>NC_066621.1:101697625-102012982 GCF_025201925.1 Gopherus flavomarginatus
CTGGGATACTTTTGGTTGGATCCTGCCCCCTGGGGGGATTGGGTCCTGCCCGGCATTCACAGCGCAGTGGCAGTTCCTGTGCTGCAGGGCTGGCTGGGCTTGGCTCTCTGCTCCAGGCATTGCATTTTCCAGGGTTGCAGTGCTGTTCAGGTTTGGTCCCGCCCACCTGACTTGGCCAAATTTGTGAGAATGGAGTTGTACCTGGCACATGAGGTTGCAGTGCCACTTTCTTAACTTTGGCCTACCTTGACTCCCATTGTCATGATGGCTGGGCTAAACCTGAGTGGTGCTGGGATCCCAGAGGTTGCTGTGTCCAGAGCAGGTAGGCGAGTCCAGCAACAGGAGCCACTGAAGCTGCCACGCAACCCTTTGAAACATTCTGGCGACCTAATTTTGTGTCTCCACCCATGGGTTGAGAAACCCTGCCCTAAATGGTATACCAAAGACAATGCCTATAGCCAATCCTGTAATAAACTATCTAAAGGTTTATTAACTAGGAGAAATAAATGAGTTATTTAGAGATTAAAGCAAGCAAACATGTATACAAATGAGTTGCCATCTAAATCCTAGAAGTAACAGAGTTGTAGTGGTCTGTCAATTCAAAGTGTTTTTCAGGGCAGACCCAGGAGGCAAACCCTGGGGATCTCTGGCTTCAGGTTGATGTCTCTGGCTCTGTGAGAGTTCAGACAGCAAAGAGAGTGAAAATTTTCCTGTGTCTTCATTTTATTTTCTTCATTCAGCCCCCATGTCCACAGGACAAGCTTCCTTGCACATAGCATTTCCAAGGTCCGATAGGGCTATTAACCAATCCTTTGTATTGCGATGTTCCTTGGTAGCTCATCCGATTTTGATAGTTGTTCTGCAGCAACTTACATATATTTTATAAAGAATCTAAACACTAAATACATTCTTATAAGACTATTACATCTTTTGAGCAACACTAACACGTAAGTAAACTGGTCTGGTCTCCAGCTATTATTTTGTTAATTTTTAGCTAGTGCCTGCCTTGGCAAGAGCTGGCTCCTGGCCTGCCAGCATAACAAAGATAAGAAAATTATTTTAAAATAAGTAAATTAATTTAAGTAAACCACTGCTGTTATAGTCTCTCAAACATGAATTTGCTGTGTGTTTTGAGGTAGGTATGGTAAACCCAGTTATCTAGCAACTAGAATTGAAAAGGGAAAAAAGGTTACTTTTAGTATGTAAAATTTAGACAACAAATGTATATTATCTGTTTAAAAAGGATTCAGTGCATCAATCCCATTCTGGCACTAAATGTACATGCATTGAAAATGAAAGCTAAGTCTATTGATGTTATGATTTTAATTGCTACATAATGACACAGCGTATTTTCCATTAAGCTTCTTTTATAGAATGAAGTTTTTCTTTAAACTAAAAATTAGTGTTAATATAATGGAGGTACAACTTTACAATACAGGACATTAAAAATATTTTCACAGGATAGACTTTCCAGCAGCAGAATTCACGATATCACGGGAGTGATTTATACTTTGCTGACCGTAAAATCTTCCAGGGCAAACCAACTAAATTGATATAACCCAGAGAAAACTTGCTAAAAGAGCTATTTTTAGAATCATCTCAAATTTGGGGACTAAAGTGTGTGTTTTTAAAATAAATGATCAATCATCAGAAAATCTCACTTTCTCCTTCAAATGCTATGTCCATATACATGTTCCTCTGATGTTATGCATGCCCCTCAAGAGCTTGAGATCAGAGTCTTTTTGGCCAGAAGTATCTGTGCAGCACCACGGGTTTCCCCTCAGCCCTCATGGTCTTCAGCAAGGGCATATAAGGGTGAAGCGCGCTGGCCGCCATTTAGTTCCTTTTGCCACCTCAGGCCTTAGAGATGGAGCCCTGACTGTCTGTGAGACTGCCAACCTTTGTCTGCTAGTTATTTCTCAATAGTTTTATAGTTTAGTTTAGAGCTTAGTTAGTAGGTAGATAGCTGTTTGCCTATTGCAGTCATTAGTACTTTTAGAAATTAATTGCTGACATGATGGCATCATCAAGTTCTCTTGGATTTAAACACCACCCGTCATGTGAGGGAACTATCTCAGTCTCGGATGAACACTCGGAGTGCCTTGGTTGTCCAGGAGAATCATACATTCCCAGCAAATGTGCAGTTTGTAAGTCTTTCAGGTTTTGTGTCAGGAAAGACAGGGAGGTTCAACTTCAGGTCTTCCTGATGAGTAAGTCCTGATTAGACCTGCTTGTGAACCCAGCTCATTAGACCCCAGTGGTGAAAACTGGTGCTACAAACTTACTCTAATTGTGAGCTCAACTGTAAACAGTGAGCGTAAATTCATAAGATGTTACAGTAACCTATAATAACAAACGTTGATGGAAAAAGGTACAAAAGTGAGACAGACTGAATTAGTCCAAACAAAAAACGTCTACTGATATAACTGAAAGACTGCTAAGATCATGCTTGGTAAACAAGAAAAGTGTGGAAGCAGAAATCAGTGAACCAAAATCGGTGTGTCAGAAACTAGGCCTAAAAGGTGAACAAAATAATAAGACCCACTATTCTGCCCATCACTCCCTTTTTGAGATCCTCAAAAAGAGACTATTTTGGGAAAAGTTGGCTACTGCAATACTAGTTGGCTGAAAGACAAAAGAAGGGAGCCACCCCTGCCATCTCCTGAGAGCCCGACCCTTCTTCATCCTCAGGGGTGGCTCTAGGCATTTTGCCGCCCCAAGCACGGCAGGCGGGCTGGCTTCGGCTGCTTGCCTGCAGAGGGTCCAAAGCCGTGGGACCAGCGGACCTTCCGCAGGCAAACTGCTGAAGGCAGCCTGCCTGCCGCCCTCGCAGCGCCAGCAGAGCGCCTCTTGCGGCTTGCCGCCCCAAGCACATGCTTGGTGTGCTGGGGCCTGGAGCCGCCCGTTCATCCTAATCCCGAGAGATGTCCTGGCCAGACTAGGACAGAGATAGGGACCCAGATAACTTCACCAGTTTTACTGGCTTTGGCTGAATCCTGAACGTAACCTGGGATGTGAGACTTTGTCTGCCCCTGTCCTCCATGTGTTCTTTTCCTTCCCCACCTTATTTGTTTGCTTTCTTGTTTCTCTCTCTTTTCTTTGTGTCTAATAAAAGTCTGGCTTAGATGACCAAGACTGTGTATTTTGCAACACTGCTGTAAGCCTGTGACCAGAAAGAGGCAGCTAAGCAATACCCTAAACAGCCCAGTGCTGGTACAAGTTGACAGGTCATGGAGTGGCTGATAAGACCATTTGCCGTACTTGACTTTCGCTTTCAACCTCACCACTAAAAAAAAAAAAAAAAAAAACACCACCAGAGGCAGAAGCAGATTTTCTATCTTTGCTATTCTTTTCTTTTCCCCTGTTGTGTATGTTTGTCTTGTTTTGTCCTTTTTTAGGAAACAGGATCAGACTTCAACAAGAACAACTCCAGCCCATCTCAACTAACTTATTGTCTTAATTCTGGCATTTTCTAACTTTTGAATACTTGACTTAGCGACATTAATAAGGTTCCTTAACATAATTTTGGCATGTGTCATATTCTAGATTTAAAAAAAAAAACAAAATGAAAAGATAAAAATTTCATTATATGCCATCAATGAAACGTGGGTCATCAGCAGTGTAGGAACCTGGAGAGCCACTGCACAGACCTCTAGCACTTGAGCTAATGGAGTAAATGCTAGCAATAGTAGGTTGTCATCCTTTGTGTGGAGCAGCACTAGACGGCGATGAGGCACACGTTTCGCCAGTGGGTTTCACGTATATTTGCTGACAGCCAAGGAATAGTGAGACTCAGGAATCTTAAATTACATTTCAGGGACTTTTATCTACATCTCCTTGCCTCCTGGCGCCTGATTGGTGTGCGCCACACAGGGTTTGGCCAGAGTGTTTTACAGTTCTGGTGTCATGTCACCGAAAAGATCATCCGATTGATTGGCAACTTCCGCTCCCACTGGGGATGTGGTAGGATTAGAGACATGAACAGAGGATTGGGCTGACATGAACAGAGGAGTGTGCACACAATATGCCCTCCTTGCTTTGAGGTTATCCTGAGTTTGCATGGAAGAAGGGAATATTCTGGAACCAGTTGATGCCCCCTTACACTCTTTGGCAGCCAAGGAATAGCCACTAGACGTGATTATTGTTCACATGGGTCAAAACGATGTAGGATTTTGTAAAGGGATTGACTTTATCATCCGGGCAAAGAGGGATTGATGTGGATTCAAAACCTTTTTCCAGGTGTGATTAATTGATCTAAAGTGCTGTAGAGACTGATATAATGGGAAACCATCGAGCCTCTGGGTTAATAAGACCAGAAGGTGCCTGCATAGAGAGGTGGCTAAATTTGTGCCAGTAATTACCCATCAGAAAATACTGCATTGGACACTTGGGTTATTCAGGGACGATGGGGTACACCCCTGTCTAACCAGTGAGCAGATCTATTTTTGGCCATAATTAGGAAGGGAACTGTTAACTACCTGGAACCCAGGTGGGAATGAGAGGGAGGCAGCTATGCTAACTGCTGGTGCCTCCTTGTTTCGGGTGTCCAGTACAAGTACTGTACTAACTTGATTGGGGGTGGGGGAGGAGCAGGAAGAATTCTGGTTCCCAGAGAAATCAGAATTGTAAGTCGACTTGGGAGAAGGAAGCTGGGGAATGGGGGGTTGGGGCTCCTAATGTCTGATACAGTGAGTAGATAGCCCCGTTCCATGCGATTCCCCTTTAACTCATATGAGAGGAGAGCAACAGGCTGGGACTAGGTAGGAGGGAGGACAGCTGATGGCAGTCCTCCCCAAGAGATGGAAACAGTTATGGAAAGCGGAGTCCTGTACTGTTCAAATTATTGCCTGGTATTTCCAAATTGAGGTTGTGGCCTAATTAAACCAAATCAGTTGCACCTTGTTTTTCTTCCTGTGTCACCAGGAGAGAAACAGCTAGTTCCTTATGCTCTTTTGCTAGTCATTTTCCTGTGAGACAAGGTGGTCCCTTAGAATATGTGTTAACTACTTGTGTTAAACAATCTGTTGCACCTTCTATTTATCTGTGACACCCTGAGTACATTTCCCAGACCTGAAGAAGAGCTCTGTGCAGCTTGAAAGCTTGTCTTTCACCAACAAAAGTTGTTCCAATAAAAGATATTACCTCTCTGATCTTCTCTGTAATATCCTCGGACCAACACAGCCACAACACCGCTGTAAACAGTCATTTTCCTGTTTTTTATCCAGCTTCTCTTGTAGAGGTGAAAAACGTTTATATAAATAGGTCAAACACAAAAAGAATCTCATATTATTTGCTTTAGAAAGTTCTGGATTTCCCACAAACTTCAGTTAGTTTTTCAGCTATTGCTCAGTTTTCGTTATAAGAATGATATTAATTTGTAACCTGTGTTCCCCTAGAAGTCCTGTTTATATTTTGTGGAACATATAAACAAGCATTTGTCAGTCATCATTCAGTTATTTGTCTTGTCTTGGAAAGGAATTGACCAGATTGCTTTTAGACAGAAACACTAATTTCTGGGTCTCTTATCTCTCCAAACAACTCTGTATCTTCCAACAGACCCTTGTCTTTATCACTTAATGAAGTTGGAGGATCAAAGCCAACCAATACAGCTGGTAGCAGTGGCATTAGCCATAGCATTTTGTGCTAACTTTTCCCCCTATTCCAAAGTGTGTGTATTCCAAGCTTCGCTTCCTATGGTTGATGTCTAAATTCCTGCAGAACAATAAAACACATTAGTTAATCTTACCCTAAATCAGTTATAATTTAAAACTTTGCAATCCTTTTAGCTGTATTTTGAGTTAGATTGACAGTGTAACTTCAGCTTGCACATTGTTAGAAGTTGCTTTGGCAACAGAATTGAGGATGAAGTGATTGTCTTTACTTGCAATTTTCTGGATTCTGTCATCTTCTTTGACCCAACAGTATTTATATGAAATGTATAGTATGGTAAAGTACAATGCTGCACTTTGTCCATAGCGGGTCGTGGCTTTATGACAACAAAATATTTCAAAATAATATTTCCAGATTTTCTCATGTTGTGTTCTCCATTTAGATACTAACTTGATCCACTTCATTTTGAAAAGTATATGCTATTCCATATTTTTGTGGGAGTCTTAAAATATAATTTAGATACAAATAAGAATTTTTATTCATGCAGATCATGTTTTGGTTAATTTAAATAGCATGATTGAAATGTTTGTCCATGATAAGCTAGTTTGTCTTTTTTGGGTAAAAAGCTTTTGTTAGTGGAGAATTTGGTTCCTTTAAAAAAAGGGTGGAGAAGGGAGACTACAGTGACATAAAATTGCTTTAATTTTAAAATCAGTAATTTCCTGATTAGGTAAAAAAACAGGAAAAGTAATTGCATGAAATATATGAATGCAGTTGTTACAGTACTGGTCCTTGCCTTGTGAAACTCGTACTTCCATTGCCCGAGTGCGCGCGCGCGCACACACACACACACACACACACAATGTCTTAATATATAAAAAAGAATACTCTTAATTAAGATATTAGATTAAAAATTAATGATAATCAGGTCATATTACTGTATCTTCTCTGATGAAAAATAATCTGTTAACTGTAGTCTCTTAAATAATGATTCTTAGTATTTATATCAGATAATGTCTATATAAGGTAACTCTTTATCAAATATAAGGATACCTAATCTCATCTCTTCTTTCCCCTTTACTTAGTTTTATTATATTAGAGTAGATGGTAACTTATCCTGATGGCAATGGTATTCAGCTGCTTGCTAGGGCTTAGGCCATCTGGTTTAATTCACTCATCGATGATCTTCACCAAAAGCTAACAGTTCTTGACTCTGAATATGAGATTTATCTAAATTGTGTCCTTTTGATTTTCACCCTACTTCATTCTAGGTCCTTATTTTTCGTATTTCTAGCTTGTCCCCCCCCCATTATACTTACGCAATTCACTGCTGAAAGCACTGGGAAGTGTTTGGGGAGGACTAAATTAGCCCTATATTATATAATCATCTATTATGCAACATTGCTAATTCCACTTAACACCTCATTGCTTCAGGTATTCTACCCAAATGAGATTAAAATTTCTAATCTCTGTTCCAGATTAATAGTATTCACCATGTTAATGACAGCTGTTTCTGTCGTGTTCTCTCTGTTTGAGCCCAAATAGGTTTTGGTTACTCTTGTAAACAATATCTCATTAGGATTTATGGTTCCTTTGGCCAACTCCACTGCCAACTCTAATTTCCTGCCTTATCCTTCAGCCACACTACTCTTATGTTCTCCTGCTGCAACTTAATAGCAATACAATATACTGGGCTAAGACACTTCTGTCCATGCCCTGCTGGTCTAGGTTCCAGAAATTCCTTACACTTCAGCACCTTTCTGAGAGCTTATGGATTTCTCTTTTCTTTTGTCGAGTCTGCACGAAATTACCCATACAACAGTGATCTTAACAAAATAAATTTTATTAAAAACAGAGAAAATAGAATTAAAACAGAAGGAACAGTTGTCTTAAGATATCCAGATTTACATTTCTCATTAGCTAAACTAGATAAGGCATTTTCAGTTTAATTGCAGATTTAAACACAAATATCTTATCTTCTGAAAACAGTCCCTTTCTCTGATGCTTCTGGTCAACTTGTTAAGTGTCTGAGTCTGCTTGCATGCCCAGGTATATCTATCCTGGTTGACTTGGGGTAAGTGTCTGGTCCTTTGGTACTGGGAGTAACCTGAATATTCTTGTGATTTTTGGTGTAAGAAACCATCTATCACAGTGTTAGGCTTGCGTGAGTGGCAAGATAGATCGGAGTACCCAAGGGGAGTGTGTGTGTGTGTGTGTGTGTGTCCCTACTAAGTACCTGAAGAATTCACACTTATTACTTGGTTGGTGAAATTTAAGTATAGAACATGCAGTTGGTTTTGGGTTCGTGCCCTGTTTCTTGACAGTCTGCCCTCAGGTTAGCACTTTTGGCATGAGCTACTCTAGACAGCATGTCAAGTATCAGAGGGGTAGCCGAGTTAGTCTGGATCTGTAAAAGCAGCAAAGAATCCTGTGGCACCTTATAGACTAACAGACGTTTAGGAGCATGAGCTTTCGTGGGTGAATACCCACTTCGTCAGATGCATGTCATGTCGTATTCACCCACGGTAGCTCATGCTCCTAAACGTCTGTTAGTCTATAAGGTGCCACAGGATTCTTTGCTGCTTTTACAGACAGCATGACAGTGACCTTCTTAAAATTTCATTTATTAATTTTTCTTACTGTAAAACAAAAGTTATAGAGAAACCCTATGTCCTGTCAAATTTTCCATCAGCCCTGTTGATAATTCCTGATACATTTCAGCTGCACATGTTATTGACTTGATCATCTGTATCTATCCTTTCAAGATTAGTCTATTTTGTACCTCTTAACCCTAGCTCTTGAAGAAAAGAGAGCATACCTTCTTATTTGGGCTTTTTTTTATTTGTGTGACAATTTCATTAATATTCTGAGTACCTTAAGATAGAGAAATCCAATGGTTTTATGTAGTCTGTAAATCACCATATATACAATACAATAAATATGTATTTTCAAAGCCAGAATGCAATAAAATTAGGGTAGTTAGAATCAGTCACTTATACATTGTTACAACACATACATAATTACAAATAAAAAAAATCTTTTGGAGGGGTGAGAGGTTATTATAGTTACAATTTGATAACTATTTGATAATTTGACAGATCTTTCTCAAAAAACTGAATATTTTTTTCTCTGCCTTTCAGTTGAGAGACTGGAGTCTGAGAGTGAACTCCATCTAAATTCCCCAAATGCCTCTTTTCTTACATTTTCAGAGAGGTCACAAACTGATCTCCATCTCAAAAGTTGAGTTTTGCATGTATGGAATCTGAAAAACCACTTCAGTGATTCTATTGAAAGTATTGGAAAGAGCTGTTTTGTATGAGCTTCCATTTATGTAATGGAAGCATACTGGCAGCAAGCCTCCATTACTGTCCTTTTCTGCTAGATGGTGTGATACACATTCCTTGTTTATTTCCTTGGTATAATTTGACTAGAATAGTTGGGTCTGTCCATTCTGCCTAACTGGCTTCCTATACAAAAGTGACAGTATCAGTATAAACAACCAGGAATCTGGTGGCACCTTAAAGACTAACCGATTTATTTGGGCATAAGCTTTCGTGGGTAAAAAACCCACTAAATCTGTTAGTCTTTAAGGTGACACCGGACTCCTTGTTGTTTTTATGGATACAGACTAACACAGTTACCTCATCTGATATTTAGTATCAGTGTAGCAACTTAAAGCTTTAAGGAGATTTTTCCAAATGCTGCATGTATTTGTTCAGGGTACTAAATCAATTATGTGAGAGAGAAATGTTAATTACCAAAACAAAAATAGACATCATAGAGCCAGTTTATTCCCAAACAGTTTCTTGAATTTAGAAAAAATTTCCTTTTGTGTGATGTTACCTTTACATTTCACAGTAGGTTTAGCACTGGTGAATCAAACCTGATTATTTTTCTTTCCTTGAGTACAATAAATAGTCATGGCACAATTTTGAAATAATGTATTGGCTCTGCTTTTAACATCTTCTCTCCGTTTTTCTTAAATTCTATTGTACGTGATTCCGAACATAGACAACCACAAGTGTATCATAAAGTCCCTATGAGAAGTATCTTAAAACATCAAAATGAATCACACTCTTCATTTGTTTGGTTTCTAATCTGTGCCCAGTGGATTTAATTAAGAGCTACCATATTTTTAATAAATACACAGTGTACTTTAATGATTGTATCAAGTCATCATGTTAGTAATATCTTTTTGGTAATTAGTAATGGCTAATTTTAAGTGTGTCCTTTTTTTTTCCCTGTGATATTGATGAATTATTTATCTGAGATTCTGTGGTACGTAGATGACTCCATATTTCCCTGACAAAAAAAATCCTAAAAGTACAAGAACGCATGTTTTTGTTTACTGAGTACAAGAGTTTCTTGTATGTAGTTTCCACTAGGTCTTAGTGTAATCCTACTTTTTTCCCTCAAGAGTGATGGGGTAGTTACAGAGTAGCTTAAAACTTTTTTGTTTTATCAGGAAGGTCAGATCTTCTAAATTCCCATTGCTTTCTCTCTCCTCTTCTATGGATGTTTAACAAACAGTTCTGAGTCACACATCAGCGTTGTCCTTGCACTCAAAATCTAGTGACTAGATTTAGCTTCTGCAGTGAATCATCAGGGGTCGGATATAGGTAAGGAAAGTGTAGCTGACTGGTTTGAAACTGTTGATAGCTTTAAAAAATGCACACGTGTAAAGCCTAAGTGAGTTTAGATCATTCAGGTATATTTTTTTAATTTGTCTTTCAGAAACCCTTTACACACCTGTAAATATCCAACATTGAATAACTGTATTTTTATCTGTCTAGAGCATATATCAGCATTGTATAGAAATTAGGAATGGACAACAACATGCTTGAAGTGAACTAAACTTTTACCCATCTCTTTCACTGAATTATATCTGAACCTTTACATCCTACCCTCTGTTCCTTCACCTTTCGATAGCCGAATCTGGCCTCCTGTTGCATTCTGAGGATTTTCTGTTAGTGATGCTTTCAAGTGCTCAGCATTCCCAGATAGCCTCAAATATCTCACTCTAAGGCAGGCCTGCCCAACTCGTAAAGCGGCGAGGGCCATATTACTCCGAAGAAAACAGCTGAGGCCCGAGCCCCCCCTCCCCCCGGCCCAGCGCCACCAAGCCCCCCCGAAACATAACATCCCGCCCAGCGCCGCCCAGCCCCCCTGAAATACTCCCACCCAGCGCTGCCCAGCCCCCCTGAAATACTTCCTCCTGCAGCACCGCCCACCCCGCGGAAACAAACCCTCCTTCCCCAGTGTTGCCCCACCGAAACAGTGGTATTGAACCTTGGTAATATGTTATAGCGGGCCCCTAAGATAGTATAATTAAGGTAAAAGAAAAATGTCTTTTTGCTAGAAGTAGAATAAGCCAGACCAGATCAACAGAACAGGTCAGCCACTGACTCCTCGCTTGCCTCCTCAGCCCCCCACCCTCCCGGCTCACCTACTTAGCCCCCACCACTTGCCCGCCTTTCCTCTCGCCTCCTCAGCCCCCCCCTTCCCTGCCACCGGCTCACCTGGCCCCCCACCACCACTGCCCGCCTGCTCGCCTCTTCAGACCCTCTTACCCCCCCCTTTCCTCCTCACACCCCACCACTGCCCACCTGCCTCTTCAGCCCCCCTCCCTCACCCGCCGCTTGCCTACTCATCCCCCACAGGCCTATTTAAGTGTAATAGTGCTAATAGGGCTTTTGTATTTCTAACTTATATGAAGAAGAGCTAAGTCTGAATTATGACTTAGTGTAGAACAGTGGTTCTCAATTAGGGGTCCGGGGCATCCTGGGCGGCCGTGAGCTGATTTTAGGGGATTCACCAAACATGGCTGGTGTTAGACTCGCTAGGGCTCAGGCAGAAAGCTGAAGTCCCACCATACAGGACTGCAGCCTGGAGCCCTGAGCTCCAGCACCTGGGGCTGAAGCTGAACCCTGAGCACTTAAGCTATGTCTACACTATGCAGGTTTTAGTGACAGGGCTGTGTAACTACAGCCATGTTGCTAAAGGCACGCACTGTAGCTGCTGTTTGTTAGCTCTCCTGCCGACAAAAACTTCCACCCCCAATGAGCAGCGTTAGCATTGTCGGTGGGAGAGTACTTCTGCCGACAAAGTGCTGTTCACACCGACACTTGTTTTGAGCAAACCTTTTTGTCTTCTGGGGTGTGTGTGTGTGTGTGTGTGTTTTTTTTAAACACCTCTGAAAGACAAAAGTTTTGTCGTTCAGTTGCCAGTGTAGACGTAGCCCTGGTTTCGCGGTGCCCCTTGTGGCATGGGCCCCCAAGCAGTTGTGCTGCTTCCTACCCCATAATGCCAGCTGTAGCTTTTATACGGAGAAAAACAATTGTTGTGGTACAGGTGGGCCGTGGGGTTTTTATAGAATGTTGGAGAGGGGATGTTGGAGGGGGGGCTGAGAAAGAAAAAGGTTGAAAACCCCTGGTGTAGAAAATCTTCCCTAAAATAAAAGAAGAGATTGGCTTGCATTACACTTTATTTGTTTTGGCCAGTTACAAGTGAAAGTCTAAAATGGCTTAAATACCTTGTTGTATGGCTTAAAAAAGTTATTCAATGTGTGCTGCACGTCTCAGGCCTTCAGTAAATTTTTTACAGATAGTTACAGATAGCATTCATAGGTCTAAAAATAACAAAAGAAAAAAGTGAAAGCAGGGTAATATTTGACAACTTTTTCAGGCTTGGAATTATTTCACGGTTCTGGAAAATTAAAAGGAATGCCTTTGTGATGCTGGTAAACCAGGTGCCAGCTCTTTCCAAAGCTGTAGGTGTCACCTGAGCACTGACAAATTCATAGCTGGAAACCAGACCAGCTCTCTTGTATATTCAAGATAGGAGTTGTAGTAGTAAGAATGTGTTTAGTGTTTAAACTCTCTAAGATGCTCGCAAGTTGCTGCGTGCATTAATCTTACTTGTAATGTCTGTATCCTGTGCTTTAGGTAATATGTAAGTTTTGCTTTATAATTGTAAAAATGTGCCTGCTCTGAACTTATGAAGTGTAGTTGTAGCTGTGTTGGTCCTAGAGGGACAAGCTTGATGAGGTAATACCTTTTATTGGACCAACTTTTGCTGTGAGAGAGTCAAGCTGGTCCAATAAAAGATATTACCTCACCCACTTCCTCTGAACTTATAAACCTAGTTACGAAAAGTGGTTCTCCCACTCGTCCGAAGAACCATCAAGACTGATTGGGCTATTGTGGAACATCACAACACTAAACCTGGTTTAATGGCCCTCTTACACCCATGAAGGTGCTATCTGTGAGAAAGCACATCCCATCAGCTTGAATTTTGGAAACAAGAAATAAAGATAGCTGACATGAAGATTTTTCATTTCTTTGTTGTTTCAGTGCTTACAAGGGGTGGAGCTGAGAAACAAAAAGCAGAGATCCCCAAGATCAATCTGTGTTAGCCCTAAAAGACATTCAGTGGTGACAGATTACTACATCTCCGTAGTAATATCATTTGTGTGTATATGTTGTCTGCTTTAACCTGTAAATAATTCTTGCATTTCTTTGTCCTAGAGTTAATAAATCCTTAATTAAGTTACTATAGGATTTTCTACCAGCATCGTCTTTGGTGCAAAGACGTCTAAGGTACAAATTGACCTGGGCTAAGTTACTGGTCTCTTGCAACTGGGAGCAACTTGAATATTTTTGTGATTTTTTTTTTTTTTTGTTGTTGTTGTAAGTGACCATTTGTCACTAAATCCAGTTTGCCTGGGTGGCAAGATAGACTGGAGTGTCCAAGGGGACTGTCTGTGACTCCATGGCAAGATTGTTACAGTGATCCAGGATTTTACATTTGTTACTGGATTGGTGAAATCTAATTACAGAATGTACCATCACTTTGAGATGTCTGCCCTGCTTTTTGATAGTCTGCCCTGAAATTGGCACTCTCGGTCATGAGTCACTACAGATAGTGTGACAGCCATCAACTTGAAATTTAGTCAGCTTTAAATGGGAATTAAAAGTATTTTAATGAGCTACCCTTCTCTCTGAATACCTTTGCTAATTTTTGTGATTTTATAATCACCGTATTCCATTTAAAAAACATTTCTTCTGTTCTGTCAAAGACTCACAGAAATAGAGAAACAAAGGACTGAATCCAATGTCCACTGAAGTCAAGGGATAGGCTCAAGACCTTTCTCTCTGACTATCCAGAGGAACAATGAAATTGAATAAAACCAAAGTACTGCCAGATATATATAAAGTAAACAAACAGAGAAAAATAAAAATAGTGTGTTTTTTCTTTTAATCTCTCAGTTACAGTAATCTTGGATAAGTGTAAAAATAATAGGCAAAGAGATGGGGAATGGTTTTTAAGTTGCTGTTGTCCCTTAAAAAAGATGAATTTAGCAATGATTTGTTTGTAAGAGGGCTGGGAAGAAGGAAGGAGAATTTCCCCCCCTCTAAAATATTCATTTCTTCATTGAAAATAAGCAATAACTTCCCAGCCCCTTCTCTCTGTATTTTTCTGCCGTTCTGATTAGCATTTGCTAAATATATTATAACATACCCCAGCCTGCAACTTGAGATCTTTATGGGACTCCCTACCACATAGACATTTCAACTTATAAACCACTTGTTTTGAGGGAAATGCTACTAGATTTTGAAGTTGTTCACACATGAATATTTTAAAAACATCCTGTTTAGGGGTCAAAATGGTATGAAAAATGAAAGCAGTCCAGACAGAAGTTTAAATCATTTTGAATCCGTAAGGTAATGATTAGCAAATGCACTACCATGAGGATCAGAAACTTTATGAAACCTTAAGTAGTTTGACTTAAAAAAATCAGTAGTAGAGCAAATCTTGCTTTATCAACATTGTTGGATGACTGATGTTGTTTCTGAGAATCCTGATACCTTTTTCTTCACTGTATCAAAGGGCATTTTACAGAAATACCTACAGGTACCATTTTAGCTATATAGGTTTTGTGACCAATGTAGTCTACTGAAAATTCCAGTTTATCCATTTTCACTTAGTATTATGAAAGGAAATGTTACAAAGGAATAATGGTGAAATACATTGATTGAGAACTTTGTTTTAAAAGATTCCGTGTCCCCCCAACCTCCAAAGATATTCCTTAGATGATGATAGGAAGACATTTTGTTATAGTGTACTCCTCTGTGTTATATTCTCCTCTGCTCTATTTACATTCCACTTTCCACTAAGAACTCCCTTCTGTGACTGAAACTCAAGGTCAAACTGCAGGAGCCAGTCTCACAGGATAGAAGTCTAGAGAGCAGCGCCATAGTCTTGCTGGACAGCTCACTTAACCTTGAGATTGTGCTAAATAATTTGGAAGAGTTAGTACCCATGGAATTCTTATTAAGGTCCTGTTCTCCTTTCATTACATGAGGCATAATGGTAGAGAAGCTGAAAAAGAAATGAAAAGTGTACATTTTTTCATACAGTGACAGATGCATGTTCAAGAAAAAGTGTAAAAAGAAACAGCATGTGCTTGAGGGAAAGCTTCTTTATGCCTAATATGTTAGGGAAAATGTTCAATAACAGTTAATGCTTGTGAAAATATTATTTCTGTAATGCCGTCAATGTCATTATTTGCTTGTGTTATCTCTACATAAATTATAGATTTTTTTCCTAAGGTCTATAGCTGTTCATTCCAGCTAGGATCAACTCTAGGCACTTTACGATTGTGCACTCATTCTACTATCAACTTACTGTGTGAGTGACTTGTTGTCCACATGTCTATAATAACAGATTTCTGTCAGTTATATGGGTTGGATACATTGCAAGGTGTGCTACACAATTGAGAGGAGTTGCAGGCTAGCAGGGAGGTCAGATAATAATACAAAGGGATGAGAAAACTTGGTCAGAAAATCACATGAGTTTCTACTTGAAAAATTGCAAGCTAATATCTCTAAGAGAAAAGATAGTGGTCAACAAATTAGAACTGAGTTGGCATAGCAGGTAAAAGACCAGTGTAGTTTTGGGTTCATATGCAAAGGCATTGTGTCATGGAGCAGGGAGGGTAAAGGTTACTTTCTACACAGTTCAGATGTGATCCCCACCTGGAATAGTGTGTCCAGTCCTAGGCAACACACAGCTATAATCTTTCAGGTAATCTGGAGGGAGGTCGATGACAACCGTAGTGATCAGAACTCTGGAAGAACTGACTTACAAGGAAACAGTAAAAAGGCTAAACATAGATCTCTATCTTAGCAAAGATATACCTCAAAAGGGGAGTAGAAGGTAAAACATACATACAGACATAAACACCAAGTATAGAGAAAAAATGTTGAGAATGGCACAAAGGGTATAATTAGGACAAACTGGATGAAATCCTGGATGGGAAATTTTAGGTTGAATATTAGAAAAAAGAATTGACAGTACGATAAACTAAGCTGTGGAATAGTCTCTTAAGGAAAGGGGAGCAAGCCCCATCTTTTGGGACATCTAAAACTTGACTAGACAAAAGACTGGAAAATATACTGCAGGAAACAATCCTCTGTTAGAAAGAAGATGGATTGGTTGACCTAATAAATCTTTTCTGACTCTAATTTCTATTATTCTATGACTAAATAACTGGATAAATTATTTTACAAAAATCTGGAAGAAAGACCACATATCATTAAGTTAATATATGTGTAAATATATTTAAAGTGCAATGTGCCATCTTTTCAAGTGGATCATAATATAAAAATAGCATAAAGTTAGCCATAAAACATACACACAAATGTTAAGATATGGATGCACTATAATTTTAGCCTTATGTCATTATCATCTAATATATCGTTGTTCTTTAGGCTTTTAAAAAGTGAATTTTGATATTTCTACTGGGATTAATAATATACCAACACAACAAGAGAAAACAAATTTGCTAATCCATATTCAAAAGTGAAGTGCTAGAATATACATTTTTAATGCTAAATTACCTGAATATACAAAATTATTAGGAATGTCTTGTTCAAAAACTGAGGAGAATAGGTATACAACTATAGAAATAATGCAGAGCAGATGGTATTTCAGTACTGCACAAAATCAGAATCCTCCTTCCTTCTGCATCATCTCCTCACATAGATACATTACTTGTTTTTTTTTTCATATTGTATTTAGCCTCTCTTTTTCTGTTACTAAGGAACAAGATAAACATGAATAAAGTGAGGACAAATCTACATCTAAAATGATGAAGTGATGCCGCTGTAGCACTTCATTGAAGATGCTACTATGCCGATGGGAGAACTTCTCTCATCGGCATAGTTAATCCACCCCTGTGAGAGACAGTAGCTGTGTTGACAATAGAAGTCCTTGTGTTGATATAATGCTGTCTGTGCCAGGGGTTGGTATAATTGCGGATGTGGATTTTTCACACCCTTGAGTGACGTAGTTTTATGGATGTAAGTTAGTAAAATAGAGTTGGCCTGAGAGAGCTACATGAAATGTGCCAAGAAGTTCTGTAGGTTAGAGCATTGGGGAGCCTTCTAGTGCCTTCACTGGAATGGAACAAAATTGATGGTCAACACCAGAGAGACAGATATTTTAGGCAATTAAATAAAAAAAAATAGCTGGTTTTATTTTTGGTATGTGTGTCAGAGGACTCTCAAAGCACCTGAAATAAGCTTCTCCTCAGATGTCACCAGCAAACATGCACATCATGAAATCAGAGTGAAAACTTACCAGTATTTTCTTAGTGTTTGCTGTTGCTATTCAAGAATTGTGTGATTAGTTATGAAATGGGAATGCATAGAGAAATCTTTGGAGTGCTATGAGCAACAGAAGTAGTACACTCTGGAATCTATCAGTGAGGAGAGAGACCCTAAAATTGATACGGAGGGGAAGGGCAGAGTAGCAGAAACTTACCACAGTCTCCCTGAGTCTGGGAAGGGGCAGTCACTTTTTTTATTCTTAACCTAGACCAGTGTTTCTCAAACTGGGGTCGCCACTTGTGTAGGGAAAGCCTCTGGCAGGCTGGTCCAGTTTGTTTACCTGCTCTGTCTGCACGTCCGGCCGATCGCGGCTCCCACGGGCCGCATCACTTCTGGAAGCTCATCCTGATAGAAGCCTTGAAGTGTTGTTCTACTTTCGAAAAAATGCTAGCGTTTTACTCAACATATTGCATGTATTTTTTCTTTAGTGAAAAAAGTAAGATTTTACTAAGCTCCACAGAGCCAATACAACTGTGAGATAGCGGATTCCAATCTGTTCTGATTTGCACATTATTAAGAAAATTGTTTGTTAGCTACATTCCAGTTGCAAGGCCCCTTGATGAACCCTATTGTCTGCAGATTTTGCCCCTAAGACCTGTGCAACCCCAAAGAGGAGAATAGGTTGGTACAGCTGTAATTGAGGGCATAATTTGAGGGCTATCGGGTTACTTAGGTGCAACTGAGGGCAAGATTTGACCTGCAGAATCTTTATTACTGGTGATGACATACGAGTCAGAAAATGCACAGATTAACTTTCTGATGCATTTACTTGTAAAATGAGCAAATCTGTGAGGTACATGATTGGGACACAATAAATATGGAACTCTATATTGTAACTTTTACAAAATAAAATCACTTTATAGAGTAGGACTACACTGTAAAGATATCTTAGCCTTACATAAAAAGATTGAAATTTGAATTTCATAATATGTTCTAAAAAGAACAGAAAACAGATGAGATGAATTAGGCACATCTGTCTTCTAAACATAAATTTTGTTCTGATGATAATACAGGTAAGGCTAAGTTGTTTTCATTTTCAGCTCAGTTTTCTAGAAGTGTATTTTAATTCAAATTGTGCTAAAACTTCTCATAAAAACTTCTGCTCCTACTTGCTCAACCCAATGAGTTTCCCTTTGCTGTTTGAACTTGATAGACAGAGGAACTTATTAGCACCTTCCATTAGTTTTTCTTCCCATCCGACTCTACACTCTCTTCAGTCTGGTTTCCCTACTTTCTTCAGTTTTATTTTCTGCTTCAGCTCTGTATTTGTGCTCTTAGTTCCTTATGAAGCAGTTGACTGGTGGGATAGGTGGAAAATACTATGGATATGCTCTGCTCAGTTTCCTCATTGACCAATTAGGACAACACGAATATGTGTACCCATCCACCTCCTTCTCTTTCTCTACCTCAAGTCCGATTGAAGTAGGTCCAGGCTAGGAATCTCCCTCTGGGGAGGCAGAAGGGTCTCATATAGCAAGGCAAGGCCAGTTTCAGCAGACTAGGATGCATAGAATAAGCTGTGAAATTACATCTTTAAATTCTGTGTCTACAATTGCAAAATACAAGTGAAAGTGCTAGTCAGTAGTGTATTTTAGCATAAAGCATAAAATTAATAGATATATAATTATTAGTGACAGCAAGTGAAAAAATCCAACAATGAACTGCTGCTCTTTTTAGCTCATATAAATGCCCTATATGTAAGGATCAACATGATAGTCAATTAAATATTTATTTGTATTTAATGATACAAAATCAGGGAGCTTTGAAATCTGATGGCAAATAGCAAGTAAAATTTAATGTTGATAAAGTTGATGTAATGCATATTGATTTGCATGCAGTAATCACAAGGGCAGAAGGAATGGAACAAGACTTCAAAATGGACCTTGCAGATAAGCTTCCGAACTTTTCCATATTTATCCAAGTGGAAACTCTGAACGTTGCAAGAGTTGCCTTTTACTAATTTTAATCTTTCAGCCTGCTATACAAAAAATTCTTTATATTTTGTCTTACATTTATTGTATTATACCTCATCTATTATTTCACTACATTTTAAAACTGAAACTCCTAGCAGGTTGATGTTAACTAGAACAATGTGCTGCATGCTGCAGTGCACCTCATAAATGCAGTGCAACGAAGCAGAAATGCAAAACGCCATATCCAGAATATCAAACTACTCTGATATTTTTAGGCCAAAACTTCATTTATTATTCATAAACACTTTGAGATGCCATTCTGTAGGCATTGCATATGGTGGTATCTGCATGAAATAGTTAACAGCATTGTAAGAAAGAAAAGAAAACTCCAAAAGGTATTAATACACATGTGATATTGAATGTTTAAAGTGTGTGTGGAACAACAGCATAAACCTAACCACCTATGGAGGACCAAGTTCAGGGGATTTTAACATTTACCTTTGAAAGGGACATTTTACTTTGCAGAGCCCCCAGTATCCAGCTCCTTACAGTTTTAATATATCCTCCAGAAGCTACAATCTTTACTCATACAGCCTGCATTACTAGCATGGTAATTGCTAAATAATTAATTTAGATACAGTCGGTCTTGTAAGGAAAAGAGAAAAAAATTATGAACATAAATGTAAATTATGAAAATAACAGTTGTTTGAAGAAAATTAAGCACACAAACACATCTCTTATTACTATGTCCCTGCAGACAGCGCAGTCAGAGCATGGCTTGGCATATACTCAGCTTTTTACTTTCCTCTTGACTTATTTCACAATTTACTGATTGTCTTTCCAGAGCTGTTCAGTGTTAGTTGGCCACCATTTTTCCTTCTTACGTTTCACATTGTCCCAGAGTGAATATTTCTTGTTCTTGCCATTTTTGGTGCTATTTTGTCTTTCCAATTGAATGTATGTTGAATGGAATGCAGAAAAAACTTAACTGAAATTCGTTAGTATTTTATCAAATGTTAAGATATTTTTTGACAGTCTGATTGTGTACCTCATGGTAAATGAGCTAGCAAAGCCAGAGTAATGAAGAAAACCACACCAGCAAGAGAGATTCAGAACACTCTTGTTGACTGTGAAATTCTACTAATTCAGTGACCATCAAAAATGTGTGCTATTAGCAAAAATTAAGATATATTTAAAATAGCTAAAATTGAATAATGAATACTGATTGTCAAACTGTTTTACATTCTCTTGACTTTGCCTATAAATATTTGAGAGGGGAAAGGAAAGAGGGTCATCATTTACAAAAAGTCCCAATGGTTGTTATGTTAGGGTAGCATTGCGGAGGCACAGAAAGCAACGTGGTTTTGCCTTTATTTTTATTAAAACGGTGAGTGTTGTCAGAATAAAAGTATCAAACTACTTAAAATAAAGGATCTTTTAAGTTTGCGAAACTGTTTTTTGCTCTAGGAATACTTTTAAAACATTAGCTTGAAAGCTATAAAAACTTCAGTTTTTTTAAGAAAGGGGAGGATTTAGCTGTCCCTTAAATTAATAAAGGATTCACTTATCTACTCATACTGCCAATATAAAGATATTGAATGAAAGTCATTGCCATTATTCTTCGGTTTTAAATGACTTGAACTATACATTTCTTTAGACCTAGATGAATATAGTGTATTTTTATGTTTGTATGATAAAGGAAAAGATTTAATGTGAAAGTTCTGATGTCATTGAGATCTACTGATAAGCACTATATAAAAACTAGGTTTTACTATTATTGTATTGCTAAAAGGTGGCAAGAAAGTTAGTTCAGCTATTTTGTATGAAGAATTCTGAATGTCCATTTAGCAGTCACTTCCGAGTCCAGTTCATGTTTTCAAAATCCAGCAACATACAACCCAAAAACTATCATGAGCAAGTTTAGGCAATAATGGAGGTAAATATAATGGTGGCCTATCTACATATCTTATTGCTATGATTGGTGGAGCTGCACCTATGGTAGCAATGGTGGAAAACTTTCAGGAAAAAGTCAAGTGGAGACAAGTCCATGATATTAATTTCAGTGCCAAGATGAGCAATTTAAATGCTAGCAAGTATATTAATGATTATTTTGGGGAGAAAAAAAAGTGTGTTTTTGCTGCAAAGAACATGGAAGAGGTAAGATCCCTGTCCCAAGTACTTAGCGTTGTTAGAGAACAAACAGGAGAAACACAAAATGGACATAATTTTTTTTTTTATTTCCCAATAAGCATTAGTTATGCTAGATTGGAAGGTAGAGGATTAAATTTAATAGGCTGCAGCGTATAAGTGTTTGTTTTAGGGGAAATCTGGCAGAATGAATGTAAGCTTAATTTACCGGGATAGGAGGGTTACACACGATGTTTAAAATGGTGCTCAGTATGGTTTATCTTTGGGCACATTTGCAGTTTAGACCATGTCACCATTTGTTTGCCTGTACCCCTTTCTGACATCTGTTGTAGGGTAATTTTTCTTTTGTAGATTGGCCAGAGAGATGTTAATTGCTGACATGTTCGTAATACCGTCTCTAAAGCCCTTTCCACAGTAAGTTTGCATTAGAACAGTTTCTGAGAATGATTTAAATTAGTCAGTTTAAGCGCTGTGCAGACTATGTCTCAAACTATATTTGCTTCTGCCTGACGTTTAAACAACACTGCACTAGCCAGTGTGGCTGGGAAGGAACCATGTTTAAACAATTTTGAAAAACAATTGTTAGACTGTGGCCTGGTCCACACTACAAATTTAGATCAATTAAAGTAAGTAATCTTGTGTTGACCTATTTGTACATATGTTTACACTCAAATTTGCCTCCAGCTGGCTTACCTGCCCTGTTCCAGTGCTGCAGTAAAACCAACTCTCCGAACAGTGTGGAGCCAGGGTCAACACTGGGTAGCGTAGACTCGGCAACAAACCCTGTTGCCAACTCTCTCCACATATCTATTCAGGGGACACCATTATAGGACCTAACCAAATCAGCCACACCATCAGGGGCTCGTTCAGCTGCACATCTACCAGTGTGATATATCCCATCATGTGCCAGCAGTGCCCCTCTGCCATGTACATTGTCCAAACCGGACAGTCTTTATGCAAAAGAATAAATTTACACAAATCAGACGTCAAGAATTATAACATTCAAAAACCAGTTGGAGAACACTTCAACCACCCTGGACACTCAATAACAGACTTAAAAGTGGCAGTTCTTCAACAAAAAAACTTCAGAAACAGACTCCAGTGAGAAATTGCAGAACTGGAATTAATGTGCAAACTGGACACCATTAAATTTGGGCTGAATTAAGACTGGGAGTGGATGGGTCACTTCAAAAACTAGAAACTAATTTCCCCCTACTGTTACTCACACCTTCTTGTCAACTGTTTGAAATGGGCCACCCTGATTACCACTACAAAAGTGATTTTTCCTCCTGTTGATAATAGCCCACTTTAATTGAATTGTCTCGTTAGAACTGACCCCCCACTTGGTAAGGCAACACCCAGCTTTTCATATACTCTGTGTGTGTATATATATCTTCCTACTGTATTTTCCACTCCATGCATCTGATGAAGTGGGTTTTAGCCCATGAAAGCTTATGCCCAAATAAATTTGTTAGTCTCTAAGGTGCCACAAGTAGTCCTCTTTGGTTTTGCTGATACAGACTAACATGACTAGCACTCTGAAACCTGCATGACCTTTATCAACCCTAACAGTCCTCTAGCAGCTGACCCACAATGTCCCATTCCCTGTGACAGTGACCACTCTCATCACTATTTTAAACTTCACTGCCAAGGAGTCACAGAGACTTGAGGCCCCTCATCTCTTTTCCCCTTTTAAAACAGCTGGGTGTTTTGAAATGCCATTTTCTGATTGCCCACCTTGGCAAGCGCACCTAGTGGCTGTCCCTTGTTGTGTGCAACCGCCCAACTGACTGTGCCTGTTCCACTCACGAGATACATTCCTGCCTGGAATAGAAGAGGTATTGGGAGTCCTGGGCCAGTGGAGAGAAGAATCTATGCAAGCATAGGTATGGACCAGCCGTAGAAATGTGAACATCTGTGAACAGATTGCACGGGGGATGCAGGCAAAGGTTTACAACAGGGATCAATATCAGTGCTGCATGAAAGCAAAGGAACTTCACCAGGCATACCACAAGACCAGGAGAGGCCATCAATAGAGCTGGTACTGAGCTGCAGAGCTGCTGCTTTTACAATGAGCTGCATGCCATACTTAGCATAGACCTCACCAGCACGCTGCAGACCACTGTGAGCACCTTGGAGGAGCCTAAGACAGAGACCTTTATCATGAACAATGAGGAGGAGAAGCAAGAGGTTGGAGATATGGATGGAGGCGCCAGCCATGTTGTGATCTATGGCCTGTTTGAAATTCGGTCACAGTCTAGCCAGTTTTGCCAGTTGAGCACAGATGAGCCCGATGAAGGGGAAGGGACTTGAGATAAGAGTGCACATGCATTTTTCCTTACAATGTTTAAATTGTCCATCCCCACTTTAACAAGACACAGCTACAAACTTTTCAATCCTCTCCCAAAAGTTTCTAGGGATGACTGCCTCATTTCTTCCTCTGCGGTAAGACATTTTCCCACTGTCCTCTGTGATGAGTCAATTGGCACCATTGCAGTAAATAGGCTAGTGGCGTATGGGCCCAGCCAGCATTAGGACTCCAGTAGCATCTGTGCTTTCTGTGCCTTTGTTACCCTCTAGAGTGAAATATCCACTAAAACCACCATCACCTGTGGAAAACTGCCAATATTCAGTGTCGTTGGCCTATCCTGTACTCGTACTCATGGAATAGGGACTGAAATTTGTTATTTCTTCATGCAACTGAAAATCCTGCCCCGCCCTTTCCCCCAGCAGGCCATACTCACCGTGGCTGGGGAGTGGTGCTGCGCAGAGGCACTGCAAAGCTGAAGTGCCAATAAGCATGTCTTACTAAAAGTGTTTGTTTGAATAAGAGAAAGGAGATTTGAAACTTTTCTTTCCCTTTCTTTTGTGATTGTAAATCCAGTGATACATCTGTCTCTGTTTTTACTGGCAGCTTCTGCCATTGCATCTTTGATGGATGCTCCGTCCACACGTGTAGAATGCCTGACCTGGATGAGGAAGAGAAAAAAGAGGATGTATTCAATGAGATCCTGCAAGCCGTTGCTGCACTGGACTGTGAACTAAGGGCCTGGAGGGCCAACGTGGCCGATAGCATGCACATGGAAAAAGGACAGGAGAAAGGACCAGGAATTGCAGCAAGAAAAGGAGAGGGAGATGCACTAGTATGTAATTGGTCTTCTCAGGTAACAGACTCAAATCCTTCAGGCCTTAGTTGACCTACAGGTCCAAAAATCCTGGTCTCCTGAGCCTTTTGTAGTCCTTAGAGAACTCTGTATTAGCAGCTTCCTACACTCCCCAACATACCATGTGGCATCATGGTCTGCATCCTTATCCTTACCACTCTGTGCTAGAGAACAGCAAGGAAAACCACAATTTCACATATGCTGACCTGTGAGAACCATGATTTGTGTATGTGCAGCCACAACTCACTATGTTTGTGCACTGAAATATGCACTGCCTTTCCAGTTTTAAAGTTCCATTCCGTTAATTTATGTTAAAAGTTTGTATTGCATTATCTGTTGTTTTTTTGCACTTCGTTATTTGCCTGGTTTTGCCACTCAGATTTCAATTTTTGGAGAATAAAATTATCTTTATTAGTTCACAACACTGATTGTAGAATGCACAGCATCATTCAAAGCATACAGCACTTGTACAGCAAGTACCACGTAATTCATAGGTTCAAGAAGACACACGGTCACATTTACAAATGTACAGCAAGACCTACGCAGTTCCTAGCAGCCCCCAAATTTCCAGGCCCAGAGAACCTCCAACACAGAACAGTGCTGTGGCTGACTATTGAAGTACTCTTTCAAAGCTTCCCACCATGTTGAGCCTTTGTGCCCTACTGTTCAAAGTGAGCTGACAGATACTCTACCTCTGCCCTCCACCCTGGTGGCAGCTTTTCCCTTTTTGCTTTACAAATATTATGCACAGTACACAGCAGGCAGATATTAACACTGGAATATTTTTCCGAGTGAGATCTAATCTTGTGAGGTAAGACCACCAACATCCCTTTAACCTACTAAAAGTACATTCAGCTGTCCTTCTGCACCTGCTGAGCTGGAAGTTGAATCTTTCCTTGTCAAAGTGTCAAGAGTACCACTTCATAGCCAGGGGAGCAATAGGTGCACTGGGTCCCCCAGAATAATTGTTTGCATTTCAATACTGCCAGTGGTAATCTGCTGGTGGGAAAGAATGTCCCTGCTTGCAGCTTTCTGAACAGTCCATTGTTCTTAAAGGTGGGAGTGTCATGCACCTTCCTTAACCAGCCTGCACTGATACCTTTGGAGTGTCTGCAGTAATCCTCCAACACTTCTGTAATCATAGAAAAGTAGCCTCTTCCATTGATGTTCTCTGTGGCAAGGTTGGCTGGTGCCAAAATAGGGTTATGCATGCAGTCTGTTACCCCACCACAGTTCTGAGACCCCTATTGCTGCAACTCCATCCATTGTGTCTTGCACATTGCCCACAGTCACAGTTCTGCACAGCAGATGATGATTAATGGACCTACTCACTTGCATGACAATGACCCCAGCTTGGATTTTCCTACTCCAAAATGATTTTGCACTGATTGGTATCAGTTCGACATTGCAGACTTCTCGAGTGTGATCGCCACTTTCTTCTCCGCTGTCAATGCAGCCCTCATTCTGGTGTCCCTGCGTTTGGAGAGCTGAATTGAGCTAAGCCCCCAAATCTAAAATGTAGATTTTGCGTTTGAAAGTTTTGCAGCCACTGCTCTTCATGCGAAGCCTGCATTATGTTGCAATCCCACCAGTGCTCATTTCTTGGACCCAGAAATAGCGCTGCATCCTCTGCATCTGCTCCATGAACGTCACCAACAACCTTGAATTGTTTCTTACTGTTTCCTTCAGCAAACTGTCTTCCAATCAATCATTATGTACCCCATTGTTCCGGTACTTCCTGTGGGTCTGCAAATACAGGAGAATCATGCATCCTGCATTAGCAACATTCATTAGAATAGTGCTGAGCTCGGGTTCAATGCTTCTGTCAGAGATAGCAGACACCAGAAAGTGCTGTGTTGGTTTATGATATTTTTTTTTAAAAAGCACAGATTTATAGGATATGGATTGCATTATGGGACAGAGAAAGTTGCATGCTAGTGTTGCCGGCAGATAACTGCCTGAGGCCAAGCAACAGCAGGGGGGTCCGTCGCCTGGTGTGCCGCGCCAATAAACACACCAGGGTGGAGAAGCAAACCAAGTTTATTTGAGATCTCAAAGCGGTGCAGGGAGAATGACTCAGATCAAGCACACCTAAAACAAGCAGTCTGTTCCTTTATATTCATGAGAACTTTTCTCACTGACTAGCAATCCCCCGTTTCCCCTCCCTCTTCTGTTCAGCTGCAGCATTCTCTTCGCACACATTTCTTTGTTTTCCCCCTCTCTCTCCCACTTTCTACTGCAGAGACATGTATGCTGTATCTAAAAGTGGCCTTGAAACTTGCTTTAGCCTAGCTTCAATGTATTACAGCAGAGAACTGGCTGTTACAACCAAAAGCTAACTGCTGACATTACATTTTTGCAACTATTAGTACATTAGGTTACACTAGGTTACACAAAGTGTTGAACATGGAGGAACATTGGTTCATTGAGGCCTACAACAGGAGGGCTTCATTGACACTTGTGGTCTACCCCCTTTCCGAGTTACCTAGGATTATGCCAGAGTGACACCAACACTAGGAGCTTGTCCCCCTGTTCCCAGAGATTGCTGGACAAATCATTTCTGTCCCACAACATGTTGTGAAGTTATTGCAGCAGATGCAATGGTGCACTGCACTTTGTACCAACACAAGCACTCCCGGTGAGCATGCGCAGCACCAATGCAAGCAGTCAAGTATGCATGCGCGCAAGTGATATATAAACCTTATATGCCACTATAACTCTATTGACCAGTTTCTAATATAGACAGGGCCTACGTCTATTAACTCCTGTCATGTATTGAAAGAGAGAATCAACAGACGCTCCAATAAAACTATTAGAAATCTGATCAGAATATTATATTGACTATGCAGGGAGCATGGAGGAAAAATCATAAACCAAATTATGGAAGCAGTTGAGAAGGAAAAACTATATGCTGTGTGTTCTTTCACATTTTGGAGGGGGGATTATGACAGTGTGGAGAGCATATGTAATACTTCTTAAAGGAGTATGCCACTTTTTTTGGCAGAGGAGAAAAGTGTCTTTGAAATGATTGCTTAGTTTGAAATTAAACATTGTATTACACATTGCCACATTTATAAAATCTGGATTTAGAAACACTGTAAAAGCCAAATCTGTCTACAAATCAAAACAAATTGAAGCTTCTAGACCAAATGCAAATAATATCAGTTATGGAATATTTCATAGCTCCTGGATACAATGTGGTTCAGAATAGTGGAGGATCTTGCTTAATTTATGAGCTGCAATACCTATGTAAGGTGTGGGTTAAGGATGTAGTTTTGGCTTTTCTTCAGAATTTCTTGGCTCTTGTCAGTTCTAAACTACATAGGTATGGGACCATTAACTTATTATGTGTCTATAGTATTCCTTCCCAGATGCCCCCCCCCTTGCTCTGCAAAAATTGTGGTGAAAACAAACTGTGTGCTCTAGCTTACTGCCTAGATCACTGCTTTTTTCATTCCATACCAGCCCCTATCCCTTATTTGTGTGTGTTCTGGTTTACATCCTAACACCTTTAGGGTTAGGGACTTACCTAGCGCACTGGTGTTCTAAATATAATTATTTGTTTGAGGAAATTAATTTATGAATTTCCGCTGTAGGTTCTCCCAATTTCACATCAGTTTTCACATAGATGGTATAATTCAAAAGCCAGTGACCAGATCTCCAATGAAGTCTTTTTTTATTATATTTTGGTTAACTTGACCAGCAAGCTGGTTATATTTTATATTTAAAAATAAATAAAAAGTCAGAAACTAGTAACTTTGAAAAAATTCACAATGCTGAACAGTGCCATAAGGCTTTTCTTAAGGAAAAAAGCTAATGTTGAAGGTGACGAGCTTTAACTTAACCAAATGTTTAAATGTAATTTTACAGAGAATCAATAACATGATACTGAAATTCCATTTTATTATTTGCTCAGGAAAGAAGTGAATATTAGAGAAGAATTCAGCTTCCTGTCCTTGGAAGGGTAGCTTCATATGAATAGCTATATGGTTTTGTGTGAAGTTTTGAATATATGTTTATTGTGTTCAATACAGATTGTTCCAATAGTGTGTATTCATGTTGCAGCTAAGAGCTGTACTAAAGAAACATGTAATCAAACTTAATCATGTAAATATTATGTTTCAGCTATACAATTATCCACCATGAAAAAAGGCAGTAACACATGGGGAAGACAGTCTGCTGGAGGTTGTTTATGCAAACTACCATAGCATAAGCAGCAAAGAGTCCTGTGGCACCTTATAGACTAACAGACATATTGGAGCATGAGCTTTCGTGGGTGAATACATGCATCTGACGAAGTGCGTATTCACCCACAAAAGCTCATGCTCCAATATGTCTGTTAGTCTATAAGGTGCCACAGGACTCTGCTGCTTTTACAGATCCAGACTAACACGGCTACTCCTCTGATACCATAGCATAGCTTAGTCTGACTTTGTTTTCCGTTACAAGCTTTTTCTTTTTTTGCTATAAGCAATATATAAATGTGAAACTTGCCTTATTGACTTATAAGAGGGTTTAGGTACCGAGGAAATTATAGTTATGCAACGTATGTCCTTCCTTTTTTCCTCCTCCCCCACCCCCCTTCCCCACCTTGTCTGGGGTAAACTAATTAAAATAGAATATAGAGCTTATTTTATACAAAAAGATTCCTTATTTATTAATTTTTGTTTATCAATAAAACTAGTGCATGCAGTACCTAAAAATGGCAGAGGGAGGAGGCATGTGGTATAGTACTTTTTTTTCCTTTTTCTCTCTCTCTCTCAATGGGCCAAGTAAACAATGGGGGCCCAGCTGTAGATGACAAAGCAAATTGTTAAAAATATTGTAGTCTTCCTCTGAACGTCCTAGGTGGCTCTTTTATACGTACGACTGTACATAGCCAGCCAGAAATTTAAAAATAGTGGTGGGCATGTTTTTAGCTTTCATTCTGTTAACCCGTGCAACTGATGAACAACTTTAAGGGGGAAAACCTAGAAAGATCACTTACTACTGGAAGAAATGAGTTAGAAAATATGCCATGGAAATTTAATTGCACAGTATTTTGAAGCTCTGTTAATGGTGCTAGATTTACTGTCTTGTTGGCATGAAAATTTGAGATTTTTAAATGTCTGAATTATTATCATATATTTTAAAGGCTTTTATTCTTATATTTTAAACTGAAGAAAATCTTCTAAAATTAACTAGGTTTGTATTTCTGATATTGAAAATTGATCAGATTTAAAGTGTGTGTGTGATACTGGCGTGTGTGTGTGATACTTCCTGCTGTTGCGAGCACCATGCAATAATATCGTGGAATCTGCTTCCAGTACAGTTGTCCCATAATTTGGTTACAAATGTGCTTTCTAGTTTGTAGTGTAGTCTGTAAGGATCATTGATAGAGTTACATTTGTAGTGTAGATGGGACCTGAGAACTATTTCAGGTTTGCCAGTATCAAAGTTTGTGATGCATTAAGACATTCCGGTTTCACTGATTGTAGGGAAATACATCCTCCCCTTCTATGTGCATATAAAAACTCAAAGTATTTAATTTAATTAATTCCAGAAAAATACCTGATATAATAGCCTTCATATCCATGTACAATAACAAGCTTCATCTTGTCTTGTTTAAGATGGAGCTAAATGTATACTAAACATTTAATTCCATAATGTAATTTTGCGATAAATTTTCTTTTAGTTTCTGTCTCTAAATAACTAATCAAACTAATTTTTCAGACTAATCAGCTAAAACTGTTGTTCAGAGGCACATTGGCTGCTGGTAGTTTTTGAAATCTTATGTCAAGCCGTTGCATAAATATTCTGAAACAGGTTTGTACTATATTATTTGCAAACCTGATAGTGAATGACAGAGCCAGGGACAATATAGGTTGTTTAAAACGTATTAGTTATGGTGGCATGTTATTTAGAAATAGCTTTCGGGTCCTTGATAACATATTGACTTTGTAGGATAATTGCAATGTACTGATCTTAATAATATCTGATTAAAATTAATAGATTCAGATCTCTTAGGGTATGTCTAGACAGTGCAAAAAAAAAAAAAAACCTGTCGCAGTGAGTCTCTGAGCCAGGGTCAGCTGACTTGGGCTCATGGGGCTTCCTCCGCAGAGTTTAAAGTAGCAGTGTAGACATTTGGGCTCAAGCTACAGCCCAGGCTCTGAGACCCTCCCTTCTCACTAGGTTTTGGAGCCTGGGCTCAAGCCCAAGCACAAATTTTGACACTGTTATTTTTAGCCCCGCAGAACGAGTTGACCCTGGCTCTGACCCTTGTTGTCATAGGTCTTTTTTTATTGCTGTGTAGATACACCCCTAGAGACTCCTTGATTTTGCTGCATGTAGTTAGTTTCACTTGGTAAATATCTGTATTTATTCAATATATTGCTATACTGGTGCAAGTCACACAATCACACTGGTAGAAGAAATTTGCAGTCTTAATGAAAGACTTAGTCAAAGTGAAAGATTGCATTAGTGAGAGCGTAGGCTACATTGAAATTTAAACAAAATTTTAAAAGTAAACATTTAAAAAGCAGAAGTTGGTGATATTTGCTGAGAGAGCTCCTAAGAAATTGTCCAAAATTATGGCAGGATTGACTCTCTGCTTGTGGAAAAATATAAGGAAATGTTCTTCTTTGACTGGTCAATTTACAAAAATATAAATAATATACATTGGGCTGCTCTGTAATTTTTGTTTTCTTGCTAATGCCTTTAAATAAGTTTTAGTGTTTATCTTTCGGATCCTGTGGGCCCATGGGCTCCTCCATTTCTTACTGATAGCAGAGGTAGTTGTTTGTAAGCAAGTTAGTGGGAAGGGAACTAAAGCTGCACAACTTCATTAATAAATTGTTGTACATTATATTTCTGTACCCTGAGAAATTCACTGACCTCATGGAGGATTATCTGAAGGGCTGCTGTTGAAGTTAATTGAAACCACCATTAAGGAGGTGTTAAGAATGTCTGTGGAGATAACAGTGATTTCTTTTGTGAAACTGAAGGAATCGCTTTGTAACATTTATTCTATAATGATTTTTTTCACCAGTCAGCTTTCTCATGCATAGTATTTCATTCTTTCTAGTCTCCAGTTGACTTCCTTGTTTTTTCCTTTCTAGTATTACCATACTATTTCCACTCTCCCTACATTCTTCTGTTCTGTTGTTATTTCTCTTACATTTGTTGCAGTCTTTAACTCTCCTTGGCTGCTTTCCCTATAGGCTTCATGACTTTAATATCATAGAATATCAGGATTGGAAGAGACCTCAGGAGGTCATCTAGTCCAACCCCCTGCTCAAGGCAGGACCATTCATTCCATCATAGCCCCTTATTTTGGGTAAAGCTTTGCATTTGGACATTTAGTTTTCTATATTATCAGAGATAAAATAAAAATCTTAGAACTTTTTTATTATTTGAAGTATCTCATGGATTTGCTATCATCACGTCTATTATCAATTTAAATGTACAAATAACTTTGTAGAAGAATGAAATATAAATTAAGGAAAATCTAAGACACTTTTTACAGTATTTTAATTATTGGCATGTTTGTATGTAAGTGATAACTGTGGATACACTGGTTCATAAAGAACAATGTAGGAAAAATAAGAAGAAATAACAACACACATCTCAGGGTTTTGGTGACATCACAAAGCACTTGATTTTTGTTTTTGCAGTTACCATGATGTTTTCAGAATGTCTTTATATTTGTGACTAGCCATGGAACTTACAGGTACAGGTTCTTTCTCCCTCACCTTTGCCTTGCCCCTTTCCTTCTCCATGTGGGTAACTGCTGCTCCACCCATCACATATTGATGTGTTTACTGCTTTATACCTTATGGGCAGTTCTTAATTCTACCCACCTCACAAGCCTTGATTTTCTATCTAAAACTAAAAGATTTTGAGGAGGACCTCTCCTCTATTTCCTCATGGAAAATATCATTGGGTCTTGAATCTTCATGGAAGACTCCAGACACTACTCTCTCTCCTGCTGTCTGGATCCGCACAAACTTGCTCAGATCTCATAGGTATCACTGGTCTTGCATTCCCTTGAATTAAATCTTAAAATTATTTTCTCCTGGCTCTTCCCAGCCAAAATCTAACCTCCAAAGGGGAAAAAACCTCTAGGAAAAAGAGACTTTGGTGATCTTCATTCTTGGGAGAGTTGGTCAGTTTCTCAAGCGGTCACTTAAGCCATTCATGGAAAATGAGCTCTCCTGATCAGCATCAGATAAGTTCAGTGATTCGGGTTGCCAGTGCCTACAAGAAAAAGTTAAGAGGCTGCTAGACTTGATTTATTCTACCTTAAAAGTAAGACCTTTTCCTCCAGCTCCCTCCAACTTTAAGCCCCTGTTAAAGTGAAGTGGAATAAGAAGAGCAAATGGATTGTTCTGTGATCAGAATCTTAGGAAAAGGTTGTGGACTCTGAATAGTCCAGTCTATAGAGGAAGAGGTCCACTAGCAGTTAGTTGGCTTAGATGTTATCCCAACAACTGTTGAACCAATCAGTCAAATTCAGTCTACAACTATCATAACTTAGTCCCAGATTTGGACCTTAGCGTCCAAAATATGGGGGTTAGCATGAAAACCTCCAAGCTTAGTTACCAGCTTGGACCTGGTACTTGCTGCCACCACCCAAAAAATTAGAGTGTTTTGGGGCACTCTGGTCCCCCTGAAAAACCTTCCCTGGGGACCCCAAGACTCAAATCCCTTGAGTCTCACAACAAAGGGAAATAATCCTTTTTCCCTTCCCCCCTCCAGGTGCTCCTGGAGAGATACACAGACACAAGCTCTGTGAATCCAAACAGAGTGACTCCCCCTCTCCGTTCCCAGTCCTGGAAACAAAAGCACTTTCCTCTTCACCCAGAGGGAATGCAAAATCAGGCTAGCAAATCCAACACACACAGATCTCCCCCTGATTTCTTCCTCCCACCTATTCCCTGGTGAGTACAGACTCAATTTCCCTGAAGTAAAGAAAAACTCCAACAGGTCTTAAAAGAAAGCTTTATATAAAAAAGAGAGAAAAATACATACAAATGGTCTCTCTGTATTAAGGTGACAAAATACAGGGTCAATTGCTTAAAAGAATATTGAATAAACAGCCTTATTCAAAAAGAATACAAATCAAAGCACTCCAGCACTTATATTCATGCAAATACCAAAGAAAAGAAACCATATAACTTACTATCTGATCTCTTTGTCCTTACACTTAGAAACAGAAGATTAGAAAGTAAAACTACTTCTCCAAAGCTCAGAGACAGCAGGCAGACAGAGAACAAAGACTCAGACACAAACTTCCCTCCACCCAGAGTTGAAAAAATCCGGTTTCCTGATTGGTCCTCTGGTCAGGTGCTTCAGGTGAAAGAGACATTAACCCTTAGCTATCTGTTTATGACAACAACAAAGGCAAATTTTGATCTCAGTGGATTGAGCAGAGGCACTTGGGGATTTTGTGAGCCAGCAGAGTAAGAACTCACTAAAAAGGGGCTTTGAATCTTCCTCCTTTGTCTTATGAGAAATTATGACCTGTGTAATCTCTGCTTACATCCTTAGTTACCAAAGGTCCAAAGAATTCAGAGGGGATTCTAAGAGGAAGCTCAGATTACCTGGTTCTTGGCCAGATCTGTTCTCAGCAATACTCTAGCCTGACACAATAAATTACTCATTGTCAGCTTTGAACCATATAGTATATAGGGGCATTTTTCTAGTTCCACCAATCAAGAGGGTCTTCTGTTCCTGTTGGAGATCCCTTAAATTTCAATATTAATTTTTCTAATATGGCTTAGCTCTCTGAGTCTCATGAGCTTTGGAAGTATGCCTGGGGTCTGAAAGTTACTATATTTCCTCTAGAGTACCAGCAGGAGCTGCAGACAAGCAGCTCGATTTAAAAAAAAAAAAAATTAAAGGGGGAACCTTGAATTCCATTCCCAATATATGAGTGATTAAAGAAGGAGAACCCAGTAAGGGACTGATGGAGCAGTGAGTACCCACTTTGGAGAAGATAAAATTATGGGCAAGGAAGTTCATTTGACCTTTCGCTTGTTACCCTTATAATACCTTTGGGCACAGTCATATCATAGTTCTATAGGGATTACATTGTATTGTGGATTTTTCTAATAATATAAATTTATTCAGATACATGAAGTGCTAAAGATACGTATTTGCACATATACAAATATCTGTAACCTTTTATCTCTCTTGTTTTTAATGAAGTAGTATATGAAATTTCAGACAAAAGACAAATGGTATACAATACTGAGCGGCAAATCATTGTTAAAAACATTTGTCAGTTCTTTCCTCCAGTTTAGAGATTCACCTTTTAAACTTTGGGCATAATGTATTATTATTTCATTTTAAAAACATTTCAAAGAATATTGACAATTTTCTGTTAGACGTTGCAAATGAGTGTGTTATTCATATGAAAAAAATCAGCAGGCTAATACTATGCAGTTTAATTTGGGTATAAAACATGCATTCTGTTTAAATCATCTCTTTAATTGGATAAATGGCATTTTTAGTGATAGAAAAATCTGCTCTGTTTTAGAGGTCCTGTCATTTCATTTTAAAATTGCAGTTTGTGCAATAATTACTATTAAAACTTACTGTAAAAGATGACAAAGTTAATGTTTCATATTCAATTAAATATGTTTGAGTATATTTGTAAACTGTTTTGAAATATAAATAGTACTTCATAAGGATTGTAATCTATCATAAATACGCTTTTGTATTTGAAAGGAGCTCAGAGTCATTGTATGATGTTGTTTTATTAGTATTCATAGTGTAAAAGGAAGTTATTTTCAGGCTAAAGAAATTTTTGAAAAGATAATTGGGTAGACCAACATTCTCATTAACCTAATTTGCATTAAATGTGCTTCTGTGAATTGTAGTTATTGCTTTTCCATCTGAAAGGCATGCTTTGTCACTGTATTTTAAAAGCCCAGTTAAAGGGTATATTTCATCTATAGTTTAATATAGCAATTCTCAACCTCTGGGTCTCTGTGACCCCCAGAAACAATGGGCAGCAGTTGTTTGGGAGTGGGGACTCGCAGGTCAGCTCCTGATCCCAGAGGAGTTTCCGGTTGTAGTGGATTTGTTCGGTTGCTTTGCAACCAACCATTCTCAGAAGTGTAAGGCACCCCATATATCCTGGTGCCACTGTTGTAACTTCTTTGAAGAGCTGTGGAAGCTCTTGCTTCCTTGTGATGAATCATGGGAAATGATGCAAAGGATCTTTGGTGTTTCTGAGGAGGACCAGTTATGAATGGTTATGGTGTCATTGAGATACGAGGAGGCCTTTATTGGACCAACTTACTTTGATGAAAGAGACAAGCTGGTGAGCTTACGTAGGGCTCTTCAGGGCTGGGAAAGGTACTCAGGCTAAGTCTATGCTTAAAATGGTCGAGTAGCGCAGCTGCAGCTGTGCCACTGTAGCGCTTCAGTCTGGACACTTACTACAGTGACAAGAAAGATTCTTTCATCACTGTAGATAATCCACCTCCCTGAGAAGGGATGGCTAGGTTGACGGAAGAATTCTTCCATCATCCTAGCGCTGTCTACACTGAGGGTTAGGTTGGCTTAACTGCATCTCTCAGGGATGTGGATTTTCCACACCCCTGAGAGACGTGGCCATCATGATGAAACTTTTCAGGGTAGACCAGCCCTCAGTATGTCACAGATAAATGCAAGGTGGAACAGATTGTTTTGCATCAGAAGTTAATATTTTGTAAGAGACCATTCAAGGTGAACTGGGCTGTTAACCCTGCTGCAGTTGTAGGACAAAGGAGGGTTAGTGTGTTATGAATTGTTGTAATGTGCCATAAATCCAGTGTCTTTTATTGAGTTCATGATTTTTAGTGTCTAACAAAACTATGAATTTAAGCCCCCAGGCTCATTTTTTGAAGGTGTTGTGCAAGTTTCCTTTGACAATGAGGACTGAAAGGTTTGATGTGGAATGATGCTTTTGTGAAAAGTGTTTGCCAGTGGGTGACATGGCAATTTTGTCTTGTATCATTTTTCTGTGAGAGTTTCTTTAAAAACATACTGATCATCTCTTTTTCACCTACGTAGTTATTATTGGGGCATTTAGTACACTAGATAAGGTACACCACATGTTGTGATAGGCATCCGTAGGACATATGGATCTTGAAATGTGTGCTGTGGGGAACATTGATCATTGTAGTAGTGGCAATATGTCTGCAGGTTTTAGACCTGTTGCTATGGCAACGTCATCACATTGGTGGCTGGTCTGTGGGAATCTTACTTCTGATGATGAGCATGGTGAGGTTTGGGGATTGTTTGAAGGCCAGAAGAGTGGGTTTGGGAAAGATTTCTTTCAGGATCTAGTCTCCATCAAATATAGGTTGTAGTTGTTTAACAGTACCCTCTATGGGTTCTATTGTGGAGTGGCTGGTGACAACTAGGAGTGTGCAGTCAGAGGGTTGTTTTTTCCCCCCTGATTTGAAGCAGGTTTTCTCGTGGTATTTGGGATGCTTGTTCCATGATGCAATCTACTTTTCTGGTGGAATGTCCCTGTTTGGTGAAGGTAGTTTTAAGTATGTTGAGGCATTTATCCCTGACTTTCTCCTCAGAGCATATTCTATAGTGTCTGATTGCCTAGCTATAGATGATAGATTTATTGGTGTTTTTGGGGTAGTTACTGGATCTGTGAAGATAAGCGTGTTGATCCATAGGTTTCTTGAATATAGTTGCCTATAGGGTTCCATCATTGAAGCTGATCATGGTGTCCAGGAAATTGATACTGGAATGGGAGAATTCTAGAGGGAGTTTGTTGGAATGGTAGTGGTTGTTGACGTTGTGGTAGAAGTCTATGAGGGAGTTTAGGTCATCTGTCCAGAGGATGAAAATATCATTGATGTATCTCAGGTATGTCATTGATTTTGTGGTACATTTGTCCAGAATTTCTTCCTTTAGGTGGCCTATAAAGAGGTTGGCGTATTGGGGAGCCATCCTAGTACCCATGGTTGTTTCCATTGTTTGGACAAAGTATTTGTTGTTGAATGTAGAGTTATTATGGGTGAGGATAAAATGGATGAGTTTGGTGATGTGTTTGGGGTGGATATCTGAGTGTTGTCCATTGTCTTGTAGAAATATGAGGCAGGCAACAATACCGTCATTGTGAGAGATTTTGGTATGTAGGGAAGCGACATTGATAGCGGCAAGGATGGTGTTCTAAGGGACGTTGTTAAAGTTGTGGAATTTCTGGAGGAAGTCTGTTGTGTCATGGAGGAAACTGGCACTTAGTGTGGTGAGTAGTTTGAGGATGGTTTCTATGAGTCCAGACATTCAGTAAGAGTGCTGTGATCAGATCTGATGGGTCTGTCAGGGTTCCCTTGTTTATGTATCTTTAGAAGCATGTGGGAGGTTCTTGGGATGGGTTCCTTGGGGATGAGGTTGTGGAGTTTCTCTTGGTATTGTTTGGGGAAGGATTTGATGCTAGCCTTAAATTTGTGGGTGAATTGTGGTAAAAAGTTCTTTGTAGCAGGTGGTGTCTCAGAGTTGTTGGTTGGCCTCATTCACATCATCCTCACAATTGTCAAAATATGAGAGAGAGAGAACCACTTGGTTTAGTTATTTCCTTTTTCAGCAGAAAATCAACTTTCACAAGTGGCTTGATTGAACATCACCAATCACAAGCATTCAAAAAATCATGAGATTTACTTTAAAATTGTGCAGTTTTTTAAAAATAAGTTTGGGGTTCTTATTCGCTTTCTAAATTTTGAGCATTTAGGAGTTACTGCATGAAGACTTGTTTTCTCTTTCCTACCGTACTCTGGTATTGAAAAGTTTCTTCTAAAGCTCTATTTCATTGTTAAGCTAAAGGATGTCATCTACTGACTTATCTGTGTGTAGATTCAAATATTTATATCGGTCTTGTAACTCTTCTGCAGACCAGAGCAAATTTTAGCACATTGTGGGTCTTAGCTTAGATATGCTTTCTTACAGGGGCCTAAATGAAAGTGATATAAAAAAATTAATGTGTATATATGTAGACATTGCAGGTTTTTATTCATCTGGACTTAATGAGTTTACTTTTATTGTGTGGGAGCTTTGGGGGATGCCTGTTGCTTTGTTTAAAATTAAAGTTGCATTTTACTTCCCTTCTACAGGAGATTCTTTTACACAGTTCCGATTTGCCGAAGAAAAAGAATGGGACACAGGAAGCGTAGGCCCTAAACAGGTAATACAGAAGAATTATTATTCAGAGGATTTTTGTAAATGTAAAATGTTTCTGTAATTCCAAACTGGATCCTAATGCTTTTATTTCATATCTTCTCATCAAGATAGACCCCACAAATACAGCTTTGTTTTTATAATATATTTTGAGTAGCATGGTTAAAAACTTTGTTGCAAGCTAAGTACAGTAGTAATGCACCTAGTTCCCCAGACAAGCAGTAAAGAATCCTGTGGCACCTTATAGACTAACAGACGTTCTGGAGCATGAGCTTTCGTGGGTGAATACAGATGCATCTGAAGAAGTGGGTATTCACCCACGAAAACTCATGCTCCAGAACGTCCGTTAGTCTATATGGTGCCACAGGATTCTTTGCTGCTTTTACAGATCCAGACTAACACGGCTACCCCTCTGATACTAGTTCCCCAGAGCAGACAGCATGTATTGTTGTTAGAGCAACACCAATTGTTGATGGATTGTTGTTGTTGATGGATTTTTATTCTGGCAGCAACACCGATTATTCTGTATTCCTTTTGGTATGTTTTTCTCTCTTACTGCACCCTGTTGTGTTTTTTCTCTGCTTCTACTGAGGGGTAGTCAAAGCAGCAGCATGAATTGATTGTTGGGGTGATTTTGGTGATAAAGGTTGCAAAAAGAAAAAATGAACTGCAAGATTAAAATCCATCCACTTAGATTACTCTGGCCACATTCTAATGCTGTCTTTGCAGTCTCTTCAGACAATTATTAACGTTCCATTTCCATGTTTCAGGTTTACTCAAGAGAGGAAAGGTTTAGCATGGTGATTTCAACTTCTTGTGTTGTTCAGTTTGTGTTGTAGTTTTACGCTGTTCATTCTACCAACAAACATCATCTGATTGTGACTTCAAACTCCAAATTGACCATAAGAGAAGAGAAGTTAGTTTTTCAGGTTATCAATAAATGGAGTCCATGTGCTGTTGTGGAAAATAACTAGGGAACAGCTATTCTGGATCTAGAGTACTCATGGATGGAAAACTGGTGGATTTGAATTCAAAATCTATTCATTTTAAGCTGAGGTACTGAGGGTGCAGAAATGAGAATTCTTAAATGTTTGTTTGATTTCTGCAGCTCTGCACGTGACCTGCCCAAGCAGCAAGATGGGATTCTTAGACTTGGAGATTTTGTGTTTTCCTTAAGATAGTTGGGGAACTGTCCTTGAACCTTTTCGGAGTCACAAATATGGAGTTGAATTTTAAACATTTGCTAGTTATTTCTTAGGATATTTATAATAATTATGTGCACATACACAAACAATGTTAAAGGAACACTAAGTTTGCAAAGTCAAGCATTCAAAAGTTAGGGAGATGCCAGAATTAAATTTGTGTGTGCAACCTTAATTTGGCCCTCTTGTATCGTAATGCATATCTACAGTGTTTAATTACATGACCACAAAAAAACCTCCCTCATTCAGTGCACAGGATGCTGCTGCTGAATGAGCAGCTATGCAGTATAAGGTGTACATTTCCAACACTGAGGGTAATTATTCATTGAAACATCTTATCAAGGATTGTGGTGGATTCTCCATCACTGGCAACTTTTAACTTAAGGTTGGATGTTGTTCTAAAATATATGTACTACAAAATATTTTGGGGGAGTTCTGTAGTCTGTGTTATAGAAGAGGTCAGACTAGATGATCACAATGTTCCCTTCTGGCCTTGGAATGTATGAATATTTTGTTTCATACTCTTTATGCAACGTATGATTTTAGGCCTTATTTACAGTGTACTATTCGAACCATGTTCTGAATGCAAAATTACTAATTTTCTCATGGGCTTTTCCATTGCTATAGTATTGAGATGCTTTACAAAGATAAATTTTATTTCTTCTTCGAGTGATTGCTCATGTGTATTCCACAATAGGGGTGCGTGCTCACCATGAGCACCGGTGCCGGAAGTTTTCCCCCTAGCAGTACCCATAGGGGAGCGCCCTAGCGACCCCTGGAGTGGCGCCTCCATGGTGTGGTATAAGGGGCGTTGCGCCCTCCTGCCACACTCAGTTCCTTCTTGCTGCCAGTGAAGGTGCTTCAGAACTGCTCTGCTCCAGCTTTCCTGTAGCTCGTCCCCAAAACTGCTTGTTTGTTCAGCGTATGGTAACTGTAGTTAGTTAGTTGTTTAGTTAGTTTCGTTTAGCTAGAGTGCCTGGGCCGGGGCATGCCCTGTTTCCTGGGTTTTAAGTCGTGAGACACTTGTAGGCGATCTATGCTAGTGAGTGATCCGCACGCGGACTGTTTATGTTGTTTGGGGGAAACCCATCTCAGTGATTGCTGCAAGATTTGCAAGTCGTTTAAGCCTCGGACCAAGAGAGAAAGGGACATTAGGATCCGGGCTATTCTGATGGAGTTGGCGCTGACCCCAGCTCCAGCGTGCTGCTCTGAGTTGGTTGGTCCACAGTTGGTGTGGTCCGTGGCAAACCTTTGGCACCATCGACTAGTTGGTACTGCTCCCTGTTCCTGGGGCACGCCAGGAAGGCTAGGAAGAGGCCCTTTTCACCGCGGCACCGGAGTAAACCCGGGACAGAGGCTAGACCCATGTTGGGCAATCCTTGATCCCCACTGGCCTCTAGGCCTCCGACTTAAGTCTAGTGGAGTAGCCTGGCCCATTTGGAGCAGGCCTCCCCAGATGTCCGGATGCCCTCCACACTGGAGGCCCTGCAGGTGGCCCAGGATGTTATGTCCATGCCGGTTCCAGGAGAACCACCGATGTCAGCCTTGTGCTCCAGAAGCAAGCTGCTGCTGGGATCTCCACAGTCACCCCTGGCTCGGTACCAGACTCAGTCAAGGGACCGTTCAGGGAGAAGTCCACGTAGATCGCCCTTGACACCCACCAGACTGTCTGGTTGGGTTCCGTCTGACCGAGACTCTTGGCACCGCTCCACCTTGAGGAGCAAACACCAATGGGACCAAGACAAACAACGCCAAAGGTCTTCGTCTCAGAGGGGCTATCGCAGCCTGTCATGGCACGAATGTCAACATTGTTCGCGTTCGGCCTCCCTCTCCAGACCTCTGAGGAAGGAGTTGGTGGGATGTACATCCTCTGCACTGTGTCCAGAGATCCACCAGGTGGTGGACCCTCTGGTGCCGATGGACACACGAAGTACTGCGCCAGCTTCCCCACCCTCCCCAGATGAGGCAATTACAGCCCACATGAGGCCTTTGTGGTCCACCAAGAACCCTTAAAAAGGGTAGCATCAAGCCTCCACCTCCAAGCAGAGGAGATGGAGGAGCCCTCAGACTCCCTGTTTAATGTACTGTCCTTCTCTGCACTGGGCAGGGTGGCCTTGCCTTTCCACGAAAGAGTGGCAAAAATTTCAAATGCCCTGTGGCAAACCCTGGCCTCATTGGCCCCCATCTCTAAGAGAGCGGAAGGCAAGTATTTTGTACCCACACCAATGCTTATACACCCACTCTGCTCCTAACTCCCTGATGGTCGAGTCGGTCAACCACAGGGAATGGCAGGGCCAACCAGCTCCTATTCTGAAAAATAAAGATTCAAGGAGGCTGGACTTATGTGGAAGAAGATTTTATTCATCTTCGATCTTCCAGTTACGGGTGGTGAACCACCAGGGTCTCCTGGGCTGGTATGAGTTCAGTCTGTGGGGCTCCCTGCTCAAGTTCGAGGACTCCCTCCAGGAGCACAACAGGAAGGAGTTCAAAGTGCTGGTGGAGGAAAGCACAATGGCTGCCAGGGCAACCCTGCAGGCAGCTTCGGATGCAACGGACATGGCCACGTGATCCATGGCTTCCATGGTGTCTATGAGAAGGGCATCATGGCTTCTGCTCTCGGGGGTGTTCAGCAAGGCGCAGACCTCCCTGCAGGATCTCCTGTTTGACGTCAAAGCTCTGTTTGTGGAATAAATGGATACAAAGCTGCATGGCCTGAAAGACTCCTGCACAACTCTCCAGACTCTGTCTCTATGTTCCAGCTCCGGCTAAACCTAAGTTCAAGCCACAGCAGACTCCCACTCAGGCCACCTATTCAAAATACGAGACTTCTTATAAGAAGTTGCAGGACTATAAGAGGCACCCACGGAGGCAGTCTCGACCTGCCCCCCCGGCCTGGGTCCTCCAAGGGCAAGCAAGCAGGGAAAAGGTGGTTTTGACGGGACACCCAAGGGCATCCTGCCAGTTCTCATCAGGGATCCAATAATCCCTCAATAAAGCTTCCCTTCTTCAATTGGTTGTGTGTTTTCCTCCCGGAGTGGTTGTGGCCATTGAGTCCTCAACACCATCTTCTGGAGCTACACCCTCCAGTTTACTTCTTCCTCACCCAACAGCCTCCCACCCCTGTCCCTCCTGGGGCACCCCTCACACAAGGCTCTACTTGAGCAGGAGGTGGGGCTGCTCCTGGGCCTAGGAGTGGTGGAAGCAGTACTGGAGAGTTCAAAGGCAAGGGGTACTACTCCCGCAATTTCCTTATCCCAAAGGCCAAAGTGGGGTTCAGGCCCATCTTGGACCTTATTTTCTCCTTGGTTGTCCCAAATATTCAAGTGTAGTCTGGGCTTAGTGCTTCCTCATCCTTAGTTGAGGGGGTGAGCTTTTAGTTTTGGGCAGACCTAGACTCACCTGTCCCAGTCGTACAAATAATGTACACCTTCCAACTTCTACCACAAACTAGGTAGGGATTCCACAGACGACAGCTTCCTTCACTACACAATCCTGATTCATCCCCAAACACCATCCATCTGTGCACTGAATGAGGCAGGGGACCGGGAATAATGGTTAAAAAATGATTAAAAACAGACAGGAAGACCAAAATAAGGTTGCACAGGCAACCTTAATTCTGACTTTTCTTAACTTTTGTGAGTGTTCAACTTTGCAACCTTAACGTTCTTTAATGTGTTTTTGTGTGTAAAATACCCATACTTTCAGTTCTATCATGTGGTATCATGCTGACACCCACATGGGTCATCATCAGGGTTGTTAAATCCACCACACAGGTCTCTACCATTAGATCTCTTGAGCTAATGGAGTAACTGATAGCAATAGTGGGTTGTCACCTTCTGTGTAGACCAGTTCTAAAAGAGGGAGGGGACACACTTTGCCAGTGGGTTTCACAAATATTTGCTAATAGAAGAATGATGAGACTCAGGAATACTGGGTTCCATTCTAGGCTCTGGACCAGGAGTTCTAATGGGCACCGACTCTTCTGTCTTGTTCCTACCAAGCCAGAACCCTTCTGCCCTGTTCCTGCCAAATCTGTCCTTGTCTCAGTTATTCCCTATTCCAGACTCCTCATTTCAATCTTATCTCTTCACCTAGCCAGTCCCAGACTCCACTCCTTGGGCTTCTTGCCCCAGTTCTGGTCTTCTCCCCCTTCCCCCACTCATAGTCCCTATCCCTTCCCTCCCATTTCCTCATCAGATCTGTTTATTCCTCCCACCCCCATCCCTTATCTCCAGTCTTCTGCCCGCTGATCCCTGTAAGACAGGCCCTCGGTTCTAGTCTTCCTCCCTGGGCATCTCATCCAATATCAGCCCTCACACATTTCGCCCCCTTAGTTTCTTGTCATGGACTGTTTGCTCAGCTTTTCCTAGTTCTCTACGTGTATCCCAGCTAGGGTTGCCAACTTTCTGATTGCAGAAAACCAAACACCCTGCCCCTCCCTCAAGGCCCCGCCCCAGCTCACGCCATTCCCCCATCCTTCCATTGCTGGCTCTGTCTCCCACCCTTGCTCACTCGCTCATTTTCACCAGGCTGGGACAGGGGGTTGGGGTGCAGGAGGGGTGAGGACTCCAGCTGGGAGTGCGGGCTCTGGGGTTGAGGGGTTTGGGGTGCAGGAAGGGGCTCAGGGATGAGGCCAGACATGAGAGTTTCAGGGTGCAGGAAGGGGCTGGGATGAAGGGGGGTGAGGGCTCCAGCTGGGGGTTCTGGCTCTGGGGTGGGGCCAGGGATGAGGAGTGTGGGGTACAGGAGGGGGCTTTGGGCTCGGGCAGGGGGTTGGGATGCAGGATCCAGGCAATGCTTACCTCAGGCAGCTGCTGGAAGCGGCTGGCATGTCTGGCCCCTAGGGGGCTCCGTGCATTGCCCCGTCCGCAGGTACCACCCTTGCAGCTCCCATTGGCTGCGGTTCCCGGACAATGGGAGCTGTGGAACTGTCACTTGGGGCTGGGGCAGCTCGCAGAGGCCTTAGCCCCTCCCCTCCTCCGTGCCTAGGAGCCGGAGAGGGGACCTGCCACCGCTTCTGGGAGCAGTGCGGAGCCAGGGCAGTCAGGGAGCCTGCTTTTAGCCTTGCTGCACCACCAAACTTTTAACGGCCTGGTCAGTGGTGCTGACCAGGGCCACCAGGATCCCTTTTCGGCCAGGTGTTCCGGTCAAAAACCGGATGCCTGGCAACCCTAATCCCAGCTCCTCATCAGATCTGTCTGTCTGTACAGTATTTACAAGGAATGGCTATAGAATTCTAGATTGGAAAGAAACAGTCACAAGAGGACAGAATAAGTGAGAAAAGGCACAAAAATTGCTATAAAATGGTTGGTGCTGTTGCCTGCTAGTTGTAGAAAGGAAAAGCTACACGTCAGGTCTGAAAATAGTAGAATGAAGTGCAACAGTGAAATTAACATGTGTGACCTCTCATTTCATGGTAATTATCAATTGTAGAAAACTCAGTGGATTTTGTCCAAATGTGGACAAAATGGAGGTGATATATTTGATAGTTGCCATCTCTTTTAATGTGCCATTTTAAAATCATGGGTATGTGATGAAATAATTTGCATCTTTTTCATTCTTGCCAGTGATAATGGTAATTTCAGCAGCAAATATCATTGCTGTTTCTTCCTTTCTTGACCAATTTTTTTTTGCTGTTTCATGGCCTTAGCGTTCTATGGTGAATTGCTCCTTTGATCCCATTTTTTGTCTCTTGATAGAGTGTCATCTATAGTAAAATTCCTTTGAAAATTTTAAATTCTTCCTTTTATGCTATTTTACTTCTCTGTACCACCACCATCTTTTCCTTTATCCTTCCTCCCTTCTCTCTTAATCCTTCTTCATTTCAGTCACTCCAGTTCTTTGAAAAGCATTATTTACATTTAGCAGTTTTTTTTTAAAACTGTTAATTTTTACTTTACAATTTATCAACTCCTGGAGTTATTTAAATGTCAAAATTCCCCTTATTCTCCTCCTCCATGCTCTGTGTGGAGACTCCAGTCTCCCCTTAAGTATTTGACAAGAGTGCCAGGTTTTTTGAAGTGCTAGTTAGTTGCTGTGTAATAGCGGTGTTGTCCAGTAGATTGCTTAATACTTTATTGAGATCAAAGATCTTTTGAGGCTTTGTGTGCTAAAGAATTTTCTTAGCTATGAGCACTAATGCATTTTGAATGATCACTTAATATTGAAGAATAATAATTATTGGCACCAATCAGGTATGATGCACAATAGGACTTTTCTTACTCCCAGTACTGGAAATCGGACATCAGGATTTAGATATTTGAGGAGCTGTTAATACTACTGCATCCAGACATTCTTTTATTGCTTTAGTTGTGATTGATTAAAATCCATAAACAGAGATACAACTCAGGACCCTCTGTTGTCATTAGTTTTAAATAAAAGGAAGTGAGAAATAAGGCCTGCAATAAAATAAAAGAAAAGGTCACAAAAGCATTACAATTGACTATAATACCCCATGTGCATTACAGAACAAAGCATTTTGTAAGAGGAAGGTAATTTGGTGTGTTTTCAAATAACTTTCTACCTAAGCATTTGTTTCAACAAGCTTGTAGTGTCTTTTAATGTGTTTGCACATTAGGTTGATATATAGATATTTTGGTTTTCAAAAATTGTTCTGCATAATATCTTGAAGTTTGTTTTTGTATAGCAGCAGCTTTTAGAAGAATGTCAGTCTTCTGGAAACATTTTTGCAACATTGTTTTTTAAAGTCCTTATATGTCCTAGAGATGTGGAATACCAAGTAATCAACTCAGGGATAAACTTTATCCAGGTTTCAGTAAAATTTGAAAATGCTTTTAATTATTTGAGATTGCATGTTCTACACATGCATATGTATCAAACACCTTTTGTTATAGGGGGGAGGGATAGCTCAGTTTGAGCAGTGGCTTGCTAAACCCAGGGTTCTGAGTTCAATCCTTGAGGGGGCCGTTTAGGGACCTGGGGCAAAAATCTGTCAGGGACAGTACTTGGTCCTGCTGTGAAGGCAGGGAACTGAATTCAATGACCTTTCCAGTTCTACAAGATAGGTATATCTCCATTAAATTAAATTAAAATTAATTAGGTATTTTGAATATTCAATTCCTAAGCATATTTTCCCATTAAATAGAATTGTGGTGATGGCAAGTGACCTTAGCTTAAATTTCTCGGGATAGGATAATTGTTTTCAAATTTTGATGTTTACACAGAGTTTAAGCTATTGTTTCAGGTGAAAAGTTCAACATTACATGGAGCATTTATCTATCAAAAATCTTTGTTGGATAAGGCCACTGATTCATTAATGGAAACTCCATTCAAAAATAATATGCACAATCTCATTTATCACAATCTCAACATCCTTTGTTTTGGGGGTCATATTTTACCTCTGTTGCAAGTCAGTACTGGCCTGATTCTTCTCCCTGGTTGAACTTCATTTCAGAGTTCTATCACTTTTGTTTGGGCATCCCTCAGAGACAATAACAATCAGAATAGTGAGTTGTGATGCCTGGGATGGGGTAACTTTATTGAACAAGGGGAGCAGCAATTTTGCCTTTCCTTTGGATGTGTCAGCTCACCAAACAGCCATATACATGTGACCTTCTGGAACTCATACACAGTAGAAAGTTGCATAGCCATGCCATGACCACAGATTTTGGGCTTATGTTTTAGGTAAAAACTGATGATAAAACCCACTGAAGCCTGTGAGAACTTCTTTTTTTTTTTTAATGAAATGTATGCAGAAATTTCTTGACATTGACCACATCTGTATTTTTTAAAATAATTTATGGAAGAGTCAGTAGCCCTTAAGGGTCTTCTGTGTTTGCTGGGAGCACATGTTCAGGAAAGATTGCAGACGCCTTTTTAATATAATTCAGGAAAAGCTATTTAACAAACTAAAACAAAACCCAAACAATTTTTCCTCTAAAAAAGTGGCTCATAAGTTGCCTGAAAATAAATAACTTAAGCTGCAAGCACATTGTAGATAATAATACTGTTTAGTTATAAGACGACACATGCATGATAGGGTTGCCAGTTTTGGTTGGACATATTCCTGGAGGTTTCATCACGTGACATAATCTTTAATTCCTGGACACTACAGGACAATCTTGGGGGGTTGGCAACCTTAAGCATGATGAGATTTTCCATTTGTAGTATCCATGACAGCAAAGCACAAGGAGGTGTTTGTGTGTCTATGTAGTTGCATCAAGTTTCTCTGTACTCTTCTATATATTTTTGTCTGGTTTATTTAATTTTATCTATACAAAGAAGAAAGAAATGTGGTGTGAGCACAGTACTAGGCACCAGAAACTCCTGATTTCTAATTCTGGATCTGCCGTTGTCTTACTATGAAACCTCAGGCAAGTGACTTACCCTGTGCCTCCATTTTTTCATCTGTAAAACACGGACTGTGTTACATAGCCAAGTAGACTCTTAACGGTATATCTACATTGCATCGGGGAGTAAACCTCCCAATCTGGTTCCACGGGCTTTGGTTAGTGGGATTCGTGCTAGCATGCTAAAAATAGCAGTCTAGATGTTGTGGCTTGGGCACTGACGCTTAGAGGAGAGGTGGGCTTCAGAGTAGGAGTGCCGGAACCTTGGTAGAAATGGGGGAGGATGAGGCCCTGCCCTGCCCCTCCTCATCTCCCTGAAACCCTGCCCCTTCCCATGACCCCACCCCTTACTTGCCCAAGGCCACACCCCTCTCTGAGGCCCCACTCTTCTTGCTCCTCTTCCCACTTGCCCTGGGCGAGGTGCCCGGATGCCCAGAGCAGACTCCAGCCTGTGTCCCCACCCCCTGGGGCACACCAGCTCCCCACAGTGGCCTGGGCTGCCTGAGTGGCTCTTATCATGGTCTGGCTTTGTTTTTCAGCCTGGCCAGGGGGTAGGGTCTCGGGATGAAGAGGAGGAGCAGGGGCAGGGCCACTGAGGCCTCGTGGCATGGGGAGGCCTAAGGCCCACCTCAGCCCCCCCCCACTGAAGGGCACCACCAGCAGGGGCTGCACTTCGTGGCAGGGGAACTAATGACCTTATTAGCCCCTCCCTGCTGCTCTGCACCTGCCTAAAGCTTGAAGTTGCTGGAGGGAGGGCAATGCAACTCTCCAGCCCACCTAAACTGTGCTCATGTTAAAAAGTGAGCCGGCATGGTCCTCCACTTTTAAAAGTGGACTGGGCCATGGCTCCCCTGGGCCCCACATTTCCAGTGCCTCTGCTTCAGAGCCCAAGCTTCAGCCTGAGCCACAATGTCAAAGTACCATCTACAGAGCTATTTTTAGCACACTAGCATGAGTCCCACGACCACAAATCTGTGAACCCAATCTGGCAGGCTTGCTCTCAGATGCAGTGACACATATGCTTAGAGTATTCTACTGCTAGTACAGGATTGTTTCCTTCTGTATACACCTCTACCCCGGTATGACACAAATTCGGATACAATGTGGTAAAGCAGCGCTCGGGGGGGGGGGGGGCCTGCGCACTCCGGCAGATCAAAGCAAGTTCGATATAACGTGGTAAGATTTTTTGGCTCCCGAGGACAGCGTTATATCAGGGTAGAGGTTTATCTTCATTGCATTGCCAAGTAGGCATCCTAAACTTACCATCTTTAAAATCTCATTTTCTTACTCCTAGTTAGTTATTGCCTTTTAAACCACCCTAAATGATTCCTTTGCTTTGCAGGTATTTTATAAATCTAGCTGTCATTTTGCCAAGCTACACTGTACATACACAGTTTTAAATCTATGAATTAATCCGTACAACTCTTGAAATTATTGCAAATATATTATAGATTTAAGTTTGTATTGCTATATAACTACCTATATGGAGTTTTGGAATATAACACATTGAAATCATTGTTAGTTTTATTTTCTTTATGCACGTTTTCTGTTTGTTTATTTGTATTTCAGCTATCTGCGCTTTACGTGGATTGCCAGTCGTTGGTCCAGGCCCTTCAGGAGCTTCCTCTGCATCTCAGGTTGAATGTGGCTGCTGAAATGGTGCAGGTAATGCTCTGGTTGCACATAAAATTACAGAAAGATTTAAATAGTCCAGTAAATATGACTTCAAGAAAAATGAGGTCCAGGATCCTTGAGGTTTGGCACAGGGTAACTACACAGTTGCAGTACTTGTTTCTGTTTTCACTATCCTTAATGTTTTTTTAAAAATGAAACTAATTTGATATATAATCTTTTTTAAAAAATTAACTTCCTGATCTGATATGGCATAATATAAGCGTTATCTAATTTTTATGAAACAAATTTGAGTCAGTTGTCAGAATGTGAACTGCCAATCAAACAGCTGAAGAAAAGGTTACTTATATTCAGGGTATAGAAAATTAGGAAAAAGCATTTCAGCAAAATGCTTTCTTCAGGCTATGGAAAACAAAATATCATTCACACAGAGGGAAGAGAACTAATGAGAGTCTTGAGTTTAAAAACGGCTGTCATGAGGTTACATTTGGAGAGCAGTTTATCAGCAGCTGAAAAAAAATGACGACAACAACAAAATCAATCAGCTCTAGAAAGGGAAAGATGTCTGACTTTAATAGGAAAGATTTTCTTTTCTGTGGGGTTGTTCAGACAATTACATAGCTAACTTCTTTTTTACTGTAGCTGAAAGCTGTGTCTGCAGATGTAGAGTATATAAAGGAATCTGCATATATAGTTCTTTATCAAGTAAAGTTCTGTTCTAGCAACCAAAATGCCAAGCCTAGAATTCATTTCTTTTCCCAGTATTCATTATTCCAAGGGGATAAATGTATTAGTTAAATAAACTTATTTTCTTTTTCAAACAAAATAAGAGACAATCTGTGCTGTAAATGTATTTGATTCCTCCTACAATGTGTATGTGCAGATATAGGGTTATTCAGTGCATATTGTAATATTTAAATTAATCTTTATCTTTCTATTGCCATTGGGCTATGCTGTGATAGCACAATCTCCAAGAAGCTCCAAAGGAGCAAAGAAACTGCCTTAAGTGATTAGGTAAAGAGAGTGGGTATTTCTTCGTTCACTCTGCACTGTTTTGCAAATTTTCTATTTAATATTGTTGTGGTAACCTTTGAAAAATAAACTTGTCAAAAGCATGTGTACAGGCTGAGGTGTGTTACAGATTTACAGGGTGTGTTTGATGCCCCAGTCTGTACAGTCTCTCGTAAAGTACCCGTGTTATTGGCCAGCCCAAAGGTGAGCTCCACAGCTCTCCAACAAGACTGCGCTTTCTGGCTTCAGCAGTCCTGTTTTTCCGTGTGCTCTCCTCTGCAAGTCTCACTGAGTTCAGACTCCTGTTTAAAGATTCCTCACCATTTGGGAAGCAATGAACACCAGTAAGTATTTGCAGTGACACAGCATAGCCTTTTCAGAATGAGAGAGCATTTCTTAGTTAACTGGAATATACAGCATCTGAGAAATCCTAAGTTAACCTGGAAAAGTCAAGTTTAAGTCAGAGTCCATATCGGCAGAAGCAACTGCACCAATGTGCAATGCTCTCCTGGAACCCCTCGTGGCTCTCCATCCCTCTGTCAGTCTCTGAGTCTGCGATTTCCTCAGCTCTGAGTGGGCATGTCTATGCTGCAGCTGGGAGCAAGCTTCCCAGCCCGGGTAGACAGACTAATGCTGGCAGGGTTCGAGCTAGCAAATAGCAGTGTGGATGTTGAAGCTCTGGCAGAGACTCGGACTAGCCAGTTGAGCTCATACTCAGCTCAGAGAGCCTCAGCTGCCACTGGAGCCGCAGCATCCACACTGCTATTTTTAGAGCACTAACTCAAGCCCCGGTAACACTAGTGTGTCTGTGTGAGCTGGGATGCTCACTCCCAGCTGCAGGGTAGACATTTTATGTGTCTCAGGCAGCACTCTTAAAACACAATATCTCAGCCTTTGTTTTTGTTCCCATACTGCTTCCACTGCATTCAACCCATCCTGGGCTACTAGTCATTAGAAGTTAATGTTCCAGTCTTTGGATCTTTCATTCATATATCTTTATATCCATTCAGTGCTTGAGTGGTGCATCTGGACAGACTATCTCTAAGCCCCTGTTCTGGGCAAGCAGTTTCATCGCTATATACACAGTGGGTAAACTGAGTCACACATATTGGTCATGCACATATTACCAAAAATCCCTCATTCACCAAACAGTGTCACATCAGAGAATGATTCAGCATGTGGTACTTTGGAGGGAAAACCTAAATCCAGTGGGATTGAATGAGTGTAACTACAGGCATTACTTCCCTCCTGTATGTACTGAACACCCGTTACTAGCTGTTGTTTGGTGTATTCAGCGTTTAGCCTCATAGTTCATTTTAAAAAAAATTGCACAGTTACTGTTACATATAGATAGATATTACTGTACAAGTATTTTCAAATTTATTTTGGTACTAATTTACTTTCCTTGCCATTTTAAAATCTGTTCCATTGAATTTAATTAAGTGATTTGTATGTGTCAGTCATGAATTATTGTGCTGTCTTTTTAAAATTTCAACTGTAACAATTGAGTTCACCATATTGAAGACCCAAGTTTTTTCTTGTACTCTTAGGCATCAACACCCACAGAACTCCCTCAGATAAAATCTAAAAGTATTGAAGACAGCAAGAGGAGAGTGACTCAGTTACAACCACCTTTGGGTCAAAGTGGAATAGCATCCATCTGTGATCCTGTTAGTGATTCTGTTGTCCATTTGATGCCTTTAAGTAAAGATGGACCTGAAACAAATTCTTCAGAATCCTTTCAGAGAGGCTGTTCTGTGTCACAGCAAGAGGCAGATAATTTGGATGAAGAACTAGATTTACTGCTAAATTTAGATGCTCCTGTTCATGTAGAAAACAACTTTCTGTCAGAAACCTACAACACGACAGCTGAGAGTGATTTGAAAATGAAAAATGGTGAGATTTATATTTTTAACCCCTTTTTAATTTGTATTGTTCTTTCTATAGTGATGCTTTTAGTTCAACTCCTGATTAGAGGAGCATTGCTGATTTACTAATCCTCCCTATATCCCTGACAGTGTATGTCATTGATTTGGAGTTGCGTACTAACACATTTGTTCATTCTCATTCTCCCTGTGAGGTGACCTTTAGAGAGGCACATCTCGTTTAGTACTTTGACATTCCAAAACTTACTGTAGTTGCTTGTGGTTGAAAATCATGATCTGAACTTTATGAGTCTCTCATATATAGTGTAAAAAGTACATTCCTCTGCCCCAACTTTTTGACTTCTTATAGCATAGTGGAATATAGTGCTTTTCAGTATTAGGCCTTTCAGTACTAGATCATATTCTGGCTCGTAACTTGGCTATGGTGTCTATTCCACATTTTTAAATAGGATGAAATGTGATGGACTGAATTGTATGTCTTGCCAGTAGCAACTGGTGATCTCATAACCACCTATAATAGAGCAGGAAATTGTATTCCTTACTGTATGCTACATAGCAATGATTGCACCAACTACAGCAGGAAAAAATCTACAGTGCTAAACGTGGGTCTAGGCAGATAAATAATTTTAGATCTTAAACTGTCTTTTTATTCAGTTCATCTGTAATTTTTTCAGGCAGCTTTAAAAAAAATCCCCATAGTGTGTATAATCCTTTAGGACCCTAGGCAATGGACCACTTTGACTGCTTTCAGCCTTCTTTTCTTCAGCGTGTACCTCTCTCTCTTCCCCAAGCGGAATTGTTGGCCTCTGAACATAGACTTACTTCTGGGCTTTGTTCCAGCTTTCTTCTATCCACTTCCCCCAGCCCTGTTGTAGATATGTCCCCTGTGTGAATGAAAGGGCAGGACCTAGTGTCCAAAAGATGCAGCTCTCTGTGAGATGGGGAGGTTTTTAGTTTCCTGCACGAAGGAAAAGGAGCCAGTCAGGATTTGCATGCAGAAATCCTGACCTAATTGTGTCTGACAGTGAACACAGATGCTTCCCTCCTCACTGCTGTAGCACCCCCTCAGCAGCCTTCCTAGGCCCCAAGGACCTCCACTCTAGGAGAGTTAATAACCTTAGAAATGGAGTAACATCAGTTGCAAGGGTAGAGCTAATAACGTGGTGGAACAAGATCCTATTACCTACAGGATACTTTCGCTTCTCTATCTGAGCTAGAATTGAAAAAATGTCCTGTCAACAGCAAGATACTCAGCAGTAGTTACTATGCTGCTCTTAGATCTAGCAGACCACACAGTGATGATGTACCTGCCAAAACACATGGTTTTATAGAAGTATCATTAGGCCAAAAACTGGTATACATAATTGATATGTTTCCACCCTATAATACAGAAAGTGATGTTACGCTGAAGAGTTCAATGGAATGTTCATTTTAAAGGACGAGTAACATCAGTGAAGAACTTTACTGTAGTCAGCATGCTCATTTTGAACATTTTAAGAGATCAACAGAGCTCTTGTGCAAAGTGGAACCTTAGGTTTCTTAGTTGGCAAAGTTTAAACACGTGACGGCTCACTGTTAGGGAGTTTTCTGTCAATGAAAGATTTCAATATGCTTTTGAGTGGCAGTGCTATTACTTAGTTACTCCACACAAATAGAACCTTTTCATAGGTCAGTGGGAAAAACAAAGGGATTTGTTTCTGATTACAGGTTTTAAAATATTTTTTAAACTTTCCTTTCTTCTGCCTTTTTTTTAAGAAAAATATATTCTTGACTGCTATTATGTCTGATTCCTAAGAGTAATGTTAACTAACATTTCCAAAGCCTTAGGACTCAAGAATAGATATAAGCATCCTCAGTAAATTTCACTAAGGCTAAGTACAGTAGAAACTTGCTAATCCACTCCAAAACAATTGGCCATCTCTAAATTCTCAGCAGTAGTGAGGTGCCATATTACTATGATTCTATTATTTTTACAAAATATTTTTCACATAATTTACAAAGAAATATAATTAGGGAGATGAAACTCTCTAGGTAAAGACTGAAGCTAGATGCCTCTTATAAACCCAATTTTCATCATTCCTCCATCTTCACCAAAACCAAACATGCTGTACCTGCATATCTTGACTCAGGATTGACTGTGGAAAGCATAGATGTAGAAAGGTTTTCATATTTTGAAAATATCTATTGGGCTTATGTAGTCAAATTCCTGTCTAGGAAACTCCAGTATATTTTATTCTGTTGGTCCCTGTGAGGAGTGGCGGTGCCTGTGGCAACATCTGTACTATGGAGCCTCTGCTGGCATATTCCCCATGTGTGGAAATACTACCACCCCGAATGACAAAAGCACTCTTCCATTGACATAGTTATGCTGACAAAACCCCAGCATCGATGCAGCTATGTCTGTTGGGGGTGTGGGTTTGTTTTTTTTCCCACACTGCTGACCGCCATATATAAGTTAAGATAAAGCTTGTCTAAGACTTGATCTACACTTAAAAGTTAAGTGTTGATTTAGTTATATACTAATTGCAGCTTTCCTGTACATACTGAAGTCTGCATGGTCCCTGAATGCTTTAGAAAAGGATGTAGCTGGCAGGATTTTTCTCAGCCTGCAACATTTTTCAAAGAGATGTTTAAATGTTAATTTTCATGCTTTCCACCAAAAAACCTAAAAGATGTGAAACTGAACTTGTACTTTACAGCTTCTCTCACACTGGTGATTTTACTGTTTGTTAAACTGTATATTGTTAAAAATTCTGAGGTTAAAGTTGTACATTTGAGAAGCTGCCACCATGAACAGAACAAGAAACCTTGAGCTGTTACTACAGAGTGTTTAAAAAAAAAAAAAAAAAGACCTTGAAATAGCATGTCTGAGAATGTTTTCTTAGATTTGCATTAAGTGAAAAACACAGTGCAAACATAAATGTGTTGTCACTAAGATACCTCTCTAATAATCACAAAAAGCTCTGCTGCCATTAACTCCTGCTGATCTCTCACATAAGAGAAAGTCTGCACTGGACAGGAGACAAGATAGATCTCAGTAGGGGGCGTGGAATCAGGATCAGGTAGAATCTTGTAGACTGGAGACCTAGCTCTGTTAGAAGCTATACGCTCTTCTTTTATGGTGGCCCTAAAACAATCCAGCAAATTAGTCAGATGGCAGTCACCTAATGACTGGTCGCTTTACTCACCTGCTTTCTGTGATTTCTCCCAGTTAGCTGACATACACTCTATTTAAATGTCATCCTCTCTTTTTATGCAGTCAGGCTCTGAAAAGCAAAATGTTAATTTTATAATATCTCAAAAGTTTTCATAGTGAAAGGTAAAGGTCTGCCTTGAACTGTTTATTTTCTTAGTTCCTCTAGAGTTGGACGTGGCTGAAGAAACGAGTTCAGCAGCTGAAGAGCAGAAAACTACAGCCAAAAACATTTCTGAGGAAGAGCTTGAAGATTGGTTAGACAGTATGATCTCCTAAAGGAAAAGAAACCTGCCTGAAGCCCACATGTCATTGTCATGCAAGTAATTGAAAAATAAATGAACATGGCAGAAGTTAAGTACAAAATATCAGTCTACAAGAACTAGGTGCTTTATCTCAATGATTTAATATACTGCATACCGCCTACCTTTATTTCAGCCAATATTGCAAATAACACATTTGGATAAATTCTAAATGAATGTTGTTATCCAAGAGTTCACTAAACAAAAAGGTCTAAAGTTACAGTTGAGTTCATTAAGAAGAATCTTATAATGAAATTTGGATTTTTTCAAAAACCTGTGCTTATATTGTAAGGTGCAAAATAATACACACTGTCAGAGCATTTGTTTTGATTTGTAGTTGCTATCTGTAGTTCCAAAAAATAAAATAGTGTTAGTAAATGTAGTCGTGTGTTTAACTGTGCATCCTGTGTTGTATCGGCTTTCTGTTATGTAATCAGCAAAAAATAAGGCAAAGACAACTCAATTATTATTTATTTGGTTATTGCAGTGGGCATTTAATTTTATTTGAAGACAAATGCATAAAGGTAGCAGCTTCACTACTTACAGATGACCATAAAGCATTATTTTATTTTGGCCTTTTAACAGCAGCATCTTACCAGCTGTTATTGAAAGAAGTATATGAATACTCTTCAAGTGCAATTTCATCCAGTAAGATGGAAAAGCAACACAACTAATTAATAGAACTGTCAATCTAGAACACTAACATAAATAAAAACCTTGCATAGCTATGTCTACAGAGGTTTTAAGGCACTTAATCGATATTTCAAGGTCGATAAAGTGTTTGAATTTTTTTCTTTGACTGCTTAAAGCTTTTCAAGCTGTATCTTGATACATTCACTAGCAATACCATGGGAAAAATTAGATTGCAGTTAAAATGTTTAATTTCACAATGTGAGTCATAGTCACCTGACATTCAAGTGCTTAAGATTCAGATATTGTGCATTTAAGAAATGATGTATCTTTTAGCCCTTTCAACTATACCACCAAACATTGGGTCAAAAACAGTTACAATTTCAGTCTGTGTTTGAACTGGAAAGTTTTAAGGTAATTAAGGTATAGATTTCCTTTTTTTTAGAAAGAAAATTGAAAGCCAGATTATAAGGCCTGTGTCTTATCTGCTAGGCACAAAAATCCTAAGTGGATGGTTTTAAACAAGTTCACAGTAAAGAGATGGTAAACGAATGTGACCTTTGAATTACACTATAAAAGGTAAGTATTAATTGTTACTGGGTTTTACATTTCATTAACATATTAGCTTCTTTCAGGATAAGTTTATCCAAGTTGATCTTCATATTGTTTACGGAAGCAATCTCCAGCTGGGAAGAAATCCCAGCATCTTTCTTGGTACATTTTCCATACAAATGATTCCTGAAACAGTAAGAGAAAAATGGTGTTTTAGTGTTAAGATATGTTCATTTTCAGTTACTGCTTTACACAAAATAACCATACTTAGTACTGTCCTTACTATGTACACACATTACCACTGATGGCACATAAGAGAACATTATACAACCTTTATAAACCTATTGTTGAAACCTGCGCTAAAGTTTAACTGTGCAGCTTTCTGTACGTAAACACTCAGAAGTAAATTTTCAGGGCATAGTAAAAGAAACTGGGTACTGTATTGTTATAGGGGGAGAGGTGCCCCATAGGGCTAGTCTACACTACTGCGCTACATTGGCGCAGCTTCTCCGTTGTAACATGTCTGATGAAGATGCGCTATGCCTCTAGAATTTCTGCACTTCAACGGGAGGCAGAATCTGTGGACACTGCTTTCAGTCAATGTAACTTGGCTTACCCCTGTGCGATGTTAAGTTACACCGACTTAAGCAGTAGTGTAGACAAGCCCTCAGTCATGGTCTATGAAAAGTGACACCAATGTCATTAAATCAATTTAGTTATGCCGTGCAAACTCCATATATGAACAAACTGTTTTTAGCTCATAGGGTAAGTTACAAAATCAAGGTAAGCCAATTTAAATGCGTAGTACAACTAGATCAGTTTAGCTACGAGTGGACTTTACATTTAAAATGATGAAGTTTCAGAACAATGAACATAAATATTCTTTTAGAAAATCTTGGACACATATCATATAAAATATGCATTTTGCAACTACTTTTTAGTACTGAAAATCAGCTATTGTACTGCAGATTAAGTCTTCCTAATTAAAAGTTTTGTTTTAAAGTGTACTTACATTTGTTTAAACAACTTTCTCTTTAAGGATTTTTTTAAATATCTGTGTCCCATTAATTTTGAACCTGTCAAACTTTGTTTGAATAAATATCCTATTAGTATCTTCAATTATACAAATTTTAAAAATCTGATGGGCTCTGTAACGGCTTATTTTTACAAATTAAATTAATATACAAACACCACATTGTGAATCAGGGTTGCTACTTGCATATGACACAAAAACACAGATACAAAAAGTATATTTAATAGTATGTACCCCCCACTTTACCACAACCTTAACTCCGCATCCCCTATTGATGGCAGCCTCCCAATACCAGTAGTTTGGTGTGTTGGGAAGGGATAGCTTAGTAGTATGGTATAGTCAAGGTTGAAGTTTTATACACAGACCTAGAAGATGAAAATATGAATTTATGCTTCATTTTAGCTTGCTCTGAAAATTCTACTTCATACTCACCTGACCAGTGTGCTCAGTTTCATCCTTATTAATGAGATACATTAGAAAGAAGCTGAAACAAGCAGAAGTATTTGTTAATGTGCAAAATCTAACACGGCATTTTATCTCTCTAGTTATATTTCCTGACAAACAGAGATGAGGTGTAAGGGAAACTCCACACTAGGTAACAAAATAGTGTTGAAGTTAGTTGTGAACACGTTATAAAGTTCTTTTGGGGCCAGATTCTGTCCTCTGAGTGTTCTGCCTTCTGCAGTTTTTAGTTCCTGTGATAGTGTTAGTACAGACACTGGATGTGAAATCCCAGTTATCAGTATCAAAAGTAACCTACCTTATCTGAATTTATTATTAGCAAAGACAAAATTACTGGGTGATTTGATTACAGTCTATGGTAGCTATGTGGGAAAGATATATAATAATGGGTTCTTCAGTCTAGCAAAGAAAGGTACAACACACTCCAGTGGGTGGAAGTTGAAGCTAGACAAAATCAGACTGGAAATGAGGTGTAAATGCATCACAGTGAGAGTAATTAACCATGGGAACAATTTACTAAAGATCATGGAGGATTGTCCGTCACTGATAATTGTTAAATCAAGATTGGATGTTATGCTTTAGGAATTATTTGGGGGAATTTCTGTGGCCTGTGTCAAGAGGTCAGACTAGATCACAATGGTTTCTGCTGGCCTTGTAATCTTTGAATTTACTTTGGGCTTTTCTTCACAGCTGTTGTATGACTTGCACCTACCTGGACTTCTGTGCACACGTAAAAATATCTAGCTTGATTTAACTTGAGCTAGCTGGCCCATGAGCAGGCTGTCTGTTGAAGACTGAGGGCTGCTTACACTCAAGCTAGTAATGCAGTAGTGACTCAGCTACTTAGTGCTGCTAATCAAGTCACTCTATACAGTTTGAGTGTTTTGCAGTGTGACTGCTCTCACTTGAACTAAGCTCACTCAAAAGGAGTTAACTTGAGTGTAGGTGACTGGAACTAACATTGTACTGAAGACAAGCCCTATAACAACATGGGTTTTATAATTTGTATCTTAACATACAGTCAAGCACTATTCAGGAAATTCTGTTTCTAGCTTGAGTAACTTGGTAGGTACTGAGGGTCACCGTGAAAGGAATTAATGCAGAGTATGGGCTAGACCAATGGGGGAGAAGAGTAACTCAAGATCTGCATAATTTTTCCCTAGACATCACCCAGCATAGCCTCACAGGGATATCCTGGCCCTTTTGGGCTGGAAGTTTAAAAGCATCCTAGGGAAATTAGGCTTAGACGCCCTACTCCCACTGAAAATCCCAGCCTTGTTTTCTCTAGCCATGTTTGAATGAATGGAAATACCCTCCTGATACAGAAAGATCATCAGACTTAATAAAAAGTCAAGCCATAGTAAGAGAGAATACAAGCATCCCCATAATTACTCTAGCGTAATTAATAACTGTAATAACAGCATGGGAATAGCGTTTCTTTTTTCAACTCATGACAGAACCTCCCCTAAAGTAGCTGCTTCACCAAGAGATAAACAGTGTCTTCAAAGGAACCTTAGCGTTAGGCTAGTTACATATTTATTATAGCACCAACCAGAGAACTGATGGTTTTGAACATCTTGGAATAACAATTAAGACTCACTTGTGCATTTTAAACTCTACGGATTAGAAGGATACTGTACTATCACTCTGATTTATGTTAATGTCTGTTCTAACTCTGGTGTTATGGTTTGAAACCCAATCATTTTCAGAAATAGGTGGCTTTGGAGTACTGCCAACAATTTTAATGTTAATGAAAATACCATTTCAAAGGTCTGGTATTTCTGATGCAGTCCTGGACAAGATTTTACACTAGCTATCATATCCCTATCAAGCTATGCTTAACCCAGCAGTTTAGCTCCTCTCTACATCAAGAATATCTGAAGGCTGATCATAAGCCGTTCACTTTTCAAAATGATTTGGCTTTATATTCTGAAAGCTTTAACTATGAATTGGGCTCAAACAGGTCTCTGAGACTATGCCTTATCACAGCTAGCCAACACAGCTTGACTGTGTCAAATCACATAGTGGTGTTTTTGTTCTTTTTGTACATTATTTCAAAATCACTTGTGAAAATACAACACCCAAAGTTTATAAATCGGGTACTTAACTTCCCTTTATCTTTCTGCTGTAGCCCTGTGCTGCTCCAAAGCAGGCACTCCGTGCTTTACTTTTATACTGTGAACAAATATATTGGCCATATACATGAGACTCCCAAGCATATTGTAAATATGGCCAGAGTAACATTTAAACTTGATCAGTTACAATGTGTGTATTAATATAATCATTGTTGTACTCCTTGAGAAACTATTTTAGAGGCAAACAGATTTCATGACATTTTATATTTATAATGATACAAAGAAATAGTGCAAAAGCTGCATCTAATCTCTATGTTAATGGACATAGAAAAGAGATGATATACAGCTCCCTCTGAAAGTGGGCACAAAAATACCCTGTGATGTACCATAGCACCTCCAAAGGCAGGGAAATTAAATAGAAGACAATTATCCTGTAATTTAGCAATTCTGTTCTATGTGAGAACTGTGTAAAAGCCATGTTCTCCCACCTTAAGAGCAGCCGATGTTTCTTTACTCTGACCACAAGCGACAACCCCCCCCCCCCCACCAAAATCCTAATTAGATGAGTTGATTTCAAGAACTGCTTTGCTCTATTTTCTCTGAGCCTGTAAAATCTGTTGTTTTTTGGGTGGTTGGGAAGGTGGTACATGGCCCATATTCTTATTGAGTTTTGGTCTTGTCTATACTTGAAATGCTACAGTGGCATAGCTGTAGCATTGCAATGTAAGCATGACTTCCCTGGGAGGTAGCTAGGTAAATGGAAGAATTCTTACATCAACCTAGTGCTGTTTACACCATGGGTTAAATCAGTTTAATTACACTGCTGAGAGGTGTGCATTTTTCACACCCATGAGCAACATAGCTGGTTCAACCTAATTTTTAATGCAGACCTGGTTTTATGCAGATAATAAGGCCTGAATACAAACAGGTCCTTGTTTATTTGTATGAAAGGAGATTCATTAGCCTCTTTATACAGTTAAGGAAATTGAAAAACTTAGTTGACTATAAACCAGAAAGCATTAAGCAATGCTTATGTCAAATCCAGTGGTCTAATGCAAGCAAGAGGGTCCAAGTCTGCAATCTGTACATTGGTAAAACTACTGAAGTCAGCGGGAGTTTGTCCAACCAAGGAAATAAGGTTATTTATTCTTAAGGCAAGTTCTCCTAATACACACAGTCTGCTGCCATGTGAGGACCCAGACTATTCCAATGCACTTTAGGCTCTTGGGGGCATGTACACTCTACGATTGGGTGTCACATGTCAACACCAGAACCAAGGACTGCCATCTCATGCCATTCAGTTCCTCTCTTGCTGTTGGCACGTTTTTTTACCTTCCTACCTTCTCTTCTCTGTGAGCATTTGCTAATGTGGGTAGTAGGGACCAGTCAGTCACTTATAAGCCTCTCTTTGGACATTTGGGCCCTAGTAGCTTAAACTGCATGCATTGGCTCAATTATTTTGGAAATTGCAGTTATTTGTGAGGCTATTTAGGCTACTCCACTTAAGAATCAGCAAAGGCAATTTCAGTGCGGAACTACAGGATTGGACCAATTAGTTAATCTATTTCTTAGGACAATCCATCACTCTCACAGATCTTGGGAGACAGGCCAGTCCTTGCTTACAGACAACCCCCAAACCTGAAGCAAATACTCACCAGCAACCACACAACAAAAACACTAACCCAGGAACCTATCCTTGCAACAAAGCCCGTTGCCAACTCTGTCCACATATCTGTTCAGGGAATAACATCATAGGACTTAATCACATCAGGCACGCCATCAGGGGCTCGTTTGCCTGCACATGTAATATATGCCATCATGTGCCAGCAATGCCCCTCTGCCATGTACATTGGCCAAACCAGACAGTCTTTACATAAAAGAATAAATTGACACAAATCAGACGTCAAGAATTATAACATTCAAAAACCAGTTGGAGAACACTTCAGTCTCCTTGGCCACTTGATTACAGACCTAAAAGTCACAATATTACAACAAAAAAACTTCAAAAACAGACTGAGAGACTGCTGAATTGGAATTCATTTTCAAACTGGACACCATCAAACTAGGCTTGAATAAAGATGGGGAGTGGATGGGCCATTACACAAAGTAAAACTATTTCCCCATGCTTATTCCTCTCTTCTCCCGCCCCCCGCCCCAGTTCCTTACATCTCCTTGTCAATTGCTGGAAAGGGGCCATTTTCATTACCACTACAAACAGCTCATTTTCTCTCCTGATGATAATAGCTCACCTTAACTGATAGTGTATGGTAACACCCATTGTTTCATGTTCTCTATGTATATCTTCCTACTGTATTTTCCACTACATGCATCTGATGAAGTGGGCTGTAGCCCATGAAAGCTTATGCTCAAATAAATTTATTAGCCTCTAAGGTGCCACAAGTACTCCTGTTCTATTTCTTATAAATTCCTTTCCAATAAATAGCTACTGTTGCTTCTACATGACATTTTATAACCCTAAATTAAAAGATCTCCCTTTTGGTGCTGTATCATATTCATCTGCTTCAGAATGGAACCAGCACTGCCTAACTTAATGGGCCAGAAATCATGGTGGTGCGGACTCCTCCTTGGCTGAACAGTAGCTCCAGTCTTGCTAATGGGCCTCTACCTTTACTAACACTCAGCGAGAAGAGCTATTTTAAAGTAAGTCCCACTGTTTTTTGTTTGTTTTTTTTAAAGGGGTGAGGGGAAAAGCCAGACAGTATCAAATGTTTGTCCTTTCTTCTCCGATATGTTCTTAAATTGTGTGGGCCACAACAGCAGGGCTGTTCAGATACATGCATTTCAAGCACATTGTTCTTGAACTGAAAGCCTCCATAGGATGATCTTCAACTAAATAACACTGGGAATAAACAGTAACAAAAATATACTCACAGATAGTTTGCCAAGTTGTGCTCTTGTAAAGTATGCATTTCAAAACCATGTGGGGTCGTGTCAAAATAGTCATTACCAATCCCACAAATGAAACATTTGGTCTAGAAAGAAAGTTAAGATTTTAGCACATTCTTAACACATTAATCTAGGTTCTTATCATTAATTAAGATATAATATGAAGCAGTACAGAATGTAGTATGGTTGCTCTACCTCCATATCTTCTCTCACTTGTTCTTGCTGATCTCTTAATTCACCAAAGGCATCAATAATCAGACCTGTTGTTTTAAATGGAAAATGTAATGTGTCAAACCTATCAGTATTAATTTTACGAGCTATGGAGTCGGGGAGAAGTAGCTGTTTTAGGCTTCATCAAAAGGACACCAGTTGCCTTAGCAGCGTGGTGCCTGTAGGTAGAACAATCCAAGTTGTGCAGATAGCACAGGATCTAACATTAATTGCATTGCACTTGCTGTAGGAATTCATAATTGAAATGTAAACCTTTATATTGCCACAGTTTTGTGGTAATCTGCTCAAGGAATGCCCTCACTTATCTCTGGGCAGGGACTTTGTCTCTTTTCCTGACCAGGAGTTTGGGCTTCCAGCTCCCTGCAATGCACCAGTAGGGCTAACATAGAAGTCTATCACCTGTGCTTTGCTATCTCTTAAAGCTATAAACAGTGTAGGCCAGCAGTTACAAGTAATCAAACAGCTCTTTTAAAGCAGAGAACATTTATTTTAGGATAAAAGTCTTACAATAGAGGGCCCTAAAGACATATTTAAGCTTACCAGCACACCTGCTCTTGCTCCCAAATTCCTGATTGATAGGTACCAAAGTCTTTCAAACCCTACTCTAAGAGTTGGCCTCTCTTGAGTGTCAGCTCGGGGCAATTTGTAGCCTAAGGACCCCTCCATCAGTCAGTTCAAACTCAGCCTTTATACTCCAAAAAATCTCCAGGCCTCCTGAAACAGGTAAAACCAGTTGCTGCCCCTTTCTTCCTTGAGTAAACTTTCAAAGGCTGGGCTTCTGCACAACCAGTCTTAGGATTTTTGCATTCCTCACCGCCTAGTAATTCCAGATTCCACAGGGAATCCACCCAATGAGCCAGGAACACACAAAAGAATATAAAACATAAAGGTCTGAGTATTCTATGGGACCATAGTGTCTGGCCCATCTCAGCATTTTGAAGGTTTCATGCTTTCAAGGACTGACTCAAACATACAGATAACATTCATAATATTAACTACAATAGTCTCAAGGTAGGTCTGTGTTTGTCATACCAGTCATATCTCCCCTATAGCGAAGTCGGTATACCAAGGGTAGTAGACCAGCATCCATAGTGCATGGAGGGTGTGTATGCCATTACCCCTAATAATTTCAAACTGCAGATATTCATATAGTAAACAGTCTCGTAACAAGCCAGCATACACTAGTGATAGTCCTTGGGCATGAAAGCCAAGTGCAGAAGCTGGATTCTTAGCCAAAGCTGCTGGGATTGACTCTATGAAAGGAGGCGACAAGCCTATACCCCTTGTCAGGAGGGAGAGGGTGGTGGGTCTCTGCCCAGACAGCAGTGGCGACCAGAGAGGTCATTTCTTGAGCAGACCATGAGGGAGACGGGATGGTTAGCCCAGAACTGTGTTATACATAATGCCCACAGCCCTCGACCTCCCCTGGGATGCAGTTGGAAGGCTTTGCTGGCCAACAGGTGAAAGAAAAGCCCTTGTTTCTTTAAGGATTCTTCTCCCTCCTCCCCATACAGCCACCTTTTTCTACCCCGTCCGTGTCAGCTTGCGGAGCAGGGTTTCTTGGGTTCAGTGTAAGTCGGTTAGTTCAATGGACGGCTTATTACCTCTTCCCCCTACCTGCGCTAAATCTTCTTCCCTACTATTTTTTTTGGTGATGGTGGGTGTTTACTGTGGACATAATGCCAGTCCCAATTTGGGGCACAGAAGGAATCTTCCCCTGTCAGATTGGCCTTTGGGCCTTTTCATCTTCCTTTCAGCAGCCCAGGGATCAGGTGGATAGGTTAAGTTTTAAAATTCTTGAGGTCACAGTAGCAAGTGTCAAGTGCAGGTTATGGCTCAATAGGAGATCTGGTTCCCTGATAAACCAGAATTAGAAGCAGATTAGGAAAGGGCATCTCCTAAAAAGGCAGGGAAGGGGGTTGAGATCCTAATGTTTGGTACAGTGAGGAGACAGCCCCTTCTTTCTCAGCCCCCTAGTGTGATCCCATCAATGGTTCTGGGACGAGGTTAACAGTGTGAAAGTGGGGGGGACTTGAGAGCAGTGCCCCAAGGTAGCACAGGCTATGGAAGCAAGGATGACCTGCACTGGATAAGTTACTGCCCAGATGTGTTACTTAAAGTTGCAGTCTAGTTAAACCACATTTTGGGTGTCTTGTTTGCTGCTTGGGACAATGTATGTATTTTGTGGGTAAATTACACAAATACTACGTCCAGAATGAATTGTTTTATGAATTGCTATGGAGAATGTAGCAATACTGCTTAAACCAGCTTAGTGAATGCGTGATTGACATGTACTGCAGAAGTAAAGAGGCTCACTAGACTCCAAGGCTTTTTACTATTGTAAGTGGAAATACCTTGAATGATAGCTAGTAGGATGACAATGACGAAGAAGAAAAACGTGATGTCAAAGACAATTCGATACATTTCATAAGGGTCCCCAGCAGGGTCTTCAATTTCATCCCCAATGCCGCCACCAGCTCTCACACCCACATACATGTGGAACAGGTAACACTAGAAAGAAGGGAAAGTTACACTGGTCAAAAAACAAAAGTATTTAAAATGGCCGGTATTGAATAAAAAATGGTTATTTACCCTACGGTAACTGTGGTTCTTTGAAATGTTGTAGACAGCTGTACGTGCTCATATGTGTGAGCTGAGAATCTTTTGCACAGCAGTGTCCGTTGGGGGTCACTGTGCTTCCTCGTGCTCCCATGCCAGGGCATAAAGGGCAGAATGGTCTTGAGATCCTCCCTCAGTTCCCAGGCAGGTTGAGCCCATGTTAGTTGGGAACTCAAAGTAGGGATAGAGGGCAGGTTATGGCATCCACACAGACTACAACATCTTGAAGAACAACAGTTCCTGTATAGTGAGCAACTATTCTGTCTTCTTCGAGCATGTTTAACAGTGGATCCCGCTGCAGGGACTGGTGAGCAATATCCTCTTCAGTATCTATCTACCAGTTGTGTCAGTCAAACAGAGATTGGAGTACTGCTTTTCCTAATCTAGCATTGAATGTAGCAGCCAAGTCCATTGCATAGTGCTTCAGAAACATGAGCAGATTGCATCGAACAGCAGCCTTACAGATTCTGGCTGTTGGCATGTTTTGGGAACAAGAAGGGGATGCTGTTTCAGCCTTATCAAATGGGCCTTGATAGTCAGCGGGAGTGGTATATTTGCCAGCACAATGTGATATACTGAATTATCCACTTAGACAGCCTTTGAAATGAAATAGCACAGCCTGTAGAGTGGCCAGCTATCATCATGAACAGGCATGGGGACAGTTTGAAAGATTTAGTCCTGTTGATGTAGTAATGCAGAACACAGGATATGTACAGAGTGTGCAGTTTCTTTTCCCCCAGGCATGGAATGTGGCTTAGGGAAGAACACAAGTAAACTGATCATTTGGTTTAAGTTAAATTCAAAACACTACTTGGGAGGATGAACTTCCTACAGGTTTCAGAATAACTTTGACCTTGCAAATGAGGTATACAAGGGTTCCACCATGAGGGCGTGAGCTTGCTTACTCTTCTGGCTGAGGTGATGGCCATGAGTAAAACACATTGTAAGGATCAGGTGGTGATAGGGTGACCGGCTGTCCCATTTTTAAAGGGACAGTCCCATTTTGGGGATTTTTTCTTATATAAGCACCTATTACCCCCCACCTCCATCCCGTTTTTTCACAGTTGATATCTGGTAACCCTATGAATGAAGCAGTCTTGTGAGGAGCTCAAAGGGGAACTCCATCAGCTTCAAGATGAAGACGCTGAGATTCCATGTTGGAATGTGCTCCATTACCAGTGAGTAAGCATGCATCAATCCCTTAAGGAACTTCATTACCACTGGATGTGAGAAGATCAAAAGCAGTACTCTGACATCACTGACAGATGCACTTTGAGTTATGACTTTCAATTGCAACGTGTAATCTAGAATCCAAGGTACTGAGGCTTGCTCAGGCACGAGGTCATGTTGGGTCACCAATATGGAAAATCTCTTCCACTTGGAGGTGCAAGTCTGTCTCATGGACTGCTTCCTGGTTTGTGCCAGAATGTCCTGCACAAGTACAGAGTAATTCTTTTCCATGCTGAAATCCAGGCTGTCCATTGTAAAGAAGTCGGGGCTGGATGTAATATTTGTCCCTGGTTCTGTGACAACAGGCCTGGGAGCCTGATTAAGGGCTATGCTGACATGTGTAGCAAGTCTGTCAGCCATACCTGTCTTGGCCAGTAGGATGTCTGGACTAGTTTCTTTGGTGATCATGTTGGGGGGTAGTGGGATTGGTGGAAAAGGTATAGCAATTCTTCATTCCACTGCAGTAGGGACCCCAAGCACAAAAGTTGGGGCACTTTACATTGTCTCTAGTGGCAAACAGGTTTATTACTGGATTTCCTCCAAGTGGAGAAATGTCCTGGTTGATAACAGATTGCCTGCTCAGGAAGTCTGCCTAGCTGTTTCTGGTTCCCAGCAGGTGCAGGGCTATTAAGGTACACACCAGTTCCACAATTTGATTGCCTGCCTACACAGAGGGAAGAACAGCACCTCTTTGTGTTGTCCATAAACACCTGTACTATCATGTGCCATAGGACCAGGAGTAATGTCATATATGCCAGTCTGATGTCCCAAAGGTCTAAAACACTTATATGTAGCCTCATGGCTTCTGGGGACCATGTCTCTTGTATCTGTAGATGGTCAAAGTGGGCACCCCATCCTGTTCTAGAAGGGTCCATGACTAGCATTCCAGATGGCAACAGGGTCTTGAATGCTGCTCCTTTCTTGAGGTTGGGGTGTAGCCACCATAACAGTTCCCCAAGGAGGCAAGAGAGAATGACAACTATTTTGCTCTCTTGATGCTATACTGGGGAATAGACTGACCTGAGCCAAAGTTGTAGAGGCCTTGGGTGAAGTCTATCAAATGGTGTCATGTATGGATACAGGGCATATGGCCTAATAATGTAAGGCAGGTCCACGTCGTCATGAAGAAGCATTCAGTTGTCATGTATTAGGCATGATATGGAACTGCACAGAGGCTGAAGTGCATGTATTCCTGCTGAAAAGAGTCATGTTTTTTCAGATCCTTGTCCTCTGGCATTCCTTTGATGGAACCTGAGTGACTCTGTTGTAGCATATGCATAGAACTGCTTGAACCCTTGGGTGGTACTCGGTACCTCTTCTTTACCTGCTCTGAGCTCGGAGTGAACAAGGTCGAGGTGTGCCAGAGACCCTTCACAGGGTCCCCTCAAGCCCTTGTTGATAGATAAGTCAATTCTTGTGGGTGCCATGGAACTTAAGATGTCAAATAGTTCATGGCTATTCTCTTGGATTATGGTTGTTTTGGTATCCAAGGTATCCACAATTCTAGACAAGAGTTCTTGGAGTGTACAAAAGTCATCCACAGTTGGTGTCAGCACCAGGGTTATAGCCTTCTCAGGAGAGGATGATTACTTGAGTGGAGAGGGAAGTGGAAGTGACTCCCTGGACTGCTCTGTTGGTTTTCCCTGCTGCTCTTTTGTTTCTAGTGAGGGAGGGCCTTCGCTATAAATGCTGATAGAGACCAATATATCCTTCTCCTTGTGGAGAAGTGACAGGCAGGGACTGAAGGAAGATAGGATGATGGGTCCCAATATGGCCAATAGAGCCATGGTGGTATCTCATATGGATATTGTCCTGGTTGTGCAAGGCCTATCCACTGCCAGTGTTTTAGGGAATGAGTACTGTTAGGATATCCCCCAGGATGTCACTCCAGCTTCCCTAGGGAGGGCTCTCTGCCCAGAAAAGAGTCCTCCTCCTGTGGTGGACACAATGGCCGCTTGGAGCTGTGCTCACAGCAGCACTACATATTGGATTCAGAGTGTTCTGCGCCTCTGTCCCAGTGCTGATGCTGAAGAGGTCAGTACCAAGGAGGTACCCACTGGTGCCGGGACTCCTGATGGTGGTGTTGATTTGGCCACTTTCTTTGATCTTTTCTTGTCTCTGTCACCAGAGGTATGCCTGGTTGCTGGAGCACTTGCAGAAGAGAGCCACCTTGATTCTGGATGGGACATTGTTTCTTCCCTTGGATCTGAAGCTACTTTTATGGATTGCTCCAAGAGGTGCAATTTGAGCCTCGCATCCCTTCATTTCCAAGTGTGGGAGGAGGAGGAGCATTTATTGAGGATGTGAGCTTCCACGAGGCAGAAGACACACCCTTCTATGTCTATCAGGGACATCCCACAAAGTGCAGGGTTTAAATCCTCAAGGCTTAGAGTCTGCCATTTTAACAGCCAAGCTACTTTGTCTTGTTGTACAGGGCATTCTCCTGTTTCTCTTTTCTTCTCTTCTCTTGTTTTTTTAATCATACAGCTAAAAAGATAATATAGAAATAAAACTAGGAATGAAGAATATTTCTTCACCAAAGTTTGGAATCTTAGCCAAAAGGCTGAGCTGATCAGACACAGTCAAGGTTCTGTTTCACTGCCATGGGGGATAAGAGGAAACTGAGGGAGGGCAGAGGCCACTCTGCTCTCTATGCCCTCACGTGGGACCATGAGGAGGCACATGATTCCAAGCTTGGTTGTATGTGCACCTACAGTGGGTATCCATACTGATGCGCACTTGAAGAATATATTTTGTTTTCTGCATAAACACTTTGTTACAATGCTCTCTGCATATTACTTATGTTCTGTATTTCAACAAAGCCTGAGATCAAGCTGTACAAAGAATAAAACATGGAGAATGATGTTACAAAGAAAAAATACTCTGCATATAATGAACTACATCGTGATATTCACATTCAAACTTAGTATTTAGGGAAGTTCACACTAAAATAAAATGATTGGAATGGAATCAGTCAATTAGGCACATTCATTTTTTTCCAACTCAGTGTTCCACAAACATGACTATTTTCAGTGCATTCTTCTCTAGATCCATGTGGTCTACAGCCCTTTTCCTCATGTTAGAAGATGATATGTATTGTATTTTATCAACTATATGAATTATAATTCAAAATCCTTCCAAGTTTTCTGAGCAGTTAGAGTACACTGTTTTTATCTGTATGCTTTAGCTTTTAATTGGATCTAGAAAATTTTAGCAAGAATCTCAATTAAAGTAAAGGAGGTGGACTGTGAGCAAAAAGCAGAGTATGAAATGTTTGCACAGACTGTTTAATCCCACAGTGTTCAGATGATCTTTGAGTCTTGGATATTTTCAACATCCAGAAACCTGTTTTAATATATATATTTTTAACAATCTGTATGACCTCTGGCCCTAATTCTGACTTCCATGGGAGATTTGTGTGAGTAAAGCTTGCAGGATTTGGTCCTAGATGCAGAAGTTCCCACTTTACCAAAATGTTCACTGTGGGCCCAATTATCAAATTACACATCTAGATGCTCACACCATAATTTAGTCATATAAAAATAAGCACGTATATGGTCTAATTCCAGGGGACTTTCTGGAAACTGTCTCCTATAAAACAGTTATATTCTTCTTCAAGTGATTGCTCATATTCATTCCAGTTAGGTTGTGCGTGCCGTGCGTGCACGCTCGTTGGAAGATTTTTATCCTAGCAACCCCGGTGGGTCAGCTGGGTCGCCCCCTGGAGTGGCGCCGCTATGGTGCCGGATATATACCCCTGCCGACCTAACCGCTCCTCAGTTCCTTCTTACCGCCCGTGTCGGTCGTTGCAACAGTGGAGCACGGCTTAGCTGTCCTCCACTTCCCTAGCTTTTCCTTGTTTATTCGATATCTTGTTGTATATAGTTGAATTAGTCTATAGTGTAATTAGTTGATAGTTCTTAGATAGTTAGTGTATATAGTTTAGCGGGTTTGGGCATTAGCCCTTCCCCGCACCTGGTGCCGGGGCCCATGCCCAGTTCACCGGGGTTCAAACCGTGCTCGGCCTGTAAAAAGCCAATGCCCATGAGCGATCCTCACGACTCTTGCCTAAAGTGCCTCAGGGAATCGCACATCTCAGATAAGTGCCGCATTTGTAAGGCTTTTAAGCCACAGACAAAGGAGGAGAGGGACTTTTGCTTGAAGACTCTCCTTATGGAGGCAGCTCTGAACCCTCCGTCCTCGGCACCGAGCACTGACAGCGCTCTTCCGGCACCGGACCGCGCTGGCTCCGCCGAGACACCTCAGAACCGGCCTTCTTCTGCACAGGGACCTGATCGGAGGCCCTCCGCTGCCTCCATACCTTCGAAGCAGACTCACCCTTGTCCAGACCGCCCGGCACCTACTCCTGCTGTGGCACCGACGACTGCGGTACCGTCGACTCCGGTTCCGAGAGGGCCGTCGAGTCCTGTCCTTGAGAGCTCCCCGCCGAGGCCTGTGGTTGAGCTTACGGTCCCCTCCACACCGGAGACATTCTCCTCAGCCAGGAACCTTATAGCGACACATCGGCGAGACGGTAGACCCCCCCATATACTGTGTTCCACAGGGACAAGGTGCAGTTGCGACCACATCCAGCCTTTCTCCCCAAAGTGGTATCAGCCTTCCATGTTAACCAGGAGATCTTCCTACCTGTCTTCTTCCCAAAGCCACATGCGTCTCGCAGGGAGCAGCAGCTACACTCCCTGGACGTCCGTAGAGCGCTCGCTTTTTATATCGAGCGAACAAAACCATTTCTCAGATCCCCCAACTCTTTGTTGCGGTGGCTGAGCGTATCAAGGGCCTATCCGTCTCCTTGCAGAGGATTTCCTCCTGGGTGATGACGTGCATCTGCACCTGTTACGACTTGGCTCATGTTCCATCGAGCCACGTCACTGCTCACTCTACCAGGGCTCAGGCCTCATCTGCTGTTTTTCTCGCTCATGTACCCATTCATGAGATTTGTCACGCAGCTACCTGGTCCTTGGTCCATACCTTCGCCTCTCACTATGCCCTCGTTCAGCAGTCTAGGGATGACACAGCCTTTGGCTCCGCAGTTTTACACTCTGCGATATCTCACTTCGACCCCACCGCCTAGGTAAGGCTTGGGAATCACCTAACTGGAATGGATATGAGCAAGCACTCGAAGAAGAAAAGATGGTTACTCACCTTTGTAACTGTTGTTCTTCGAGATGTGTTGCTCATATCCATTCCACACCCGTCCTCCTTCCCCACTGTCAGAGTATCCGGCAAGAAGGAACTGAGGAGCGGTTAGGTTGGCAGGGGTATATATCCGGCACCATAGCGGCACCACTCCAGGGGGCGACCCAGCCAACCCACTGGGGTTGCTAGGGTAAAAATCTTCTGACGAGCGTGCACGCACAGCGCGCACACCTAACTGGAATGGATATGAGCAACACATCTCGAAGAACAACAGTTACAAAGGTGAGTAACCATCTTTTACCCTTTAGCTATCTTCAGCCACACAATATATGTCAAAAATACATTTGAAAAGCCCTAGCCATGTTCTTTAGTCCCAGCAGGCAGCAATAGTAGTTCTAAATGAAACATGCATTAATGAAAGTAAATAATGTGATAAATCTGATCCTGCAGAACAAAACACAATATAGAACTATGCATGGATTTTTAATGCATTTTTATTACTGAGGGAAGATACTGCTATAACCATAGATAAAAATATTAACTTGGAATCATTTTAGTTCATTTAGCAGAGCTGTTTAATATGTAAAGTATGTTGCTAAATATTTTAATTATTCCAACCATTCATGTATTTCTGAATTTTGTAAATTAGTTTTATTTCAGGTCAGACCTTTGTATTCAGTCCACAAAGGGACCAATTAAAACAATATTGGATGGGAGAGAGTTAATTCTTTCCATTATTCACTTATCTGACTTGCATTAAATATTTTATACAGAGGTCAGGAAGAAGAAAAAATACATTCATACAATATATACTGCACTTCAGGTTTTGGGTCTTTTGTGACCAGCGCTTCTCCTCTGAGCCTGTGCCATTCGCATTATAAAATAAAAATGTTGTTGTGTTCTTTTGTGGTGATTCTTTGTACAATAAGAAAATTAGAGTGCCCACAGCCACTTCACCCCAGAGTAAATATTTCTGGGATACTTTTGCATTTCCTATGAATAACTTTTATATGAGGGGAGGGGAGGAAGGAGCCTTGGAGTATTAGCTGTTTATCCCTCACAACAGAGTCTTCTCACCCTCATGCAATTGCTCTCTTTTTCTCCCCTTCTGGACTGGCTGGGGTCTAAGGAAACTGGAACTATATTTCATTGAACTGGAACTTTTAAGTTTACTGCTACTTATTGAGTTGATTTTTCTTCATTGAATCTCTTCTCACTTCAGCACAAATAAAATCAGTTTCACAGATACTCTAACATATACCTGTTCACAGATGTTAATTTCAGCAGCAAGTTCCGTGGTGTGATGATGCCCCATTCATGCCCTCTATACTATGCATATATCTACTATTTTGACCTCACACCATCGGAGGATGCTGAGTGAATTTCCAGATTCTTTGCACTGTTAAGAGTGGCTCAAAGCAGCTTGAGCAGACCCAAAGTTCCAAGTTCTTAAAGACAGAAAAACCCTCCTCCCTCCACATTTCATCTAGTGCTTTTGGGATATGTTGAGTATCAGGTTTAAAAACTAGGGTGACATTTCTGTTTTAAAAGTGCTAGTGATATTTTACTTACTGTCATCATGTCATCACATTTCATGTCTGGCTCATCTTCATCTTCGCTTTTGTTGTAAAACTTGCGGAAGAAGTTGAATGCCACAACAGTGTAAAGGTAGACGACTACAGCCAACAATCCTACAGTCAGTACAAGCTACACGCCAACAAAATAAATGAAATGGAAGAAAGAAAGTGAGTTTCAGTCAAAATGGAAGGGCATGATTGATTCCAGTCTCTTTTGGGCACTACTGATCTTTTGTGTCCCCGAAAGTATTGAAACTCAACAATGCTGTGCCTTTTCTTTTTCAAAAAGAATGAAACATGATGGTTTTGTTATCCATGGACTCTCTCTCTGTTGCCTGGATCAACACAGAGTTTCTGAGGTGCCAGATTCTATAATGGGGTGAAATACATCTTAAATTTATACTTTGATGCCTTATTTGGTGGATAAAAGAGCAGCAGCGTGGTTTTAGGAAACACATTATTATATGGTTATTTTTCTAAAATATATGCTTAACAGCAACTTCATATCAGTAACGGGTACAGTATTTGGGATAGTGGTGAAATGCCAGCTGATTTGTGAAACTGGACATGCAGTGAATATATCAAATGATGTAAAATGTACTTTATTGAATTAACTGATATGGGCTTATTTGAACTGCTTGCTATTTTAGTACGGATATTGTTGCCAATATTCTGTCTAATAAGCTGTGTTATTGATGCCATCTGCTCTAAAATTCCAATAAGACAAAGAGATACAATAGGTGAGTTTCTCTCTTTTGTTACTGAACTGTCGAAAACAGCAGCATTTCAGGTTTACTTACTCTTAAGCAAATAAAATCCTTTTTGAGCAAGAAAAAATTCAGCACATAAAGAACCACTCATATATTAGTCATTGGTAGGGCTTACCAAATTCATGGCCATGAAAAAAAGTCAGTGTGTGAAAACTGCTCTCTCCCTGTCAAATTTGGTCTTTTGTGTTCTTTTACCCTATACTATATAGATTTCACAGGGGAGACCAGCATTTCTCAAATTGGGGGTCCTGACCCGAAAGGGAGTTGCAGAGGGTTGCAAGGTTATTTTAGGGGAGTCATGGTATTTCTACCCTTACTTCTGCGCTGCCTTCAGAGTTGGGTGGCCAGAAAGCGGGGGCTGTTGGCCAGGCGCCCAGCTCTGAAGGTGGTGCCCTGCCAGCAGCAGCACAGAACTAAGGGTGACAATACTTTACCATGCCATCCCTACTTCTGCGCTGCCTCTGCCTTCAGAGCTGGGCTCCCGGCCAGCAGCTGCCACTTTCCAGCTGCCCAGCTCTGAAGACACCACCACTGCCAGCAGCAGCACAGAAGTAAGGGTGGGAGTACTGCAATCCCCACCCCATAACCTTGCAACCCCCAACAACTCCTTTTTGGGACAGGACCCCTACAATTACAACACCATGAAATTTCAGATTTAAATAGCTGAAATTGTGAAATTTACAAGTTTTTAAATCCTATGATGGTGAAATTGACCAAAATGGACCATGAATTTGGTAGGGCCCTACTCGTTGGCTTTGGAGTTGTGGTTTTATAATAGTGTTATGGAAGATTGTTATATATATTTAAAAAGCACTGTAGAATTGATATTACTATTTAAAATGAGTAAAAATATCAAGCATTTTAGTTGCTTTTTAAGCAATTTATGCAGATCATTGGGCATATTTCTAAAACGTATGTGTCTATTTAAAAATCTGTTCATGTTTGTGCTGAAAGCACCAGTGATGATATCAGCAGGGCTAATACTTGCTTGTCAGGGAGGGTAGTCATGGTAGGTTTATTGAAAGTTGCAGCCTTGAATTGAAGCTGTTTCATCAGCACACACAGACTCTGAGTTTCTAAACTGAGAAATATCATCTCAGTAGAAATCTGGGAAAATATATCAATCACTGAATTAAAATATTAATAGATAACACACTAGGTGTAGCCAGACTGTCAGAGCTATGGTGGAGTGGGGGAGGGACGAGGTCAGAGTTAAGGTCTCGTTTTTTAGCCGGAAGCAGCAATGATAAGCTTCTTGTGGAGAGTACCAGGTGTCATGCTCTAGCAATTTCCTTTGTCTGATAAAGGAAGGGGCTGCATCTAGATGTCCTCTGCTGAAAGAACTGATCAGGCTAATGCACAGACTTCATGGGAGATGGAAAGATTAAAAGGAAGTTGGGTATCTCAGGGCACTGTTATTCCCCTAAAAAAGAAAGCTGATAGGTAAAGGGTTGTTGTTAGGTATATTAGACAGAAGGTAAACATTCAGTTTGAAAGTTACCTCTTTCGAAGCCTTCCTTCCCTACTTAGAGAATCACTTTCTGTTTGACAGAGGCAACACTGCCCTCCCCACTGGAGGAGTATCCCTTGTCATGTGTGTTAGTATCTACTAGATATTGAAAGTAAATCCCAGACATGCAGGGGTGGGAACTGCCTGGGATACGTTCTTCTGTGTTTGAGAAGGGATGGCAGGAGGCACTGGGGTGTACATGTCTGGAGCTAGGGTTGAAGCCAGATAGTGGAAGGGTACATACAGGGAGGAATTTTCCAGGGGTTGCAGTGGGAGGCACCTTAATGGGTGGGAATATGTGAAGAACTCTCTTAGTCTGGGAAAAGACAGGAAGGAGGGAGATGGTGAGTTGATAAATTACCTGTGCTTATGTCAAGATGGTGGCTAGGAAGCAGGCCAGGTGTCAAAGAAGGACCTGTGTTATTATAAGGTATCCAAATTGATTTTGGAATCAGATTTGTATGAATCTGAATCCAGCAGGCCACATTTGTGTATAGATTCCAAATTGCAGATTGTTCGCCTTTCTAAATGCATTTAGGAATGGCTGTTCCTTTCTTCCCTCTTTTGCAATGTCCAGAGGGTGATGTATTGTATGCAGGAGATTTTTAGCATTTACTCTCCCGTGGGTTTAGGATTCTAATAAATTCTACATTATAATTTTATAGTACTAAAAGTGTGCAGATATTTTGCAGAAGACACAGTAAGGCATATTCCTCCCTCCAAATATTTACCATCTAAATGAAAGCACATTCCAATAGCCATACCATCAACGTAAGGAATTCTTAATAGAAACTACTGTGTGCAGGAGTTATTTTTTCAAAACTTACAACTGCCTTCTTAAAACTTTTGGTATTTCTAAATAGCATAGATCATTAAAGTCCACATAAAAGGACCAATTCTCAACAAAATAAGATAATTTTTTAAGATAGTACTGGTAAATAAAAGGTAACTAAAACCATATCAACATTAATAAGTCTCCAGGACCTGATGATATTCACCCAAGAGTTCTGAAGGAACTCAAATGTGAAATTGCAGGACTACTAACTGTAGTCTGTAACCTATCATTTAAATCAGTTTCTGTACCAAATGACTGGAGGATACCTAATGTGACACCAATTTTAAAAAGGGCTCCAGAGGTGACTCTGGCAACTACAGGCCAGTAAGTCTCACTTCAGTACTGGACAAATTGTTTGAAACTATCGTAAAGAACAAAATTGTCAGACACATAGATGAACATAATTTGTCGGGAAATTTGTTTTTTGTAAAGGAATATCATGCCTCACCAATCTACTAGAATTCTTTGAGAGGGTCAACATGCATGCAGACAAAGGAGATCCAGCGGATATAGTGTATTTAAATTTTCAGAAAGCCTTTGACAAGGCCCCTCCCCAAAGGCTCTTAAGCAAAATAAGCAGTCCTGGTATAAGAGGGAAGGTTCTCTCTTGGATTGGTAACTGGTTAAAAGACAGGAAACAAAGGGTAGGAATAAATGGTTATTTTTCAGAATGGAGAGAGGTAAATAGTGGTGTCCCCCAGGGATCTGCACTGGGCCCAGTCCTATTTAACATATTAATAAACGATCTGGAAAAAGGGGTAAACAGTGAAGTGGCAAAATTTGCAGATGATACAAAACTACTCAAGATAGTTAAGTCCCAGGCAGACTGCGAAGAGCTACAAAGGGATCTCACAAAACTGGGTGACTGGTCAACAAATGGCAGATTAAATTTAATGTTGATAAATGCAAAGTAATGCACATTGGAAAACATAATCCTAACTATAAATATACAATTTACCACTCAAGAAATTAGCTGTTACCACTCAAGAAAGAGCTCTTGGAGTCATTGTGGATAGTTCTCTGAAATCATCCACTCAATGTGCAGCGGCAGTCAAAAAAGTGAACAGAATGTTGGGAATCATCAAGAAAGGGATAGATAGTAAGAAAATAACATATTGCCTCTGTATAAATCCATGGTAAGCCCACATCTTGAGTACTGGGTGCAGATGTGGTCACCCCATCTCAAAAAAGATATAAACCTCTACCCCGATATAATGCGGTCCTCGGGAGCTGAAAACTCTCACCGTGCTATAGGTGAGACCGTGTTACATTGGGGTAGGGAGAGGAACCGCTCCCCGCCCCAGCTCACCTGCGCTCTGCCTCCCCCCTGAGCGCACCACTGCTGCTCTGCTTCTCCCTCCCTTCCAGGCTTGCCGCACCAATCAGCTGTTTGGCCCAGCAAGCCTGGAATGTGGGGGAGAAGCAGAGCGGTGGCGGTGTGCTCAGGGGAGGAGGCGGAGATAAGCTGGAGTGGGGGGCGGTTCCTCTGCACCCCCCCATTACTTACTGCCGCCCTCTTCGGGCCCTCCCGCCCCAGCTCACCTCCGTTCTGCCTCCTCCCACTTGCGCGCCACAGCTCTGCTTCTCCCCACTCCCTCCCAGGCTTGCTGCACCAATCAGGTGTTTGGTGCGGCAAGCCTGGGAGGGAAGGGGGAGAAGCGGAGATGAGCAGCGTGCTCGTGGGAGGCGGCGGCGGCAGAGCATAGATGAGCTGGGGTGGGGAGTTCCTCTGCACCCCCTCCCTTGCTTGCTGCAGCCCCCCTGCCCCAGCTCACCTCTGTTCTGCCTCCGCCTGGGAGGGAGTGGGGAGAAGTGGAGCTGCCGCATGTTCATGGGAGGCAGCAGAACGGAGGTGAGCTGGGGCCAGGGACCCTGGGGAGGCCCGCAGCAAGTAACGCGGGGCAGAGAAACTGCTTGCGGTAACATGAATTTGGATATAATGCGGTAAAACAGCCTCCTCCCCCGGAGTGCTGCTTTACCACGTTATATCCAAATTTGTGTTATATAAGACTGCATTATTTCGGGGTAGGGGTGTATTGGAATTGGAAAAGGTTCAGAAAAGGGCAGCAAAAATGATTAGGAGTATAGAATGGCTTCCGTATGAGAAGAGATTAATAAGACTGAGACTTTTCAGCTTGGAAAAGAGACAACTCAGGGGGATATGATAGAGGTCTATAAAATCATGAGTGGCATAGAGAAAGCAAATAAGGAAGTGTTATTTACTCCTCCTCATACTCCAAGAACAAGGGGCCACCAAATGAAATTGATAGCAGGTTTAAAACAAACACAAGAAAGTATTTTTTCACACAATGCACTGTCAACCTCTGGAACTCCTTGCCAGAGGGTGTTGTGAAAGCCAATCTTATTAATGGGATTCAAAAGGGAGCTAGATAGTTTCATGGAAGATAGGTCCATCAATGCCTATTTGCCAGGATGTGCAGGAATGGCGTCCCTAGGCTCTGTTTGCTAGAAGCTGTGATTGGGTGACAGGGCAATGGATCATTTGATGATAACCTGTCTGTTCGTTCTCCTTGGGGAATCTGCCATTGGCCACTGTCAGAGGACAAGATACTGATCTCGATGGCCTTTGGTATGACCCAGAATGGACGTTCTTATTCTTATTCTGCTGTGCAACCTTAAAATGTTAAAAGATTTGCATCAAACAAAGAAATAGTGTGTCCAGCCTGACAAACATGTACACCATGTTTTTGAGAATGAGATTTTAAGGAGCAGCTGAATCATATCTCTCGAAACTAGAGGGCTGTGACACTGAAAAAAGCCATTAAATATATGTAATATTATAATATCTAATAGAAAAGAGTCTCATTGGCTCCACTTCTTGTTCAAAGCACTGGTTTCCAAGGTATATTATAAGACTATTGTTTTTGTTCAGTATAGTTATGAATGATGTTCATTTTTAGAGTACATATACAGCACTCACCTGTTTGCCATTGTGAGTTACAGAAGACAGAATGGTTCGTAGTGTCTTGAAACCCATAGCAATATCCAGCAAGTGAGCAGCAAAGAAGAAGTTGTTGTAATGGCCAAGGATAGACATAGTTGTGTACCAAGCTAAGTACAAGAAGGACTACAGAAAATGTGAAATGTTAGAGAATATTAACAGTTACTAGTATGTTTTACTGGATAGTGTACATCACACACACAAAATGAAACTCTGAACTGTAGGCACTGAGTTAATGGTTTGAGCTTTCCAATCATAAATTAATATGGATTTAGCATCTCCATATTTTTATGCAGAAGAATTGTCTTAGTTTCTCTCTCCAGAACAGCTTAATTACTAAAATCAGAATTCCCCCGGCTCTTAACACTATCTTGTTTTGGTTGAGAATATTATACTAAACTGGAGAGCTCGCTATGCAGTCTGAATGTCTGAAGATCTGATGCTTCTGCAGGGAGTGAGACAACTACAAACACAGCATACCGGCCTTGGGAAGAGGGATTGCCTCATAAGCCACTTCATCTAGCTGACTCAGGGAAAGTCTACACCAGGATTAAAAACCCATGGCGGGCCCAGGTCAGCTGACTCAAGCTCACTGGGCTGGGGTTGCAGAGCTGAAAAATCACTATGTAGATGTTCAGGCTCAGGCTGGAGCCCAAGCTCTGGGACCTCATGTGAGTGGAGGGTCTCAGAACTTGGGCTCTAGCAATTTTTAGCCGCACAGCCCCAAGTCAGCTGACTTGGACCAGCCATGGCTGTGCTGAGGGTCTGTACCCATTGAGCAGTACTGATCAGATCTGAAGGAGATATATACAGCCCTCATTTGCAAGAGAGAATTTTAAGGACTAGGGACCTTTCGAGATGGTTGTGGGAGTTAAGAAAGGATCTTAAATGATCCTACAGGTGGTCTCTGCAGGTCAAGATTAAGATAGAACAAGTTTTTGCAGACACTGACTGTGCTGTACCTACTCTGAAAATGAAAGGCTTTGGTCTTAAGACCATCAGTCTGGCAACTTACTTACACAACCCCCCAAAGTCAAAATTAATTTGTAAAAAGTTATACAGTAAAAAGCCTCTCAATATTATTCCTTTTAACACCACCCAATCATTATTAATTTCCAAAATCTTGTATTACAATTATAATGTCTCCTGAATATTGCCCTATGCTGTCAAAAGCAAATATTCCCACAGATAATTTAACTTAAAGTTGTTGGGCTAAGGTTAAAGATAGAAAAAGAACAAACATTTTATACTGATTCCATAAGTAGGCAGCTATTAATTTATCAATGTATATGTTACTTGTTGCAGTTCCTTTGGTTACCCACATATGCTTATTTCACCATACCCAAGATGACTGCCTCGTATCTTACCAAATTACTTTTTAATTTCTCTTTATTAAAAAAGTGCCCAACTATAGCTTTGAGTGCAAAATACATATTTGCACTTAGAATAAATGAAAGTCGTCTCTAGGATAACATACTTACATTGTCAGTGAAAACAACTCCAAGCTTCCAAATGTGGTACTTTGTATCAATAGAGCTTAACCTATGGAGTATAAATATTTTGAAACTCATAAATGTCAAGTAGTTAACTACAGTTACACTCCTTTCCTTATGTTTAACAACAGAAACACATCTTCACATAATGGCTACTTAAACATTTTTCTTCAGAAAATGTAACTAGGATCTTTCTGGCACTTTATTTGTATTTATTTTTTGTAAGCACTGGTATATGCTGGACAATTATTTTAAGACTGATGTGCAGGTCTCTCTGTTTTAGAGAGCATTCTCTACATTTTCAAAACTGTGTTGGGCGTTAGCAACGGAGTTCCAATAGTCTCAAGAGTTCCAGAGTTTCACTAAAAGTAATACAGTTCTACTTTGAACATATAGGCTATATCTACGCTGCAGAGTTAAACTGGCTAGTGGCACTCAGGTCTGGGCACCTGGGTAAGCCTACCCCAGGTGCAAGTGTCCCACATCCCCACTTCAAAGACATACCCATATTATTGTGTTCTTGCTCTTTCTGCACTCACCCAGCTGTGTCTTGGGGCATATCCCATGGTTCTTTGTGCTGAGACACTCTCAGATTCTTTCGCAGTCAACTGTGGCATTTGTGAGATAACTTGCCTGTTCTTTGGGGGGAATTGTGGGAAGGGCACTGAAGGACTATCAACACTTCAGTGATTTAGCTTGCATTCTCACTGCAAATTGGGTGGATTCCTGCCTGAGTTAAAGTGGAGCCCAAGTTCAAACCCACACCCTCCTGAGCCAGGTCAGCTAGTGCAAGCTTAAAGCGCCTCCAAACCCAGGTCAGAAGTTTTTCCTGTATAAATGGTAGTGGGAGTTATGCAGGGAGGGATACCTCAGTGGTTTGAGCATTGGCCTGCTAAACCCAGGGTTGTAAGTTCAATCCTTGAGGGGGCCATTTAGGGAACTAGGGTAAAAATCTGTCTGGGGATTGGTCCTGCTCTGAGCAGGGGGTTGGACTAGATGACCTCCTGAGGTCCCTTCCAACCCTAATATTCTATGATAAAACCTAGATTAGAGTAAGCCCCAGTAAAATGTGGAGTGAAGACATACCCATTGAGATTAAAGTGCATGTCAATATGCTTAAATGTTGAGGGTTTGGAATTGTCTGCAGCAACAATAATAAATATGGCAGTCAATACATTCCAGAATATTAATCTTTTTCACAACTGCATCACACTGTTGAGCTATGTTCAATTTATGATCCACTGTAACCTCCAGATCCTTTTCAGCTGTACCACTATCTAGCCCAGGGGTGGGCAAACGTTTTGGCCCGAGGGCCACATCTGGGTGAGGAAATTATATGCAGAGCCATAAATGTAGGGTTGGAGCAGGGGTTTGGGGTGTGGGGTGCAGGGCAAGGGATTGGGGTGCAGGAGGAGGCTCAGGGCAGGGGGTTGGGGTGCAGAGTGCAGGAGGGGACTCGGGATGGGGTGCAGGAGCGGTTCGGGGGACAGGCTCCGGCACGGCACCGCTTCCTTTGAGCGGCTCTGGGGTGTCAGTGGCACGCAGCGGGGCTAAGGCAGGCTTCCTGCCTGTCCTGGGCCCATGATGCTCCCAGAACTGGCCAGCATGTCTACATGTCTGGCAGTGGCTCCTAGGGGTGGGGTGGGGCAGGTGGGTCCACCACACAGCTGCCCTCGCCTGTGGGTACCAACCCCAAAGCTCCCATTGGCCGTGGTTCCTCATTCCCAACCAATGGGAGCTGCAGGGGGCAGTGTTTGCAGGTGAGGGCAGCGCACGGAGCCATCTGCCCCCCTTTCCCAACAGGTCACAGGGACGTGGTGCCAGGCTTAGCCCCACTGCGCCATGGGGCTGGCAATCCCATGGGACGAATTGAAAGCCCTGATGGGCCAGATCCAGCCCATGGGACATAGTTTGCCCTCCCCTGATCTAGCCAGTTATTCTCCATTTTGTAGCTGTACATTTGATTTTTCCTTCCTAAGTGAAATACTTTGCACTTGTCTTTATTTCAGACCAATTCTCTAATTTATCAAGGTCATTTTGAAGTGTAATCTAGTCAGTGCAGGAGCTGCAACGAGAACCCAGGATTCTTCCACCATTCTTTTTACTTTGCTATTAGATCATCATCTATATTATTATAACACAGAGGTACTCAACTCTGAAGAATTTTAGACACTTCGGTGTTGTAGAAAAGGCATAGACTACTTCAATTCTACATCCCAACATGTGACACTTTCACAGCAATTTCACAATGCCAGGGAAGGATGGCATGACAATTGTTTTGCAGTTCTCTGCACTTCCTTCTTTCTATGCCCCCCCCTTTTTTGGTTGTCAGGATGCATAGGAAAGGACCACTGGCACGCCTATCCTTTTGCCCAGCACTTCCCCACTTGGCCTTGCTGAGGCATCATGGGAAGCACTCTGACACAGAGCTGGTGGACTTTCTGTTCAGCTGGAAATTCCAAAAGTCTGGAAAACATTTGTTTCATTTCACAATGGAAAGCAGAATTTTGAAAGTTTTCTGCAGAAGGGAAATCTGAATAAATTTAGTTCTAAATAATCAAAACATGTCATTTTGGAAATTTCAAAACAGAATTTATCCTGGGAGACCAAACTTTGGGGCTTCTGGTTCCTGTCTCTCCCAGGGCTTCTAGGCTCCCTGTGAGCCCCAGCAGACTGATCAGAAGCCATAGGTGAGTTGGGAGCCTCAGACCTTGAGAGCCAGGTCTTCCAGTTCTACAGCAGGGAGCCTAGACACCCTGAGAGCCCCCAGGTTTCCAGGTATCCAGCTCTGTGGCAGCAAGCATGGAAGCCAGGAGCCAAGCCCAGATAGAGTCAGGATTCCCAGAGCTATCAGGCTCTCGGCTCTGTGGTAGGGAACCTGGCCGCCCTGAAGTGCCCATCCCCAGATCGGTTTTCATGGCAGAGCTGCCCTGGAGCAGTGAACCCTGGAAGCAGGAGTCCCCAACATTCCACCAGGCCAGCTGGCAGGAAACCAGGCAGGTTTTTGATAGGAAGTTGCCTGTGGTTTGTTGGAAGTGAAAAATGAAATATTTCATATTTGAGGAACTTGCATTTCCTGATGAAACCTGCATTACTGGAAAATCTCTGACCAGGTCTGCTCTGTGATTAGTGCTCCCTTCCTTTTGACTGAGACAGGGACCCATGGACTCTTAATAGCCACATGTGGAGTGGGAAGGCTGTACTGGGCCATTATTTTAAGTGGTATATGTTGGTTTTTTAAAAAGCTAGTTTATTTTACTTCATTACTACAAAGAAGCCTTTACCATATGAATTTTTAGTACTGAGCAAAGTATTGAAAATGCACACATTCAATGTATCAAATTTGTTCTTATCTTTAATAACACAGTGGTAGCAACAGATTACAAGTCCCTTCAAACGCTGATTTGTTTGAAATCAGCTAAGGTCAGCTGCCCTTTTTTTTTTTTAAATCTCCAAATATCATACCATGATACAAGAGATGCCTCCTCTGGTTCAGTCTCTTCCACTGGACTGAAGTCAAGAGCATTTTTGTCCAACCCCAAGAGTTCAGCTATGCGCTCTGCTCCATACAAGTCACCATATTTGTTAATAACCTAAAAGGAGAAAAGATGAGCTTCTGGTCAGGACAAGACACTGGTGTCACATCCTCTTCACTTTACCCCCATTGGTCAAAAATTTTAAAACCTCAGTTTTCCAGAATTGGCACTGCAAGAACAGTGAGAACTCAAAGAGAGAGAAAGCATTTTAAAAAAATGAAAAATAGAAGCATAAAAGGTTATTAATCTGAAAGCTTTGGTATAATTTAAAGTAATTTGAGCTGGCATGTTTTTCTTTTTTTAGGGGGATGAGGGGGCTTTGTATCCTAATGATGACAATGGCTGTAAATTAGAACTGCATGGCTGATTGACAGCACAAAGTTATTTAGAATATATGAGTCTAGGAATTAAGCCAAAGCACTCTCTCTTCTTCCTCTTCCCCCACCCACATCACAACTGACTGTGAGTTCCATGAAACGAAATGCAATTCTCAAATGTTTGTATGCTTATACCACAAAAATAAAGATATTTGAATTAAATACACAGTATATTGTTTTACATTAGCCATAATAATCTAAAGAACCTACCTTCCGTTTTACAAACTTGTCCCAGTAATTGTTAGGAAAGGATCTGCATAGATAAAAAGTTCTCAGGTTATTTAACCCATCAATGGAGGCAAAAAACAAATAAAACTCATGCTCATGGTAGTGTTTTGTTACAATTTGCCTGAAGCACACACTGCTCTCAAGCTATGAGCAGAACATGTCAGTGGGATTTGTGCAAGGACAGTAACTGGCCCTCCCGAATTGTAATTCACTGTGACATCAATGTCTGTTCTAGCTTTTTCTCTTTATACCATCCATGTAAATACTTACTAGTGAAATATAAAGGACAGACTGCTGGTTGCTTTCATTTAATGCTCACCATTACCCAATACTGTGAAGACTGCCATCATAACATCCTTCAACACTAAACAAATCCGTTTGAAAAATCCTTCCTAGTCCCCACCTGCAACCCAAGATACTTCAGCACAACCTGGCTTTGCATTCTTGGAGAAGATAAAGAGGTTTCTTAATGCAGATGAGTCTTTTCAGCATGTTAACTACTGGAGTAGCATTGATTTCATTTCTATCCAAGGCTGAAAACACAGAAATAGACATGTAGCACCAGAAGTCACAGTACATTGACTCTATAAGTATAAGGATGATAATTTAGGTTGAGGGTATGTGATTCCCTGCCCAAGCAGACATACTCATGCTAGCCAGGGCCGGCTTCAGGCACCAGTGGAGGAAGCATGTGCCTAGGGCGGCACATGCTAAGGGGCGGCATTCCGTCCATTCTTGGGGCGGCACAGTCCAGGCGCGTTTTTTTTTTTTTTTTTTTTTTTTTTTGCTTCAGCAGTCTGGGCGGCTTTGTTTTTTATGCGCTTGGGCAAGCAAAAATGGTAGAGCTAGCCCTGATGCTAGCTCTCATTGAGCTAGCACACTAAATAGTCGTGTAGCCACAGGCAGTGACGAGGGGCAGTACTGCCTAGCCGTCCCGAGCACAAACCCATGCGGTCCAGGCAGGTTTGTACTTGGGGCGGCTAGCTCGTGCCATGCCCGTATTACCATTGCTACACTATTGTTTTTAGTGTGCTGGCTTGATGAGAGCTAGCACAAGTATGTCTGCTAGAGCCGGGAATCACACCCTCAGCTCCAAGTGTAGCTGTAACCTTAGATGAGGCAATGAGTAGTTGTAATTGTATTCTCTAGGTACATCATCATAACTAAGGCCCTAGTTAACTTGTGATATTGCAGAAATTGAGGATTCTGCAATATTAGGCTTCCACCACACTTTTAACAGTGGGTGCCCCAGCCACCCAAGGGCTGAGAGTGGGAGTCTGCATTGTCAGCCCAAGATGGGCACTGTCTGCCTCAGGCCCCTGCTCTCAGCCCTGGGTGGCTGATGGGGCCGGGGTGGTAGAGACCCCGCTCTCAGCCCCATGTTCCGGCTGTCAGTTCCAGCCCTCCACTCTCAGCCCTGGGCAGCTGACAGTGGATGCCCCTGCTCTCAGCGTCGTGTTCCCATTGGCAACCCCAGGCCCTGGTCTCAGCCCCGGGCTGCTGACAGCAGAAGCCCCTGCTCTCATCCCAAGGTGGCCGACAGAGGAAAATCACAGGAAAGTAATAATGGACCTCATTACTGCAAATAACAAGGTCAGTTGTTATTTTTCTGCAATTTTACATGGTTTGTCCACAACTCAGCTGCAATTTTTTGACAATCATCCCGCAATTCAAGTAGGGCCTTAATCATAGCACATACCACTGTTGGGTCCAAAATCCCAGCAGAAAGGCCAGCTAGAACACTGACAGCTCTAATGTTATGAAACCTCACTCCAGCAGGTGGCTTGCCCTTCAGAACAGCCATGTCCCTAGTGTCCCCAAAAGAGAGTTCCTTTCAAGTAATAAGTGAAACTGAAAGTATTATATATACAAGGGTATACAAATATGGAGTTAGAAAGGTTACAGAATCTTCAGTCACCAAAAGGTGGGTGAGGGATGAATAGTTCTCCTAAAATTGCCTCTACAACAGATTCCCCACTCTTTGGACATTATTGAACTCCCCAAGGTCTTCATGAAGTAATTTATTTTAAAACAATAAGATACTGCAATAGCCAGTGGGAAATATGTGAATCTTCATCTGTAGCAGAGAGAGAGACCTTTCAAAACAATGTCTTTCCTTCATTATCTCTAGTGTCAGGAGAGGCAGAAGTATGGATTGTTACTAGCACCTAATGGACCAAACCATTTATGGTTCTTGACCTTTTTAGGGATGGCAGTGGCCAACAGCCCATCATGATCAGAGTCTTGTTCCATATGATCACATAGAATCAGAGATTTTTCTCTGCCTCCCAGCCTGGAATCCCTATATCTGGTAGTATGGTCCATGACAGAGTAGAGGCTGAGAGTTTTGTGTCTTGGTGCACCTGTGTTGTCTGTTACCTGGTTGTGGGTTCAAGTGTCGCTGCTTGTTTTGAAAACTGTAAGACCTTAAAGTACAGGTTGCTTCAGATGCAGTGGGCTGGTTCTATATGACCTGTGTCTTGTCCAGGGATACCTTGAATTGAGCTGCATTTATCAGAGCACCTATTTACTTATTTTATTTCATATGATATGTAAAAAGTTCATTAAAACGTACAGGAGGTGTTGGGTATACTGAGAGAATCATATCTTCAAGTACATTGAGGTGACCAATGCTTGAGATCCACTTCACATCGAGGCCAGATTTTAGTCAGCTGAAAGTGGTGTTCATCTTTGATTCAATTGGAGTGATGATGTAGCAGGAGGAGTACAGACTGTACAATATGTTCTTTGAGCCCAGCTGACAGTGCCTAACTTTTTAGTGCTAATTCTGCTGAGACTGAGGCTCTGAATGCCTTAACTGCTTGCTTTCAGGAGTCAAAGAAACATGTTGGAAGTCAGGGGGTTCTTCACTCTGCAGTTGGGAGGAGGTGAGGTCATGCTCTCAACATTGGTTTGCGGAGGAAATAGTGTAGTGGGTCAAAGAACTCAAATGCTCACCCTTAGACCCTGTGACGTGTATGTAGATATAATTGGCAAATTTGTCATGATCTGCTCAGAAGTAGACAGCATTTTGGTCACATTTATCAGAAGGCGAGAACTACACTTGGGACTTTTTTACGTTGCTTCCTCTCAGACACTTCAAATCTCTAGGATGAACTACTGGCAAAAATAGAATGTGCACATGAACTAGAGAGAGAGAAAAGTTTGATAATAGGGAGGCAAGGAACCCTGAGGCTTCTTTGCTCTCACAGAACAAAAAACCTGGAAGAGACAGAAGAAATCATGATTTTGTGTTTTCTGGAACAGCCACTGAGTCAGAAGAAGCACCATGAAGAATACTTATGTTAAGAGAATAAGAGATTTGCCTGAAAAAATATTGCTCAGCACCCATCCATCTAAGCTGATGGTGCAGTACTGCTGAGATAGTGTAGTGAGTTTCTTCATCAATACAAGTCAAAAATGAACTCTGGTTAGGATCTCTAGGAATATTTCTACAGAGGGCATGTCTGCATAGCTCCCCAGTTGGAGTAGTAATGGCTCAGAACTTTAGAATAATGGGAGTTCCTGTCTGGCAGTATGGACCCAAGAGTGAGAGATCTGTTGTGGTAGATGTCTTTTTTAAGAAATAATGTTACACTTGTATAATAATAATCACTTTAAAGAATTTCAGTGGGTTTTTAGTCAAAGAAAGATGACAGTCCTACTTAAAGAAAATGGGTTGGTTCTTAAACAACATATGACAGGGAAGTAGATAGACTGGATGGTTTAGAGAACTGGCAATGGCTCACACAGCTCTAGATAACTCATCTGAAATTGGCTTAGTATGATAGTGTCTGAAATTAATAGTCTGAAAGCTGTTCACTGACTATGTACAAGGTTTTATACCAAATTCTACTTGATAAGTCTCCGTCTCACACAAGTCACCATTACAGTTAACACTAAGGTCCTGTCTGCACTGTTAGCAGTGTGTTGTGCAGCTCATGTAGTTACATGCCACAGTGCAAAGCAGGTTGTGTCCACACTGCGGTGTGTAGCTATATGCAGCAGTGAAAGGTTCTAGCAGGAGACAGTAGTGAAAGGTTCTGGTGATGGGGAGCTGCTGACGCCTTTCACCGCTGCCTCTCCCTGCCAGAGCCTGCCCCCATAGCCACAGTTTGCCACTGTGGTGAGAAAAGGCTCTGGCAGCAGAGAGGCAGCAGGACACTACACTGCTAAAGGTAGCAGTGTAGATTTGTGAGGCACTGCTTGGGCTTGTAGAGAGCTGTGCAGGGTATATACCCTAAAGTTCTGGTGTGTCTTTGCTCATCTAAGCAGTGCTTCACTGTCCATAGTGCTATTTAAACCCGGGTTAGGAGGTGTGGAGTGTATGTACTCCACACATCACTGGAAGTGTAGGCATAATCTGACTGGCCTTCTTGTTGGCTGTTTCAGTGAAGCCAGGATGTCCCCTCCAGCACAGCATTGAGGTAATTTGGTAAGACAGTGTGGGCAAGCTTGCGTTGGCACTATCATTGCTGTACCGGTTCTGTGAATGCATAATGTACTTAAATCTCTTAATGTATTTTATAGAGAAGAAAATCTGATATGTTTCAGGCACAACATTAAACTTGGAAAGGAGTTTGCTTTGTAAAATGAGATAGTAAGTAACCAACATCAGTGGCGTCTGTTTGATGAGGGCAAATTATCTGTGGCTTGTCAGAGCCAGTTCAGACTCTAGGTTCCTCCTTCTCACTCACTTACTGGCATGATGACCAATTACTATCCAGAATTTCTCTCTCTGTTGGGTTTCCTCCTCTTGAATCTTCAGTTTGACTCCTTTCAATCTGACAAACCTGTTAGCCTGATCTACCTTCCTAAGGAGGAAAGATTTTGTTGATGCCTGGTCTTGGAAAACCATCACAGGATTAGCCTGTAGATGGGAATATAATTTATCTTTCTGTGATTTGACATGAGACAGTGCAGACAATGATTTCTGTTTAGTAGCACCATATGAAACACATCATAGGGCATGAGAATAAGACTTGGAACTGAACTAGAAGTGGGAGGGGATTGCCTAACCTTTCAACTACTCCTTTTTAAAGGACAGTTACTCATCTAAGCCCTGCTCTCAGCTCTCTGAAGTCAAAGGATGGGTCTGTAGACACCTGCATATTTGGTCTGCAGTGCCTAGTGAGAATGTAGAAAGAACCTTTGCAAAGCTTGTCCACTACCACTTCCTTTCTCTGACCTAGGAGGTGGCACAGCTGAAGTGGAATCACTTCTAAGTCTCACTGCACAGGAAATTAGGGCACCTGGACTCGAGGGCAATACTCCTGATGAAGTTAATGGCATATGGGCAGAAGGATTCTTATCCCTTCCGAGAGTGTCATCAGTTCCATATGCTAAGATAGCCTTGGCCAGGACAATAAGGATTAAAGGAATCCCATGATGAGCAGTTTTCTTTAGGACTCTCCATAGGAGTTGGAGGGGAGGAAACATGTAACAATGAGAAGTTCAATGAAATGACAAATGCATCCTGCACTAGCATTGCTGGGTCCAGACAACCATTGCCAAAAAAGGAAACACTTAGCATTGAATTTTGTTATGAACAGTTCTACAATAGAGATTCTCCAGTTCTTGTAGCTGCTGGAAAATTGCTATGGACAAATCTCCTAAGAGAATCTTGGATTAGTATAACTAGCATGCCATACAGTTAAGGAGACCTGGCTCAATAAGATAAGACGGTTACTCACCTTTGTAACTGTTGTTCTTCGAGATGTGTTGCTCACATCCATTCCAATTAGGTGTGCACGTGCCGCGTGCAAGATCATCGGAAGATTTTTACCCTAGCAACACTCGGTGGGTTGGCTGAGATGTCCCCTGGAGGGACATCCTTACGGCGCCGGATATATACCGCAGTTGACCCAGCGCCCCCTCAGTTCCGTTTTGCTGGCTACTCTGACAGAGGGGAAAGAGGGCGGGTTTGGAATGGATATGAGCAACAAATCTGGAAGAACTACAGTTACAAAGGTGAGTAACCGTCTTTTCTTCTTTGAGTGCTTGCTCATATCGATTCCGATTAGGTGACTCCCAAGCCTTACCTAGGTGGTGGGGTGAAAGTGAGACGTCGTAGAGTGGAGAACTGCTGAGCCGAATGCCACGTCACCCCTTGACTGTTGCACAATCACATAGTGGGAAGCAAAGGTATGCACTGATGAACAGGTTGCTGCCCTACATATCTCATGTATGGGTACATGAGCCAGGAAGACAGAGGAGGAAGCTTGAGCCCAAGTGGAGTGGGCAGTAAGGTGCGTAGTTGGCACGCCAGCCAAGTCATAGCATGCACAGATGCAAGATGTGATCCAGGACAAGATGCGCTGGGCAGAGACGGGAGGCCCTTCATCCAGTCTGCCACAGCTACAAACAGCTGGGTTGTCCTCCTAAAAGGTTTAGTTTGTTCAATGTAAAAGGCGAGGGCCCTGCGAATGTCTAGGGAGTGCAGCTATTGTTCTCGCTGAGAAGCGTGCGGCTTCGGATAGAAGACCAGAAGGAAGATGTCTTGGTTGACATGGAAGGCAACCATCACCTTAGGAAGGAAGGCAGGGTGTGGTCGCAGCTGTACCTTGTCCTTATGAAACACTGTATACAGTGGGTCCAATGTTAGGGCTCTGAGCTCTGACATGTCTCACCGAGGTGATAGCATCGAGGAATGCTGTTTTCAAGGAAAGGGACAGGAGCGAGCAAGAGGCCATCGACTCGAACGGGGCACCTATGAGTCTGGATAGGACCAGGTTGAGGGGCTGGATACTGAATTTGTGGGTACAGATGTTCCAATCCCTGGAGAAACCTGCTGACCATGGGATTGGAGAAGAACAAGCGCCCATTTTCGGCTGTGTGGAAGTCTGAAATCGCTACTAGGTGTACTCTGATGGATGAAACTGCTAGGCCCTGCTGTTTCAAGGACAAGAGTCTAAGATGGTAGGCACTGGCGCCTCCAGAGGGACAGCATTGCTCAGAGCACACCATCAGGAGAAATGCTTCCACTTGGCCAAATACGTGGACATAGTAGAGGGCTTTCTGCTACCCAAAAGTACCTGCTGCACTGAGTGGGAGCAACGTAGCTCAGACTGAGTTAGCCATGCAGCATCCATTCTGTGGGATGGAGGGATTGCAAGTCTGGAGGACAGAGATGAACGTGTTCCTGAGTGATCAGCTCCGGCCGCAATGGAAGTGGAATTGGTGTGGTCACCGACAGATCGAGGAGAGTGGTATATCAATGCTGCCTGGGCCATGCTGGGGCGATCAAGATTAAGCGGCCCTGTCTCTCTGCAACTTGAGAAGGACCTTGTGGACTAACGGGAATGGAGGAAAGGCATAGGACCGGTGGTCTTCTCACAGTATCAGGAAAGTGTCTGATAGGAAACCTGGGGAGCGCCCCTGGAGAGAGCAGAACACCTGGCACTTCTGATTCTCACAAGAAGCGAAAAGGTCTATCTGGGGAAACCCCCACTTCTGGCAAAAGGAATGGATAATGTCCGGGCGAACTGACCACTTGTGAGCCAGAAAGGAACTGCTGAGGCGATCTGCCAAGGTGTTTTGGACTCCTGGGAGAAACAATGCCACCAGGTCAATCAAGTGGGCTATGCAAAATTCCCACAGGCGAATGGCTTCCTGACAAACTCCCCCTTGTTTGTTGATATAAAACATGGCTGTTGTGTTGTCTGTGAAAACTGCAACACAACGGCCCTGAAGGTGCTTGCGGAACACCTGGCACGCCAGGCGCACTTCTCTCAGTTCCCGTACGTTGATGTGCAGGGAAATCTCTTGTGTGGACCAAAGGCCCTGTATGCGAAGGTCCTGAAGTGCGCACCCCAACCCAAAGATGATGTGTCCATGGTCAGGACCAGGGAGGGCTGCGGGGCATGGAATGGCATCCCTTCACATACCGAGCTGGGGTTCAGCCACCAGACCAGGGACGTTAAGACTTCCGTTGGTACTATGACCGCTGGGTCCATATTGTCCCGGTCTGGGTGGTATACGGTTGACAGCCAGGCCTGAAGTGGACGGAGGTGCAGTCTGGCATGTCTGGACACGAAGGTGCAAGATGCTATGTGTCCCAGGAGACAGAGGCACGTGCATGCTGTCGAGGTCAGGAAACTTTGGAGGCCATAGATAATGCTCGCCATGGACTGGAAGCGGGCATGTGGTAGGCACACACGGGCGAGTTTTGAATCCAGGACTGCTCCAATGAAGTCTGTTCTTTGGGTCGGCTCCAAAGTGGACTTTTCGACATTGAGCAGCAGTCCCAGCTGTTGGAACAAGCTCGTGGTGAACTGGACATGAGATTGCACCTGGTCCTTGGAACCACCCTGAATGAGCCAGTCATCGAGGTACAGAAACACTTGGATCCAAAGTCAACAGAGTGAGGCAGATACGACAGCCATACACTTTGTAAAGACCCTTGGTGCCGTGGATAGGCCAAAGGGAAGGATGGTAAATTGGAAGTGCTATTAGTTGACCACAAAGCGAAGGAAACGCCTATGTGGCGGGTAAATCGCTATGTGAAAGTATGCATCCTTTATGTTGAGGGCGGTGTACCAGACTCCAGGATCCAGGGAAGGGATAATGGTCGCCAGGGAAACCATGCAGAACTTCAACCTTACCATGAATTTGTTGAGTCCGTGCAGGTCCAGGATGGTCCGTAGCCCCCCACCCCCTTTGCCTTGGGGATTAGGAAGTAATGGGAGTAAAACCCCCTGCCCCTCAGTTCCCTTGGAACCGCCTCTATTGCTCCAATAGTTAGGAGTGTTTGCACCTCCTGAAGAAGGAGTTGCTCATGAGAGGGGTCCCTGAAGAGGGACGGGGAGGGAGGGGGGGGGACAAAACAAATTGAAGGCAGTATCCACTTTCCACCCTATGTAGGGCCCATCATTTCCACCCTATGTAGGACCCATCGGTCTGACGTTATGCAGGACCACACAGGGAGGAAATAGGACAGGCGGCTGGTGAAAGGTGGAGAAGGATCCTAGAAAGATACTGGTGCTCCACCCTCGGGCGCACCTTCAAAAGTTTTGCTTGGACCCCGCCAAAAGTTTGGGGGGGCCCTGGTTCTGGCCCATCTGAGGACCAGACTGTCTCTTCCTACCATCCCGGCCACGTCTTCTAGAGAAGTCCTGTCTCGGCTGGGGATTAGGGTAGGTGAGCTGTGGTTGGGGTCGGAAGGGCCTATATTGCAGCACTGGGATATGCATGCCCAGTGAACGCATGATGGCCCCGTTATCCTTCAGACTCTGGAGTCAGTCTTGTCAGAAAACTATGGTCATCAAAGGGCAGGTCCTGGATAGTCTGCTGGAGTTCTGGTGGGAGACCGGAGACCTGCAGCCACGAGATGTGGCACATAGCTACACTCGAGGCTAGAGTCCTAGCTGCCGAGTCTGTCACATCTATTGAGGCCTGCAAAGATGTCCTGGCTACTTTCTTGCCCTCCTCCAGCAGGACCCCGAACTCCTCCCTGGACTCCCGAGGAATAAGCTCTTTGAACTTTCCCATCGAGTTCCAGGTATTATAATTGTAATGACGTAAGAGGGCCTGCTGCTTAGCCACCCTGAGTTGTAAGCCACTAGTAGAATATATCTTGCGCCCGAATAAATCCAGGCGTCTAGCGTCCTTGAATTTAGGAGCGGGAGCTTGTTGGCCATGTCTTTCCCTCTCATTAACAGACTGTACAACAAGGGAACACGGTTGGGGGTGAATATACAATTATTCGTAGTCTTTGGAGGGGAACAAGTACTTCCTCTCCACTCCCTTGGCAGTGGGAGGAATAAAGGCTGAGATTGCCAGATCGTATTGGCATTAACCTGGACGGTCCGAATAAATGGCAAGGCTATACGTGTCAGGGTATCGGCAGATAGAATGTCCACTACCGGATCCTTGACCTCCTCCACCTGGAGGCTAATGTTTTGTGGCACCCTGCAAAGCAACTCTTGGTGTGCATGGAGGTCTATAGGTGGGAGGCCAGAGGAGGATATACCTGCCACTGCCTTGTTGGATGAAGAGGAGGAGGATACTCCGGGGACTAATGGGTCCTGGGGCAAGTCTTGCTGGGGAGGGTCTGGTTGCCCTAGGTTCAGCATGCTAGGGGCATGGGCCTGAGCTGAGGGCAGGGCCATCACCTCCGAACCCCCCGGAGGAGAGCAACTCACAGTGGCCTCCGGTACCTGGGATTCTGAGTGGGCAGAACGAGAAGCCCCAGAGGGGACACCTTGGGCCTGATGGTATGCCCAAGGGGTCCAAAATGACCATTGCGGAGGTCCCTGACCAGGATCCTGCCCCTCGTCATGCCATTGGTTAGCACCATCCGCATCCTGGTTCTGGACATGGTAGCCACTTTCTGCCTGGGATGACCTCGAGTTGGGATGGGACGGCCAAGGTGGAGCCGATCGTGCATGCTGAGTCACCCTGTCTTGTGTTGTTGCCCTGAACCATGGAGATGGAGATCAGCACCATGGTCTCGAGCGGTACTGCAACCTGGATCGGGACTGGTGGTCATATCGGTGCTGGGAGGCAGATCTGGACCTCGACGAAGATCTATGGGCGGAATGGTGCCGGGATCGAATCTGAGTAGACTGGCGCCAGGATCGGTGCTGGGAGCTGGACCGGTACCGACTGTACTGGGCAGATAATCTTTGTGAGGTGGAGCAGTGCCGCAAGTGTGACCGGCACCAAGATGGTGATTGGTGCCAGGACTGCGAGTGGTGCTGTGGACAAGACCAGCATCTGGATCAGGACCGTGACCGAGATTGGGACTAGGATTGGTGCTGTCCTGTCTCACTCTGCGACAGAGGGCGCATCATGGAGGGCTTTCCTTTTGAGGGAACAGCCCGTACCAGTAGTACCGAAGGTTACGACAGTCTCGACTTGGTGAGCACAATCAGGTCGCGTGCCATAAAGAAAGTCTCCGTGGTGGAAGGCAGACCGAGCTTGACCACAGTTCACACCAGGGAGCTTACATGCACTGGACTCAACGGCGCTTGTGGCCCTGGAATCAATGGTACCAGAGATGGAGCCTTCGTGGGGCGGTCCAGCACGGGACATGGCTCTGAGGGAGGCACAAGCAGTGCCGGCAACTGCAAAGGAACAGCAGGTTGTTTGTGCTGCTTCTTGGGTCCTGGAGAGAGTGAGAAGTGGCGCGCTGGTAGAGGTGCCAGAGACATCTGGTGCTGGGAGTCTTTGCCGGTGCTGGGACATGATGCTGTTGCTTCTGGTGCCAGAGGCACGCTTCGGACTGACAGGATTGGCGCCGGGTCTTGACACGGAGCTGATGACATTGGGCTAAGTGCCACTTCTGTAAGGAGCTGCTTCAAGCGAAAGTCCTGCTCCTTTTTAGTCCGAGGCTTGAATTCCTTACAAATGTGGCACTTATCTATTGATGGGATTCCCCCAGACACTTCAAGCAGGAGTCGTGGGGGTCTCCCCTAAGCATCAGCTTAAGGCACGCCGAGCATGGTTTGAAAACCGGAGACCTAGGCATGAACCCGGGTACTGGGAGGGAGGGAAGGAAAGAAGCCCCTTAACCCTAATTACTATTCACACTAACAACAACAACTATTAATTACAACTAGAAACTAACAACAACTACTCTATAAAAAATTGTCTACAACTATAAATGAGCTAAAAGCTAGGGAAGTGGAGATCAGCTAAGCCGCGCTTCACAGTTCCAATGACCGTCACGTCAGTAAGAAGGAACTGAGGGGGCACTGGGTCAACTGGGATATATATCCGGTGCCGTAAGGGCGCCACTCCAGGGGGCGCCTCAGCTGACCCACCAAGTGTTGCTAGAGTAAAAATCTTCCAACGATTGTGCACGCAGTGCGCACACACCTAATTGGAATCTATATGAGCAAGCGCTCAAAGAAGAACCCTTACTTCATGGAAGTCTTAAAGTTCCTTTTCCTCAAGAGTTTAAGGCTGCCTCAGGGAGAGCCTCTTTTCCCTGTGCATGAACTGCGTAAGCTGGTTCTGTCTGTTACAGCTTGAGACCAACCATCTCAGCCACTCCCTCATTCCACAGCTGCTTGAGAGAGAGAGTCTCAGCCCCTGCAGGCTATCTTCCTTCCTCCCTATACGAAGGCTAGGCAGGCTGGTTTTGTCTGACACAGGCCCAGAAATCCCTTCAGTTGCTGTCTCATTTTTCACAGTGAAAGCAGAAAAAACATTTATGCCATCTGTGGGAAAGCGTTAATCCATGAGACATAGTTGAGGTGTTTCAATCCTCTCTCTTTCCCTTTTATTATAGGCTTTTCTGCTCAAGACCTAAATGGCAGCCACATGTAGCTGTGGAGGTTGCCTACCTGAATGTTGCTCTGAGTGAGGCAGGAGTCAAGCTGGAGAAGCAGAAGAGGGAGCCCTAAAGAGCAGGAAATCACTAGATGGTCATCACCCTGTCTGCCAAATTGAGGGATGAAAAGAAACCTAGTGTTTGCGCTATTGTGGACTGAGCCTCAAAAGTGATGTTTTTAAATACTTTGCACCCTTCTAGAATTGCACTTATGTTGTTGTTTCTCACAGCTCTGCAAATCTATTAATCCAGAGAAACAAATATCATAAAGCTTAACATTTTAAAACAAATATTAATAGCAAGAATTAATAAATTTCACATAGTATTTTTCCTGGAAGATCAAAACAACAGCACTACTGCCAATTCTGGGCTATAACACCCGTTACAGAAAATAATCAGAAAATAACACCACCACTTTGCTGTAGGGAACTGATGAATTCAACTCCTACACAAAACCGGTTTGTAACTGGAAAAAAAAATGAAGTTAATTATTTCCCAAGTAGAAGCTTAACCTGCAAACTGAATTCTATTGTTGCTAACATCTTTCTAGAATCATACATCAAAAATATGTTGTTTCTATGTTTTAATAACTGTATATTAATCAAAGCTGTCATCACAGAGTATTATTCAGCTTGTTGACTCTCATTACATTTTCTAATGTGCAGTTATCTACTGACAAATGAAAGATCATTCTGGATGTAAGAAACAGATTGGCAGGATTCCAGAAGAATATTTTCAAGTAATTTTTTAATTCTAACTTTTTACCTCTCTGTGTCATCACAATATATGGACCAAGCTGAAGTCAGTGGAAAACTCCTAGGATTTGGCTAGGAAAATAAAGCATTAAAAGGCTGCTAATAATTCAGACATTATTCCTAAAATACTAAAATAATTTTGCATTAGAGATGAGCTTCAGGAAATCATGCTTCCTGATGCAAGAGAACAAAACTAGTATACTTAACTTTTAATGAAAAAGCTAGTCATGTTCAATGCAAAAGAAAAGCAGCATTTTAAAGATAATTAAAGAAAATACATACTACGAAAAGACACCATACACTGGCAAACTTATACAGAAATAGAAGAATTCAACTACTGTAATAAGGTAATTCTTTATTAGGTCAACACTAGCAGATGCCATGGCATATTTGTTTAGCCACTACTACAGCACACTGACACTGAATGTATCTTTTGGATGGGACTTGGAACTTATGAAGTTAGTCGGAGGCTAGAAAATACTTTGGGTAGAGGAGATTGCTAATGTGTGTGTTAAGGGTAGAACAGCCTACAACTTCTATCTGGAAGCATAAATTCCAGCTTGAGCACACATACCTGCTCTAGCTCTGATTGACCTAGTGTGCTAACTGTACAGTAGAGTTGTGGTGCAGGGCCGCCCAGAGTGGGGGACAGGTGGGGCAATTTGCCCTGGAGCGGGGTCCTTCACGCCGGGGTCCGGGCACTCTGGGGGCCCTGGAAAACTCTTGCAGGACCCGGGCCCTCGGAGCTTCTTCCGCTCTGGGTCTTTGGCGGCAATTCAGCGGCGGGGGGGTCCTTCCGCTTCAGGACCTGCCGATGAAGTGCTCCAAACACCGGCGGCAGGGGGTCCTTCCACCCCAGGACCCGCCACCGAAGTGCTGGGTCTTCAGCGGAAATTCGGCGGCAGGGGGCCCCCACCACCAAAGACCCCAGGCCCCCTGAATCCTCTGGGCGGCCCTGCTGTGGTGATGCAAGCAACAGGAGGGGCTAGTTACCCTGGGCATGTATCTAGTGTCTTGGCTGGGATCGGACTGGGGGATCTAGCCCCTTCTGCTGCTCATGCTGCCGGGGCTACACACTATTTTTAGCATGCTTGCTCTGATCGAGTTAGTGCAGGTGTATCTCCTCGAGCTGGGACGTATACCTCTAGCTTCAAGTGTAGATATATTCTAAAGGTGGAAAAGCATTATCCCAGCCCAAAGATAGGTAGGCAGCGAAGGCTGTAAGTTCAGAGTAGACAATAGAGGTAGCAGAGCACCAGTTCCTAAAGAGAGGTGTGCTAAGTATCTCATAACACAGGAGTCTAGTTACCGACAGATATTTGTTTATGACCGGATAAGGTAGCTCTTTTGACTTCTTCTCATTGACAAAATGTTGTTTCTTTCATACATATTGGTAATTACTTTTGAAAGTCCATTTTTTAAAATACTTAGTTATGTCTGAAATATACAGCCAACAATTGTTTTAGACTTGTAAAGAATTGGGTACATTGTTGTTCTTCTCTAGCCTTGTGCAACAGTCTTTCATATACAATGCAGTAACAGGGAAAGGAAGGAGATCTAACTTTATAGCTGGGCCACTCAAAAACATGCTACTAAAACCTCTTACAGAGGGAACTACGAAAAATAGCTTCCAAGCTAAAGTTTGCTTTACAAGACAAGTGTTAATTAGGTAGAAGTGATCCCAGTTTGGAAAGTTCTAAAATCCATCGAATTTCCTTGTCACATTGCCCCTAATATATGGAACAACAGCTGTTAATTGATTTATCTCATTAGACTGACCTCACGCTTGGTAAAGCAACCCCCATCCTTTCATATATTTATACCTGCTCCTGTATTTTCCACTCCATGCATCTGATGAAGTGGGTTCTAGCCCACAAAAGCTTATGCCCAAATAAGTCTCTAAGGTGCCACAAGGACTCCTCGTTATTCCAGTCAATGTTCGCTGAATGCCCTCTCTCTCTTCTGTCAGAACACTCTACAACCATTACTTACCTGTATGGCAACTGTTGTTCTTTGAGATGTGCTGTGCGCTTATACATTCTACTGTAGATGTTTACGTGCCCACTGCACCTGGGTCTGAGACTTTTGTCAGAAGTAGGTATTTGTGCCCCAGCTATTCTTGTGCTGGGAGCCAAGGTATAAAGGTGTGGCTGCCACCTCCCTCAGTTCCTTTGCACTACCACAAAACTAATACCCAAAGTAGAGATGAAGGCGTGAGGGCCGTGGAATGTATATGCTCACAACACATCTTGCAGAACAACAGTTACTATACCGTAAGTAACTGTTTCTTCTCATTTGACTTTGCACATACACGTTCCATTACAGGTTACTCACCAGCAGTAACCCTACAGGTGGTGAGATTTTGGATTATTTGAAGAGAGTCTGCAACACTGACTTGCTGAAGCTAGCACTGTCTCTGGACACTTGAGTAATAGGGTAGTGTGTGGAAAAGGTGCAGATGAACATGTTGCTGCCTCACAAATATTAACTACAGGTACATTCCTCATGAAGACTGATAAAGTGGAATTAGCTCTAGTGGAATGGGTGGAGGAGAAACTTTGCTTGGAAAGCTTGATACAGTCAGAAATCCAATGCAATATATGATGCTCTTTAATCCTATCAGCATAGGCTACAAAAGACAGGGAGATGATTTGAAAGATTTCCAGATACAATGCCAGAGCTCTCTAAACAGCCAAGATATGAAGTTTTTCTTTGACCTTGGTAGAATGAGGTTTTAGCAAGAACACTGGCTGATGTAAAATCTGATTGAGATAGAATGTGGAGACAACCTTAGTCATAAACTTAGGGTGTAGCCTAAGAGAGCTTGTCTTTGTGAAATACTGTGAGAAACCAGATGTACCGGAAGATCACACACCCTCCTCACAGAGGTAGCTGCTACAAAATATACTGTTTTCATTTACAACAATGGCAAGGACGTTGTTGCCAAAGGTTCAAAGGGGGGACCCACTAAATGGGACAACACTCAATTCATGTCCCATGAAGGTGAAGGATTGGACACAGGTGAGCATGAGTAAGTCCCTTTAAAAATCTGGATAGGAAGGGACACAAAATGATAGAATACCCATCCACTGGTGGATGTATCACAGAAACGAATGCTAAATGGACACATTGAACTGGGAAAATGATCTGAAGATTTCAGATGCAGCAGGTAGTTTAGTATGTGTCTAATCTTGGTGTTAACTGGTCAGGTTCAGTCCAGACTGAAAACCTTTTTACTGCACAAATGGCTTTGGGGGAATCCTTTCTGCTGATCACCAAAATGGCCTGCACATCCTGGAAGCAGACTCTCTTCTTATTGCTCAACAAGAGATTATTCACACCATGAGGCAGAGAGTTTGTAGGTTGGGGTGCAGTGACTTGCCTTGATTCTGTGACAAGAGATCTTCAACCAGAGGTACAGCTATGAATGATCAAATGGAGAACTGATATAGGTCTGTGTACAAGTACTGCCTTGGTCAGGCTGGTGTACAGAGTATGGGTAATGCATGTTGCCTACCATGAATCAAAGACATTTTCTGTGGCCAGGATATATTTCCATGTGAAAGTAAGTGTCCTGCAAATCAAGAGCAGCATACCAATCCAGAAGGGATAACAGACACAAGGGTGACCATCATGAACTTGATTTTCTTGACAAATGTGTTCAGCTTTCTTAAGTCCAGAACACAATGAAATACACCTCTCTTTCTGGGCATCAGGAAGTAGTGGGAATAACAGCCTTTATTTGTCCTACATTGCCTTTTCAGGTAGATGTACCTTAAGGCAGAAGTCCCTTTGCTTTTTCATCTTCATCAGAAAGGAGCTACAAATGGGACATTCATCCTTCACATGTCCCTTTCCTAAACAGATTAGGCTATTTTGTGCCTATTGCTTACAGGGATCACGGCCCTGCATGTGGCACCTTGTTAAATTTTGGCAATTTCTGCATTCTGACCCCCAGCCTCAAAGAATCAGTTAACTATCTAACTATATGCAGATAAGAGAATTTCCCTTTTTTACCCGCTGGCTAAGAGAAGAGAACCAAATCTCAAGAGTGATAGGAAGTTCCAGCTATTGCCATGGGAGGTAAGAAAGAACTGAGAGGGATGTGGCAGCCACATCCCTTTATGCTATCGACTCCATGCATGAGAATAGTGAGGGTGCATGTGCTGTTGACAAAAGTCATCGACTTGAGTATATTGGGCCCACATACACCTACAGGGAATGAGTATGGGATAATCACTCAAAGGAGAACCAACTTATTCAGTGAATCATTTCAGTTATAAACACTGCAAACCACTCAATGCTTATTCTCTATTGTTTTTACAGTTCTATAGCCGTTTGTGCCATTAAGTCCTTTGAGAGCAGGGACTATGTTAGGCACAGCTTACTCATTGTACAGCAATGGCGTAACAGGGCATAAGTAATATGTAATTATAATGTACAATTTTCTACACGTTTTATCTGATGAAAAATTAAAACACACTGTGATGGTGTAGCTATATATAGCTCTGATGTATCAGTTTGCCACAGAAAAGTACATCTGCATGAGATGGACCTCTGGAGAACACACATGTAAAAACTATTTGATTTGTGATGTGCCCTAGGGGCACTGTCCATTAAAATTGATTATCAGTAAGGGCTCTAGATCATTCTCTTTAGATTAGGCATTATTCTGTGTTCAGTCTACTACACTGAAGAATAATCAGTTTGGATGCATTAACATGCAAATGGTAATTTGAAATCTCAATATTTTTGAAGTGCCTCAATCTCTTCTAACCAATTCAACACCTTGAACAACGGCGGGAAAAGAAAACCCAAGTGACCTTCTGAACTGAGTGCTGCTCAACGTTGTCACAATCCTTTGTTTTTTTTCCTCTCTCTTGCCTACATTTGTATAATTCATGCACAGAATAGCAAATGAGACTTCTATGGATCACTGTGTGAATCCTACACTCTTTGCTATTATTTATGAACTGGACAGAAAAGTCAGATCTACTTAGATATTCTGATAATGCTTTTTTATTCCTGGTTTACTTCTCTTGTTATACACTAATTTTGTCTGATGAAGAGGGGAAAAAGTACCAAGTTATTACATGCATTAAAAAGGAAAGAAGATTACTATAACAAAAATAGAGGCACAAAAGCCAAACTGTTTTCCCAAGTGATTCATTTGTAAAATTTCTTAGGGAAGAGGCTGAGAGGAGGGAAGAGGCTGAGAGGAGAGACTTACAAAAGCCTTGAAGTTATAAATTAAGCATTGCTATAAATTTAGCCATTAATGAATCAAACCACAGAAAAATTCAAAGAGGAAAGGAAAAATACATTCCCTGATATGGTATTTGCTAGGTAAATGGATCTTTAGTAATATCAGACCCCAAAACAGTATCTGCTATGAAATCTTTGTTGAGATATGAGGGAAGATAACCAATTTTTGTGTGTGGACCAGGTGGTATGAGTGTTAGTGAAGTTCCACTGCAAAGTTTGGTGTGCTATACTATTTTTAGATTTTTTTTAACATCTTGTTTTACTTACGGAGTGTTTATGACCAGACGATCCCATTGTCCTTTAATGTCATCCTCTGAGGGCTGTTCTGTAATGTACAGACCATCAAATTCCAACTTCCTGGCAATTTCCTTTTCTCGCTTAAATACAACCAGAGGAACCTTTGGAAAAGGGATATTTAAAATGTTTGTAATGGTTTATACATTTCTTAGAAACAATTAGGTCTCTCTACAGTGTAAAACTAACCCTCAGAACACTACCTAATTTCAAGCCTTGGAACTGGTACATTCTAAGAACAGGATATTCTGGGCAGTGGTGGGGTTTGGAGGGTTACTCAGCTCAGGGGAATAAAGAATGAATTCTGATGTTGCTTTTGGGTGAGAATATTATATTTAGGAGTGACCATAAAGGTGTGTCAGGGCTCTTGCAGCAGCATCTTCAGCCACTGAAAGTTGTTTATATAAAAGATAAATGTATTTATACTAAAAGTTAAATGAAACTGAACTTCTGGCAGAAAACAGAAATCAAAGCAAAGTCTAGATGCTGTACTTCATTGTGCTGTCTACAAATCTTGGTGGAAAGCCTCTGGTGCCAGAAAGACTACTATCGCGTGGTTGCATTGGTGGAGTGTGCTTCCAAACTCCCTTGGGGAGCAAGCCAGCATATCCCCAAAGTTGGTGGTGCTAACTGACGTGGGTGTGTGGTTATGGTGGTTAAGAATGTATTGATTCAACACATGGCAGCCCCTGTTCAGACAACACTTGCCATCACGCACCAAAAACTCCAAGCAAGAGAAGTGGGGGAGGCACTAACACTTCTCTTCCCTCAGATTAATCCCTGCTAGAATAAAGGGAGAAGTTGACTGCTTTTAACATGATTGATTAGGCTTTAAACTCTGAATATTTTAAACTAAATTACACTGTATTATGTTTTCCTCACAGCAGTAAGATGCCTTCCTGTTCTGTGGAAGCCATTCAGATATGAAGGTGATGGATGCTTATAAGAATCTAGACAAAAACAATCATCTTGATCTCAGCTCTGATATTCAAGTGTGTTATGAGGAGTGATTTTGGTATTTGTCTACATTTAATTGAAATTGAAGAATTCAAAGTCTCAGAAAAGTGACATGGAGTTAGATGTCTACCAAACATGAATTAGTAGCTGGGTTTCAAACATACACACAGCTCACCTTTAGACAGTAGTATCCAATCACACAGACAAAGGAGATGACAGTATGAATAACTGCCAGAGCCCTGAGTGTTGGTGCCATGTAACCTGTACTCTCTTGTAAAACAAAAAACACCACTCCCTCTTCCTCTTCCTCTTCTTCAAATGAATTCCACAGATCAGAGTCTTCCTCTAACTCATCTAATGGTTCTTCTGTCACCTGGAATGGAAAAATAGACGCACACACAAAGCAACAGGAATAACTTAAGCTTTTTTCTATTCTCTTAGTCACAGATTTTTTTTGTTCCCTATTTCTATTTTATTTTTTATGAAGATCATTTTCACTTTACATGAGCACTGAGTCCTAAACAGTGAAGTTCTTCATCCTCAGAACAAGAGAAGCACAGATACAAGAAGAGTATAGGCTTCCTACACTACCTTGTCAATGTACCTCACACTTGACAGAGCAATTCAGTGGTAGCTCAATTTACAAATCTCCCTGTTAGGGTGTGCAATGGCAAAAATGAAAGCAAAAACAATGCAAAGGTAACAACAATGTTTTATTAAATAAACAATTAATGTAATGCTGAGATAGACTGGTATAACAAACTTCAGGGTTTGTTTTGGAATTTACACTATTTATGACTACTAGTCTCAGAGAAAGGGGGCAAAAGCTATGTTGTCGTCACCAATTCACTTGTTGTGCACACATTTTTATTTCACAATCTTCTTTAAAAAGTTTACAAGTCTTGCTATAGCACTTGATTAGCATTTCACACTAATCTCTGGCCAACAAGCTCCTTGTTGCTCTAAACTCTGCCAGGGCCATTGCAAAATTAGCCTCAGAATCAGGGAGCCATAACAGGCTCCCTGAAATCCAAAATTCTCTTTCCTCTCCTATGACCAGCGGAGGCTGGATGCAGCAGAGAAACTGCCCTTCATTTCTAGGTTATCAGTATAGGTCAGTAGTGGCCAAACTATTACCATTTGATGGCATGTTTGATGACTTATGCAAAATTAACTGAGCAATGTCTTCTACACGCCCCCACCAAGGGTTGGTCAGACCAACAGGGATGAGCCAGTGGCCCAGGAGAAAGAACATAATTGGTGATACAGGGAGCTGGGTCCCTCTTCCTGAGACCTTCTGCCTCCCAGGGGCTGGGCTGTGGGGACAAAGTGGGCTGATTGGCTCTCGCACTCCTCCCATAGCCTGTTTAAATTCTGCCCAGACATTTCTAGGTCCTTTAGTATAGGATCTGAGTTCTTCAGGGTGCTGCTGGTATTGGGTGCTGCTGGTATCAGGGGCAGCTCTGTGTTTTTTGCCGCCCCAAGCACGGCAGTCAGGGAGCCTTTGGTGGCGTTTCTGCGGGAGGTCTGCCAGTCACGTGGATTCGGCGGTGGTTCTGCGGGTGATCTGCCAGTCCCACACCTTCGGTGTACCCGCCGCCTAATTGGCGCTGAAGCCGCGGGACTGGCGGATCTCCTGCGGAAACACTGCCGAAGACTCCCTGACTGCCGCCCTCATGACGACTGGCAGGCTGCCCCCTGTGGCTTGCTGCCCCATGCAAGCGCTTGCTGTGCTGGTGCCTGGAGCCGTTCATGGCTGGTATGAGCAATTGCCTATTTTCATATTAAAAAGGAATTTTTCCCGTTTGGCCAAATGCCTGAGTCCTAGTAGGGTTTTTTTTCCCCACTTCTGTGCAGTGTCATGGAGGCACAGTTGAGTTGTAAGCAATAGGACTTCAATGTTCAATATTAGAAAAGATAAGACCAATAAGTCAGTCACAACTTGAGGCTGGTGTCCAATGTGGATAAAAGCTAAAAGGACCAGCTTCAAGGGATAAATGACAACCAGAATTTCGCTGGTGTGCCTATAGGACAGGGGTGGGCAAACTATGTGGCCCATGGGACCATCCTGCTTGGCCCTTGAGCTGCTGGCCGGGGAGGCTAGCTGTTGGCCCCTCACTCGCTGTTCCCCCTCGCCTGCAGCCTCAGCTTGCTTGTTCTACTGGCGGCACAATGCTCTGGGCGGCAGGGCTGTGAGCTCCTGCGGTAGTGCAGCTACAGAGTCCGGCCTGACTGCTCTGTGCTGGATGGTGGTGGCAATGGCAGCATGGCCCAGCTCCAGCCGGGCGACGCGGCTGTAGCGCCGCCAGCCACCGGTGTTCCAGGCAGCGTGGTAAGGGGGCAGGGAGCGGGGGGGGGGGGGTTGGATAGAGGGCAGGGGAGTTCGGGGTGGTGGTCAAGGGGTGGAGATGGTGGTCGGGAGGGAAACAGACTTGAATGGAGGTAGGGATCCTGGAGGGGCAGTCAGGAAGGAGGGGGGGTTCCATGGGGTGGCAGGGGGCAGTTAGGGTCAGGGGACAGGGAGCAGGGGTGGTTGGATGGGGCAGGGGTCCCGGGGGGGGGCAGTCAGGAAGGAGAGGAGGAGTTGGATGGGACAACAGGGGTCCGGGGGCAGTCAGGGGACAGGGAGCGGAGGCATGTGGATAGTGCAGGGGTTCCAGAGGGGCCGTCATGGAACGGGGGGGTTGGATGGGGCAGGAGTCCCAGGGAGGACAGATAGGAGGTGGGGGCCAGACCACGACCCCCTCTTCTAACCAGCCCACCATACAATTTACAAAACGCAATGCGGCCCTCAGGCCAAAAAGTTTGCCCGCCCCTACTATTGAAGAAGAGGAAACCGGACACCTCCATGGACTAATGTCCCCCCTTGATACTCCTAGCTCCATGACTGAGGGAACGCAAGAGGATTCAGAAGTGAGCTGAGTCCTAGGGGTAGACTTAGGTGGTTCTTCTTCGAGTGATTGCTCACATCCATTCCAGTTAGGTGTGCGCGCCGTGCGTGCACGTTCGTCGGAAACTTTTTACCCTAGCAACTCCAGTGGGCCGGCAGGTCGCCCCCTGGAGTGGCGCCGCCATGGCGCTCAATATATATCCCTGCCGGCCCACCCGCTCCTCAGTTCCTTCTTACCGCCGTGTCGGTCGTTGGAACTGTGGAGCGCGGCATAGCTGTCCTCCACGTCCCTAGCTCTCCTTGTTATCTCTCGTTATCTCTCGTATTGTTATAGTTGTTAGTTAGATTGTTAAGTATAGATAGTAGTAATTAACTGTAAATAGATTGTAAACAGTTGTTCGCCGGGGGCTCTAGCCCTTCCCGGCACCCGGCACCGGGCTCATGCCTGGTTCGCCGGGCTTCAAGCAGTGTGCGGCCTGCAAGAAGCCTATGCCCACCAGCGACCCCCACGACGCGTGCCTGAAGTGCCTGGGGGAATCGCACAGATCGGACAAGTGCCGCATCTGCAAGGCTTTTAAGCCAAGAACAAAAAAGGAGAGAGATCAAAGACTCCGGACTCTCCTTATGGAGGCGGCACTTGACCCAGCGGCTTCGCAGGCCGTGATCTCGGCGCCGGCACCGGATCGCACCGGAACCGAAAAGACTCCCCGGCACCGACCTTCTCCGGCACCGGGGACAGAACCAAGATCGTCGAAGTCTGCTACTCCAGCCAGGCAGACCCGACTGGAGCACCCGGCCTCAACATCGGCCGCGGCGCCGCAGGCACCGTCGACTCCGGGCCCGGCGGGTCCGTCGAGTCCGGTGCCGCCAAGCTCCCCCATGAGATCTGGGGTCGAGATATTGGTCCCATCCACGCCGGAGACCTTCGCCTCGGCTCGGGACCTCATTGCCTTAACTGAGCCTACTCAGCTGCCACCCCCGGTACCTCCGGTGCGGGTCGCGTCTAGAGGCAAGCCAATGATGTCGGCACCGTCTAGGGACTCGCGCTCACGGTCCAGGTCCCGACGTCACGGCAGATCGAGATCTCGTCGCCGCTCGCAGTCCCGGCACCGCTCTCCTCGGCGGTACCGGTCGCACTCGCGACACCGGTCGACCTCAAGGCGGTCGCGGTCGGACTCCAGCCGCCGATACCGGCACCGTGACTCCAGGAGCCAGTCCCGCCGTCACTCGCCGCACCGGTCGACCTCCCGGCACCGTGCTGGTGGCAGGTCCCGGTCCCGGTCGACCTCCCGGCACCGAGCTGGTGGCAGGTCCCGGTCCCGATCCCGGCACCAAAGCGGCGGCCGGTACCGGTCCAGATCCCGGCACCGAGACAGAACCCGGTCCCGGTCCCGATCCCGGCACCGATATGACTCCCGGTACCGATCCCCGGCACCGAGAAGATCTTCGGTGCCGACCTGCGCGGACCCTTACCAACCAGGGTCTGCCCCGCCGTGGCTTTCTAGACAGCCGTCGGTCTCCTCCCAAACGGACAGCGGGTATGCGTTGGGCACCGACCGGCAGGCGGCGCTATTTCATGACCCGCCACAACACGACCAAGGCCCGCAGCAATGGGGGTTTTGGACACCCTGGGCATACCATCAAGCCCAGGGGCCCCAACAGCTTCCTGCTAGGCCTGCGACGGCGGAACACAGGGTGCCGGAAGCCTCATTGTCTCGCCCCCCTCCCTCCCCGGATGGGGAGGAAGGGTCCAAGCAGCAAGACTCCGCTCTGGCTCCTGAGACAGAGGCGAGGGCCGAGGGAGACCCTCCATTAGACACTCTCTTGCCGGGGGTCTCCTCATCCTCCTCCCCTGATGAAGCAGTGGCTGGTACCTCCTCCAGTAGCCCCCCCCCCCCCCGCTGGACCTCAGGGCACACCAAGACCTCCTCAGGCGAGTAGCTCAGAATCTGAGCCTACAAGCCGAGGAGGTCTCGGAAATAGAGGATCCAATTGTTACCATCCTCTCATCGGATGCTCCCACCAGGGTCGCCCTACCCTTCATAAGGACCATCCAGGCCAACGCCAATACCATCTGGCAGTCTCCGGCCTCCATCCCCCCTACGGCGAGGGGCGTCGAGCGGAAGTACATGGCCCCTTCTAAAGGCTATGAGTACCTCCATATACACCCGACACCGTGTTCCCTGGTGGTACAATCAGTAAATGACAAAGAGCGTCATGGGCAGGAAGCTCCAGCCCCCAAATCCAGGGAGGCCAGGCGGATGGACCTCCGCGGCCGTAAAGTATACTCGGCTGGGGCGCTGCAGCTCAGGGTATCGAACCAGCAGGCCCTGCTCAGCAGGTACGCCTTCAACTCCTGGGTGGCAGCAGACAAATTTAAGGAGCTGCTGCCGCAAGACGCCCGCCAGGAATTTGCAGCCATCTTAGATGAGGGCAAGAAGGTTGCACGTACATCTTTGCAAGCTTCTTTGGACGCTGCAGACTCGGCTGCCCGCACCCTCGCGTCGGGAGTAACGATGCGCCGCATCTCCTGGCTGCAGGTCTCTGGCCTTCCTCCGGAGCTCCAGCATACCATCCAGGACCTCCCATTCGAAGGCCAGGGCCTGTTTTCCGAAAAGACAGACCCCAGACTCAAGAGTCTGAAGGACAATCGGGTCATTATGCGCTCCCTCGGGATGCACACACCGGGAACGCAACGCAGACCCTTCCGGCCACAGCAACAACAGCAGCGCAGGCCATATTCCCAGTTCCGCCAACGGCAGGACCTTAACAGGCGCCGTGGCAGGAATGGAAGGTGCAGGCATTCGAGGAACCAAGGGGGGCAAAACCAAGGCTCCTCTAAGCCCCCGCCTGGACCCAAGCCTTCATTTTGAAGGTGCGCCCAAGGGCGCAGTAACAGTTTCCCCCATGGATCCTTCCCCCCCGTTTTCCAACCGCCTTTCGTTTTTCCTCCCGGCGTGGACCCAAATAACATCGGACCGCTGGGTCTTACGCACGGTGCAGACGGGATACCGCCTGCAGTTTGTATCATTTCCTCCTTCCCGCCCCCCTTCCTCGTCCCTCTTCAGGGACCCCTCTCACGAGGAATTCCTTCGGCAGGAGGTACAGACGCTCCTCAGCAAGGGAGCTATAGAGGCGGTTCCAGAAAACGAGAAAGGCAAGGGGTTTTATTCCCGTTATTTTCTGATCCCCAAGGCCAAGGGAGGCCTCAGGCCTATCCTCGACCTGCAAGAGCTCAACAAATACCTGGTGAAGTTGAAGTTCCGCATGGTATCCCTGGGGACCATTATCCCATCCCTGGATCCGGGAGACTGGTATGCTGCCCTCGACATGCAGGACGCGTATTTTCACATTGCCATTTGGCCACACCACAGACGTTTCCTTCGCTTCGTGGTGGGCCCCCTTCATTACCAATTTGCAGTCCTCCCATTTGGCCTTTCTACGGCCCCGAGGGTGTTTACAAAGTGCATGGCAGCTGTTGTGGCACATCTTCGACGCAGTCGTATCCACGTGTTCCCTTATCTAGACGATTGGTTGATTCGGGGCACGTCGGAACGGCAAGTCTGCAACCATGTCCGCGTGATCACCGGCACGTTTGCTACTTTGGGCCTCTTGATAAACATGGACAAGTCCACCCTGATCCCCACGCAGAGGGTGGAATTCATCGGGGCCGTCCTGGACGCCACCGTGGCCAGGGCCTTGCTGCCGTTGCAGAGGTTCCAGGCATTGTCAGCGATCGTTCAACGACTGCGGGCAGCCCCCTTGACATCAGTGCGGACATGTCTAGCCCTATTAGGCCACATGGCGGCTTGCACCTTTGTGACCGGTTATGCTCGGCTCCGCATGAGGCCCCTCCAGTTGTGGCTCATCGATCATTACCGGCCGGCAAGACAGCCGCTAGACATGCTGATCATGATCCCCCAAGGGGTGTTAGATTCTCTCGACTGGTGGCTAGACCAGTCGGTAGTGTGTGCGGGGCTCCCTTTCCACCCACCTCAGCCCTCGGTGTCCCTGACAACGGATGCCTCAGATCTGGGCTGGGGGGCCCACCTGGGGACCCTGAGAACGCAGGGCCTGTGGTCCCAGAAGGAGGTGGGGTTGCACATCAACATGCGGGAGTTGAGAGCGGTCCGCCTCGCTTGTCAGACGTTCTGCCATCAGCTTCAAGGTCGTTGTGTCGCGGTGTTTACCGACAACACGACGACCATGTACTATATCAACAAGCAAGGCGGCACCAGATCCTCTCCCCTGTGTCACGAGGCGATGCGACTCTGGGACTTTTGTGTAGCCCACTCCATTCACCTCACGGCTTCCTTCCTCCCCGGAGTACGGAACACGCTGGCGGATCGCTTGAGCAGATCCTTCCTGTCGCACGAGTGGTCCCTTCGCCCGGACGTCGCCCTCTCCATCTTCCGGAGGTGGGGTTATCCCAGTGTGGACCTCTTCGCGTCCGGGGGGAACAGGAAGTGCCAGGCGTTCTGCTCCTTTCAGGGCAGGGAGCCCGGGTCGATAGCGGATGCCTTCCTTATTCCGTGGTCGACCCACTTGTTCTACACGTTTCCCCCGTTCCCTCTGGTCCACAGGGTCCTTCTGAAGGTGCGCAGGGACAGGGCTCGCGTGAACATGGTAGCCCCGGCATGGCCCAGGCAACATTGGTACCCCATGCTGTTGGACCTGACCATAGCCGACCCAGTTCCCCTGCCCCTTCACCCGGACCTGATTACCCAGGAGCACGGGACCCTCTGTCACCCGGACCTCCAGTCGCTGCACCTAGCGGCGTGGCTCCTGCGTGGCTGACCGGTTCTGAGCTACGCTGCTCCACACCGGTGAGGGAGGTGCTTTTGGGCAGCAGGAAGCCTTCCACGAGAGCGACATATTCGGCCAAGTGGAAGCGTTTCTCCTGTTGGTGCGTGGAGAGAAATCTCCGCCCTATGGAAGTTTCGGTGGCCGATATCTTAGACTACGTTTGGTCCCTCAAACAGCAAGGTCTGGCGATATCGTCGTTACGAGTCCACCTAGCAGCTATCTCCACCTTTCACCCGGGTGCGGATGGTCGCTCTATTTTTTCTCACCCGATGGTGTCTAGATTCCTTAAGGGACTGGAACGTTTATACCCTAACGTCCGTCTCCCTGCTCCAACCTGGGATCTTAACCTGGTGTTGTCCCGGCTCATGGGACCCCCCTTTGAACCGTTAGCTACTTGCTCCCTGCTTTACCTCTCTTGGAAGACTGCCTTTCTAGTAGCTATCACCTCAGCTAAGCGGGTGTCGGAACTCTGGGCTCTTGTGGTAGACCCCCCGTATACAGTCTTCCACAAAGATAAGGTGCAGCTGAGGCCACACCCTGCCTTTCTTCCCAAGGTAGTCTCGTCCTTCCACATCAGCCAAGAGATATTCCTTCCGGTTTTTTTCCCGAAACCTCACTCCTCAGGCAGGGAGCAGCAGCTTCACTCGCTTGATGTCCGTAGGGCTCTCGCGTTCTACGTGGAGAGGACCAAGCCCTTCCGCAAATCCCCCCAGCTTTTCGTGGCGGTAGCGGACCGCATGAAGGGGCTTCCTATCTCCTCCCAGAGGTTATCCTCATGGGTAACATCCTGTATCAGGACCTGTTATGACTTGGCCCACGTTCCTACGGGCCGTGTGACTGCGCATTCTACCAGGGCGCAGGCGTCGTCGCTGGCTTTCTTCGCCCATGTGCCCATCCAGGAAATCTGTCGGGCAGCGACCTGGTCATCGGTCCACACCTTTGCTTCCCACTACGCCCTGGTCCAGCAGTCAAGAGAGGATGCGGCCTTCGGATCTGCAGTGCTCCATGCCGCGACTTCTCACTCCGACCCCACCGCCTAGGTATGGCTTGGGATTCACCTAACTGGAATGGATGTGAGCAATCACTCGAAGAAGAAAAGACAGTTACTCACCTTTGTAACTGTTGTTCTTCGAGATGTGTTGCTCACATCCATTCCACACCCGCCCTCCTTCCCCACTGTCAGAGTAGCCGGCAAGAAGGAACTGAGGAGCGGGTGGGCCGGCAGGGATATATATTGAGCGCCATGGCGGCGCCACTCCAGGGGGCGACCTGCCGGCCCACTGGAGTTGCTAGGGTAAAAAGTTTCCGACGAACGTGCACGCGCGGCGCACACACCTAACTGGAATGGATGTGAGCAACACATCTCGAAGAACAACAGTTACAAAGGTGAGTAACCGTCTTATCTACCCCGAGGAACCTTACACTGAACCGTTAAATGCCTGGCATATCATGCTGTATCTCAATGTTAAATTAATAAAGTTGCAGCCTGCTGTTTAAAATCCATCCTTTGCATCTGTTATTCATTTGCCTGTACATCCTCATCAATATAAAACATGGTCCTAGTGGTCAGGTGTCTTCAACACAAAAAATATCTTCACAATAGGTACTAACAACCTTGTTCGTTTCAGTGAGAAAACAGACTGGATGATGGCTATGAAGACTGAACTATTGTCTCACATCTAGAAATAGTTGAAGATTAAGACAATGTTTTTTGGCTTGGATTTAGACATTCCTTTGTCAGGGTTTGCAATCCAAAACCAATCACATTGTGCCAGTGCACCAGAGCCAAAAGAAAAAAATGACTATAAATAAAAGTTCAACTGATCAGTCTGTTTTCATTGTCCTAAACTGAATAAAATACAGAAGTACCTATGTTAAGTTACTCCAGGTGTGATTAGTAACTCAGGTAAGAACATAATTTCAGATATATTATTTCTAGGCTGGCAGAGTTGATTTTAGTCATTGCAGGTAGGGTTTACAATAATAGGTGTCCAGTTTAGATTAACTATGTTAAAACCAGCCTTCAGCCAGCTGCTCTGGAAAATAAGTAGAAAACACTACAAAGAATGAAACGCAATAAATAATACTTTACCTTGTAGAATAGCAGTATAAAGTTGATGGCAAATGCAACAAACAGAGCAAGAAATCTTAAGTTGTAGAAATTTCTAGCCAAGTAATGCTGGAAATACAAGAAACATTTAAATAAACAAAATTAGAAGTATCATGGAATCAGAATTGGGGAAGCAGTTAGGAAGTTATTTGAGAGAGTCAAATCTCAGCTATGTTCTGCAATGTTCAACAAAACAATTACAGCTATCACGATAGAATCACCAGCTTTGCTCTCTAGAATTTTTCTGATCTTTTCTTTTGTATCTATATATTCATGACAGGGTACCTGTGGCCTTGGGGGAAAACTACAGAGAGGAGCTAGTCAGACTCCATTTGGTAGAAACCAGTGGTGCTGGAACAATTTGTAAGGTGGGGGTGCTGAGAGCACGCCTGCTGACAGAAGAGGGGTAAAGGGAGCAACTGCCCAAGGGCTGCTCCCAGAAGCGACTGGCATGTCCCTGCAGCCCCTGGGGAGGGGGTCTCCACGTGCTGCCTCTGCCCCACGTGCTGACTCTGCAGCTCCCATTGGCTGGGAGCTGTGTGGGGGGGTGCCTGTGGGCAGCAGTGCGCAGAGACCCTCTCGGACCCCTGCCTAGCAGCTGCTGCCACTGGGGTGTGCCGGACACTTTCGGGAGCTGCCCAAGGTAAGTGCCAAACCCTCCCTCCCCGCACTCCATCCCCCTGCCCCAGCCTAGAGCCCTCACCCCGACCCAAACTCCCTCCCAGAGCCTGCACCCCCTCCCACATGCAAACTCCCTCCCACAGCCTGCACCCTGAATTCCCCCTTCACCCAAACTCCCTCCCAGAGCGTGCACCCCATGCCCTCTCCCATACCCCAACCCCCTAGCCTGGTGAAAGTGAGTGAGGGAGGGGGAAAACAAGCAATGGAAGGAGTGTGGGATGGAGTGAGTAGGGGATGGGGCCCCAGAGAAGGGACAGGGTCATGGGCATGGTCTCAGGGAAGGGGCAGGGCAAGGTTCTTTGGGTTTGTGTGATTAGAGAGTTGGCAACCCTACCGGGCAGGCACGTAGAAGCCCTGGCCATTCCAGAAGAGCACACCTAGCAGTGCAGCTGGCAGCTCACTGGGCACTAGCCAGTGCAGGCACAGCTCTGCCCAAATGCCAGACGGACCGTGTCTGCAGCTTGTGCGTGCGTGGAGGCCCATTGACTATTTTGCCCTGGGCCCTGGAATTGCTGTTGGTGGGCCTGGCTGAGAGCACTGAACCAAACCGTAAATTCTGTATATGATGGAAACCACTTCAAGCCAGGGAGTGCGGCAGGACCCCCAGCACCCCTATTTCCAGCACCTATGGTAGAAACAGAAGCAGCCAAAGCAGGGACCTTTTTCACCTTTGGACATTCCAGTCAAAACTGTAGAATATTCTCTGATTTTCTCTATCCTGCGCTGATTGGCTGTTTGCTCCAAACTTCTTCCTCCCTTTCTCTTCCAAGTCTCTTCATCTTAGCTTCACTCAACATCTTCCCCCACTTATCCTCTTCTCCCCTGCCATTTCCTGTCCTGCCCTCACTCCCCTTCTCTGCCTTTTTCTTTCCATTTATCAGATCCCCTCCCAAGTAAACTCGCCTCCCAAAAATTAAATAAATGAATAGTAAAACTAACTCGATGTTTTATGCCATCACACTGTTCACACTGTTTGTGTGTTGTACCCCTTCCCCGACCCTGTGTCTGTCTTGTCTATTTAGATATTAAGTTCTTCAGGGACAGGGATTGTCTACTGTTCTGAATTTGTACAGTGCCTAGCACAATGGAGTTCCATTACTGCTTGGCCCTTAGGCACTACTGTAAAAACATGATCAATGTTAATAAATAATTAATTTGTAAAAAACTGACAGTATCTCTTCCTTGTATCTCACGCTCAGCTGTTCTCTGTGTTATTTGACTTGTGATTGACTAAAAGAATTGGAACAAAACTTACCAGCATTTTCGTTTGATAAATTTCCACGACTTTAAAAAAATTAGCCATAACTGCCTCAGGTTTCTCTAGTTTTTGTCCATGTCTTCGTTTCTTTTTCTTGGTTTCCTCCTTTCCCAAATGCTCAAATTGTATTTCTTCCTTTGCTTTGTCTTGTTTCTCACCATCTTCCATGCTAGAAGAAAGATTACAGAAATAAAACCAAGTAAGTTCCCACATGGTCTATGCTATGATTAAAACAGTGAGTCTCGATAAAGAGAGGCTGGTTTGAGTGTGAGTTAGTTGCAGAGAAGATGAATGGAAGTGAGTGACTATAAGAAGTGACAGTTAGAGAATACAACCAAGAGTCAAAAAAGGTACCTTACTACTAAGTGAGGTGGAAGAATAGTAATAATCCACTTAGTGAGTTGAGGGGAGATCAATGGAGAAAAGGCAAAAGCAGCTCAAAGTGGGGTTATTAGCACCAAATGCAAAATGTACAATTACTTGCTGCCTAAACAAGTGAAGTGTGTATATAACCAGTGCAAGTAACTCAAAATTATCAGAGGTTATGTGCAGAATCTTGAGTTCAAAGTTGAACAGAAGATAGAAACACTTATGGATGTGCCACACAGATTCATAGCAGAGTGGTTTCATTTCAACCAAAAAAATCCCATAATAAAAGTAAGGCATCAGTGCGGAATGAAAGGAAAATTTCCTTCAGGAGGACCCACCTTCAGAAAGACATGTAGAAGACGACAATTATCCCTCCTGCACAAAAGAATTCATAAGAACATAAGAATGGCCATACTGGGTCAGACCAATGGTCCATCTAGCCCAGTATCCTGTCTTCCGACAGTGGCCAATACCAGATGCTTCAGAGGGAGTAAACAGAATAAGTAATTCCCTTCACGAGAAGCAAGTATCAAGACTCACTGTTGTTTTAGAGGCTTCAGTTTTCACGAACATAAATAGCTAACTGTGTAGTAACAGTGAGAATGGTAAGGAAAATTACCACCAAGGTGTGAGGGGGTTGAAACTTTGAGGCAAGTAGATGGTCAATTATAAAGAAATGGAGAGGAGTTTGTGGTTCGGTATATAGCAGTACCAGTGAAATAAAGAACCATGTGAGAGAAGTCTGATGAGCTACTTACATTATTACTAACAAAGCATCATTCCAGGGCTCCTGCATTAACTTTCTTTGGAATGCCCCAGTGATATGCACAGGAGGGCCAGCCATGCGAAGAGGAGAGGTTTATTTTTATTAAGCATTGGGGAACCTTTTTGGAAAGTAGGATTCTATAAAGAAGGCAGCATCTGCTCCTTAATCAGCCAAAAAGGATTTAGACTGCTGGCAATGACAATGAAGATTTGGGGGAGTGAATTTTTAAAACTAGAATTTTTAAGCTGCAGGCTTGCAGGTACTGCAAAGTACTTAAGTTGAAAATGAAATATGGTAGTAAATAGCAGAAGTACAAGGGAATCTGCGTATCCAATAGTGAGAGAGAAGCATTTATGTTTTAATTGGAAGGAAGTGCAGGAGAGGAATAAGGAAATAAACTGTCAGCAGAAAGAGGTTAGGTGAATTAAAAATAAAAGCTATAAATGCCTACATAATAATATGAAAAGTCTAAAACCAAGAATAGGTGAGGTGGACTATCTGGTACTGGGGGAATACCTAGATATTTTATCAATGGCATATGATAAGGTACATTACTAGCCTCTGGGTCAGGAGACTGAAATCAGTTAGCTGAAAGAGATTAGGGGGAAAAAAATCTAACAAAACCATTGTAATGGGAGATTTGAACAACCTAAATCAGAGGTCGGCCACCTTTCAGAAGTGGTATGCCGAGTCTTCATTTATTCACTCTAATTTAAGGTTTTGCGTGCCAGTAATACATTTTAGAAGGTCTCTTTCTATAAGTTTACAATATATAACTGAACTACTGTTGTATGTAAGGTAAATAAGGTTTTTAAAATGTTTAAGAAGCTTCATTTAAAATTAAATTAAAATGCAGAGCCCCCCGGAGCAGTGGCCAGGACACAGGCAGTGTGCATGCCACTGAAAATCAGCTTGTGTGCCACCTTCGGCATGCATGCCATAGGTTGCCTACCCCTGACCTAAATATAAAGCAGTTTAATGTTATAACACAAAATGGTGTAATAAACAAAAGATTCCAGAACTGCTTGTTTTGGAGCATACAAGGGGAGAGACTTTTTGTCTTAATACTGAGAAACATACAGAATTGATTCTTTGGATTCTTAGTACAGAGAAATGCAAAAGAGTTTAAGTGCAGTTGGCAATTACCAGAGAAGTACTGTAACATTGCAAGTAATGTTTATGCTTAAAAATCCTTGCACAGGGTTGGAAGTAAGGGCAGACAAGACTACCGAAATAATTCTCTAACAGTGAAAACTAAGAAAGGGATTTTTTTTAAATGAGGAAATTAGTTAGAAAAGCCTAAAAGGGAACAAGTTAAGAAATTGAAAATCACTGAACCATCATGGAAACTATAGAGTCAACCCTGTTAAAGTCACTGAAGGTATGTATAGTGCTGAGAAAGAAAACAGCATAGTTAGGTGGCTAGCTATACTAATTTATTTAGGCCTCAAAATTATCCTTTTAAAAAAATAAATCTCCGATTCAAATACAACAGGACAAAAACTTAGCAGGTTTGAAGAGGTATTTGTAGGACTGAAATTAATGGGGCTAAAGTGAGAATTTGCATAATAAACCAAAATATAAAGAAAAATTATAGTACATTGTTTAAATATGCCAGGAACAAAAAAGCTGTGTAAGTGAGTCATCAGATTTGCTAGACGACCTCGTTATAAAAGGAGGCAATCAAAAAGAAGAAAGAAATTGGCAGGACTATCAACCTTAATACTTCAACACAAGCTGACCACACACTTCCTGACCTGCTGCTTGGAAACAAGTGAAGTAAATACCACACTAATGAAAGCTGCCATGTTAAAAATGTTTCTCGGGATTTTAGGAGAAGCAGCTGAAGAGGGTTTTATAAGACTGGGAATAGGCTTATATGGATTGCTGAGAATGGCACCTGGGATAGGGTCCCTGCTCTGCTGCTCAGTGAAAGTGCTTGTTGTCTCTGAGGAGCTGTGCTGGCTGCCCAAGATACTGGTAAAATGAAGAGTCCAATCAACGCCTGCTCAGGGCTATTTCTGGCCAGCTCATCTAGGAACAGCAAGAAAATAAACAATAGCGTAAAAGTAACTTACTCAGCCTTCTCGGATTCTGCTTTTGTTTCTGTTTCATCTTCTTTTGTTATTTCAGACATCTAAAAACAAGAAGATATTAAAATTGCCATAAACTTACTTTTAAATAAATCTTCTCAATTCTACTTAATGCTTTCTAAAAAACAAACAAAACAATCAATTACCACCATGCCTCATTAACACTAGGTCACTTTCATGTTGTCATAATGCTAATTTTTTTTGCTTCTAAAACAAGTAGCAGACAACATTTCAATAGTGAAAACTTCTATCGTGATTCTTCCTCTAACAGGTTTTCAAGATATATTATTAATACAGTAATCGGTGCAGATGCCTGAATGACTCAAAGTAATAGTCAATGTAATGAGACTGGTGAAGTTACCAAAAAGGAATGGAGGTGGCTGAGCACAGATCATAGCTTAAAATTAGCTGGAGTACAGTGGTCACCATGAAGAACTTAACAGTTATGGCTGGAATGTAAAATTAATGTAACTATGGCTTTGTATAATTTCTATACATAGAATGTGGAATAATGTGGATTATCACAAATATCAGCAAGTCAATATCACAAATTCCAAGGAATTGTTTAGTTTATAATAGTGGCAACATCTTCCTATTTTGTCAACATAGATTAAAGTAATTATATTCTATAAATGTAATCAAAATTAGCAGAATATATGTATATGTTTTATTTTTGCAATACTTCCCCCTTAAACTATCTATCTATTCCCCCATACCACAGTATCTAACTGCTTCACAATCATTCATGTATTTATCCTCAATCCCCTGTAAGATAAATATGTGCTATTATCCCCATGTTACATTAACTTTTTAATGCCAAAGCACTGTAGGGACTACTACTGTTTACTCAGATTTTTTCCCCCACAAATACTAAACTATTTCAATTTGAGGACTTTTCACATTAACTTTTCAGTGCCAAAGCACTCAAATTTTATTAGTGTGAATACTCATGAAAAGCAGTTTTAGATTAAATCAGTCATAGAATATCAGAGTTGGAAGGTAGGCCATCTATTCCAACCCCCTGCTCAAAGCAGGGCCAATCCCCAGACAGATTTTTGCCCCAGATCCCTAAATGGCCCCCTCAAGGACTGAACTCACAACCCTAGGTCTAGCAGGCCAATGCTCAAACCACTGAGCTATCCCTGCCCCCTAAAATGCTGAACAATTCATTGAAAGCCAATTCTGAACTGTGTATTAGATTGTAAAAAATTCACTTTGAGCTCCATTGATTGGTTACATGTCACATAATATTATTTCTGTTCCCTAACTGAATAACTTACATAATTCACACACATGAGAATTGTAAATTTCATAACTAATACAGAATTAGAAAGTCACAGTTTTGAATGAGTGCAATAATTAACAAATTATAGCTATGGAGAGAAGAAATGGTTACTTACTGCAACTGATTCTTCGACACGTGATGCAAATGTGTATTCCACTTAAGTGTGTGAGCACCAAGCGCACTGGAGCTGAAGAATTTTGCCTACCAAAATTAGAGGGGTGGTGTTCATGCTTAGTGGCCGTAGCTCCTCCCTGGCTATATAAGGCAGCACCACCCTGATCCCCCTCAGTTCCTGCATACCAAATGCACAGAGATGAGACGCTGAAGCAGTGGATGAAGGGGAGGTTGTGGAATATACTCTCTGCATCACATCTTGAAGAACCACAGTTAACTAAGGAGGACTTACTCGGTATTGATAGTTCTTCGATGTGCCCCCCCTCTAGGTGCTCCACTGTAGCTGTGTCAGTGTCCCTGTGCCTCTCATCGGAGATTTTTGATAGCAGTGTCCTTTCATCCTGCATATGCGCCCTCCTTGCCTTGTGCTCTGCCTCAAGGCTATCTAGCACTGCACAGATGAACCACCCTCAGTTCCTTCTCTACTACAGTGCCCATTCTTAAGAACTCCGAAGCAGAGGGGAGGAGGGCAGGTCATGGAGAATCCAGAGTGGGACACATCATCTCAAAGAGCCATCGCTACCGCACTAGATGAGTAACTCTCTCTCTTTTGTGTGTCCCTGTGGGTTCTCCACTGTAGGTGACTCCCTAGCAGGATTCCCTGGGGAGGGTTGTGCTTCTGCATTGAACTTAGTACTGATGTCCAAACCGTGGAGCTGAAGATCGCATCAGAGGCTGTCATGTGTTATGGCATAATGTTTTGCGAAGGTATGAGCAGATGCCCAGGTTGCTGCCCTGCATATCTCTGTGATGGGGACATTCTTGATGAATGCAATAGAAGTGGAGATGGACCTTGTGCGGCATGTTCATATGCCAGAAGGAGAATAGCAGCACTGGTTAGTGAAGTTGGAAACCTAGTTCGAATATCTTTTGAGATAATATTGCAGAGCCCTTGGACTGGTCTGCAATGGCTACGAACAGCTTAGTGGATTTCCTAAATTCTTTTGTCCTGTCCAAGTAGAACCTTAAGGTTCTCCTGACATTCAGCATATGTAACACAGCCTCTCTGTTGCTGCAGTGAGGCTTTGGGAAGAAGATCAGGTGGTCAATACACTGGTGCACACGGAAAGAGGTTACTTTGGGGAGGAGCTTCAGATGTGGTCTCAGTGTGATGATGGCTACCAATTACTCTTCAGCCCCTTTCCTCACCCCCTCTCTCACTATTGAATATGTCATTCACCCAGAGATTGTCTGTGAAGAGGCTGCTTGCCCCTTAATATGATATGCATATGATACAAATAGGCGAGGTGAAGCATGAAATTATTTAGTCCTGTCCAGCTAGAAGGCTAGTCAACATCTGACGTCTAATGTATGGAAACACTACTCTTCTAGAGATGAATGTGGCTTAGGAAAGTATACCACCTGGTTCAAATGAAACTGAGAAACCACTTTAGAAAAAAATTTGGATGTGGTTGTAAAGTCACCTTTTCTTTGAAGGTTTATGTATAAGGAGGCCTACCCATAAGAGCCTGCAACTCACACACTTTCATTGTGGATGTTACTGCTACCAGGAATGCAGTTCCTGGAGTGGAAAAGGACAAAATGCTAGGGGCTTGAACAGAGGTCCTATCACTACTACTAGGACTGAGGAATTGGTTCTTGGACCAGAGGATATAGATGAAAAGCCCTTTTAAGAATCTTGCTACCATGGGATTGGATCTTCCCTAAATTGGGGGATGAAATGCCACTTTCACAATGAACTAAGCACAAGTCTTGGTGATTGAAGGTTCAGCAGATACTCCAAGATGTCCTGGATGGAAGCCAGCATCGCTTGAATTCAACGAGCCAATGATCACATAGAAAACTTTTTCCATCTGGCAAATAGGCCATCCTTATAGAGGATTTTCTACTGTTGCGCAGAGCCTGCTGAACAGCTGCCAAACACTGCTCTTCCTCCTCCATCAGCCATGCAGCAGCCACACCATGAGATGCAGCCATGATTCTGAGTCAGTAGGTTGGGATGGAGAGCGAGCAGTATGGAAGGCTGAACTGACAGCGCAGAAGGTCAGGAAATCAGCACTGCCTCGGTCATGCGGGCAATAAGGATGATCTTGGCTCAACCCGCCTTCAGTTTAAGGATGACCTGTGGGATGATCAGGACTGTGGAAAGGCACAGAAGAGAGCTGACAGCTGAGATGGAAGGTGTCAGACAGGGAGCCCAGACTAAAGCCCCCATTGAGAGCATAACATATGACATTTCCTGTTGTCCCTTGTAATGAAGAGGCCAAGCACCAGAATGCCCCAAGTTGCAAAGATACTCTGGGGAATGCTTGTCTTCAGAGACCACTCAGGACTCAGCAAAAAATTCCTGCTAAGATGGTCCATGAGATGAACCCCAGACAAGCCGTCAGCCATTTGAGTGATACTCTCCTTGATGCAAAACTGTCACAACATGATTGCCTATTGGCAGACCATCCTGGAGTGTGCTCCTTACTTGTTCATATAATACATTGCAATTGTATTGTTGGTAAATATGTGAATCGCTGAGCCCCTGTATGGATCTGAAAAGTGTGACATGCATTGTAACTGGCCCAAAGCTCCAGCACACTGATATGCAGAGAAGACTCCTGCTCTGACCACACACATTGGACTTTCAGTGACCTCAGTCAGATGTACTTCTGATCCCCTCAGGGAGGCATCAGTAACAACAGTCCTGATTCCTAAGGGCTGGATGAAAGGAACACCCTGACAAAGAGAAACATCCACCATTGTAAGAGGTCCAGGATCAGTGGAGGAAGACTAACTAATCTGTCTAAGGAGTGAAGAGTCGGACAGTAAAGAGTCTTGAGGCACATTTGGAGGGGTGGAGATGTGAACTTGTGAACTGGACCACCAACATGCAAGTGGACATGTGTCTCAAGAGCCTCAGGCAGATTCAAACTGTCATGGAACACTGAGATTGCAGACTGAGGCAGAGATGGCCAATGGCCTGAAAACAGTCAGTCGGCAGAAATACTCTTGAACTCAGAGTCTACAAGGGCCCCAATGAACTATTTTTTTGTGGGAACCAAAGTTGACTTCCCGGTGTTTAGGACCCAGCTGTTGGTCGTGACCGAGCCCCAAGCATTGTGGCAATGGAAGGGAGCAATGACTGGAACACTGCTCTGGACCAAGCAGTCAAAATGGGTGCTCGGGGGCTGCTAGGGGGAGGTGTGTGGACTGTCAAAACCCAGAACCTGACTGCTTCCTCCTGTGGAAACTATGTCCCTTTCTGGGATATTTCCACAATCTCGGCAGAGGGAAACTCTTCCCAAATGTGTGCTGTGAATGATTACCGCAGTTGTTGCTATTGACCCCCTAGTGGTGCCTTCTCACCACAGTCTTAAGGACTGAAGGGTAGCCCTAGAGTGTTTGAAGGAGTGCAGAGTCTCGTCTGTTTTATCTGAGAACAGCTCCTTGCCATCAAAAGGCAGATCCTCAGTGGCCTGCTGGACATTGGGAACAGTGCCTGAATTCTGCAGCCAGGAAGATCTCCTCATGGTCACCACAGAGGCCATCACTCTGGCTGAAGTATCTGCAACATACAGAGCAGACTGCAAAGAAGTCTTAGCCACCAAGCAGCCTTTGGTACAAAATACATGAAATTCCTCCACTGAGGCCTTGGGCAGTTGGTCTGTGAATTTAGACATAGCTGTCGAGCGGATGAAGTGGTACTTAAACAGAAGTGCCTGCTGATTACACTGCTTTACAGCCAAAATGCTTCTGAAATAAATGTAGTCCAACTTTACTAATTCTGGGTCACTGAGAATGAAAATGATGCTTAAATTGTTGATTGGCTCTAGTTTTCAAGATATGCTATTGGGTCAGTATATATGACCCTTGACTTGGGAATGGCGGAGGATAAGTGAGTTATAAAGGGAAGGGATCTCAATTTAAACCAGAAATGACTAAAATACATCTTTGACTGGATCTATGAATAAATCTATGACTGGGTTTGGACAGTACTTGCTTTTTAAGCAAAACAATGAATGATACAATCTGAAGCTGGTATTGCGTCATACATGATATGAATTGCATCATGTTATTCCTAGAAGTCATGGATGATGCAATCATAACGAAGCTTATATCACTCTGCTGAACAAATTGCCCTATATCAGCTCTAGAAATCATACAGTGTAGTGCTCTCTTATTTGTCAGTGTTTGATTTTGCAAAGGGACACATTTCTGTTTAGCCAAAGTGAGCAGAGATGCCTCGCACTTGTGTGAACAGTGCAGATAACTTCTGCTAGGTTTGTGGTGAAGTGACTTTTGCATCACAAAAGTGCAGTCTAACCACTATGGTTAAGAAAGCCTATCACCTTTATTTTGGCTGCAAAATTGGAAATCAGGACAAGAGGTGGGCCCCACACATATGCTGCAACACTTGTGCAACAAATCTTGGCCAGTGGTTGAACAGGAAAAGGAAATCTATGCCTTTTGCAGTGCCAATGATTTGGAGAGAGCCAACAGATCAGACCAGCAATTGTTACTTCTGCATGGTGCCTCCAGTTGGGAAAGGTGTGTCAAAGAAGAAAAAGTGGACTGTGCATTATCCAAACATTCCATCAGCTATACGCCCAGTACCCCATGGAGAAGGACTGCCGGTTCCTGATGCACCAGAATCATTCTCACTTGAGTCAGATGAGGAAGAGGAAGAGGATGAAACTTCTGGTCCTGAACCATCAGTGTCACAGGACCCACATTTTCTCCCATCCTCCTCCTCTGAACCACACCTCATAACACAAGGTGAACTGAATGACCTTGTCAGGGATTTGGAACTACCCAAGAGTAAGGCAGAGCTGTTGGGCTCCAGACTACAGCAGTGGAATCTCCTGGCAGGCTATCAGGGCAAATGGAGCCCATTAATGCTTGCAGACTATTGCTGGACAGTGACAAGAGATGCTCCATTTAATGAATATAAGAGACAAGCCAAGAAGTGCCGAGTAGACACTGAATAGGACTAAACTATGTACATAATAGTTTTTTGCCTTTTGTTTCATAATAAATTTTATTTATATAACCATTCTGTTGATTTTTAAAGTGTTACATAAACAGGACAGGTGAAATATTATCATGTAAAGCAACCATAAACACATGAAAAGACCTAGGTTTACAATTTATGATTAAAACTCTACTATCTACACAATATACATAGACATAAAATGTAAAAACTTAAATATCTTAGAAACAGTAGCCAATCAGTTGTTTTAATTGTCATATTTGAATTCAGCACATCAAAATACATAATAAATATCACATTTTATCTCTGAAGCAGACGACTTCTCAAAAATTGTAGACCAGTGTTAGCAATTCACATCTCCAAGGAAGAGGAGGTGTAAATCTTCCTGCCCATCAGGTACATTTGCTTAGAGTCCTTCTCCTTTGGAGTGGACTTAAACCTGTCCTCTCAAGCTATATCATTCACCACAGTTACTACCAAGGAATTTAGGGGCTGGTGGGAATAAAACCCCTCAGATCCCTGTGTGGAAACAAAGTAGTGCTTTTCCAAGTGTTTAGCTGCTGGTGGTATCAAAGCTAGCGTGCTCCAGAGGACCTTAGCAGGCTCAAGGAGCACATCATTAATAAGGAGGGTGACACTCTCAGGGGCCAACAGCTGCAGGATATCCACTAAGTTGTGGGCGTTCTCCTGCAGGAACTCCACCTGAACACCCAGGGAAGCAGCCATGCATCGCAATAGGTCCTGGTATGCCTTGAAATCCTCCAGTACTGAAGGGAAAGAAGAAGCCAGCACTGTGGAATCGTCCATGGATGAGAATGACACAGTTAACTGTGTCAGAGCCAGATCCTGCTCCAGGGCTGATGCGCCCCAGGCAGGATGACTCTGGAGACACCTCAAGGGGAAGATACACCACTACCTGGACCTGTAGCAGATTGATGGTCACTGCCACAGATCTGGCCAGAGATCCTGGCTTTGAGTGGGACAAAGAGTGGAACTTCTGTGTCTAAGGAGCAGCATGAAGGCTACTGGTATGAAGAGAGCATTAATGGCCAGTAGGCGCCCGGCCAGGGTCCCCTGTCCTGACCACAAGACAAGCGCCAATACCTACAATACCTACAGTGATCTATGAATGGCCCTCACTCAGGCAATGGAGAGCAGGAGGAGTAAGATCCTGACTTTGATGCTGAGATGTCCTGGGCTTCAGGGGACAGCACTGGGACCAGCCCTGAGGGTGCGATCAACCAGTCTGACTTGTCCTTAGCCCAGAATGATGAGGGGGCTGGCGCTGACAGTGGAAACAGTACCACTGGTATTGCGTATGCCTCTGTTGCTTCTATTGATGGGAGCAGTGTCACCCCCTGAAGTCAGCATCATACCAAAGTAACTAATAATGCAGAAGTGGAGGGTGGTGACTGCTGTCATGGCAACATTGGCAGCACCGGCGACAGGGATACTGAAGAAGTTCCAGGTGCCAAGGAGGGGTCAAGTCCTGTATCAGCCCCATTTCCACTGAGGGTGGAAGGGAAACATCAGGGTGCAGTGCTGACGGACCCATAGGTTTAGCGGCCTGCCTGGCCAATGGGGCTATAAAGGATGCAGCCCTGGCACAGTCCTGGATCAAGGGAAAGTTTGGGACAGACAGGCAGACGAGGTCCACTGCTGTCTGATACACCACTGGCGTGGAAGCAGTCGTTAACAGCATCACCCTTGTTGGTACCAGACCTAACGGGCACCCTGGGGCCTCGAGTCAATGTGCAGGGTGTCTGCCCTCCCTGTGTGATGCTCAGGAGGGTTGACAGGATATGTTCCATCCCATGCACCAGCATTAATCCTGTGCTGACCCACACTCCTTCTGGAGGAAGGAGATGAGTCCCCATGGGACCTGGAGCAGCCTCAGTTATTCTTATGCAACCTTTTCCTCAGCACACTCCTCTGTATCTTCGGAGAGGTGCCAGCTTCAGGACACGAAGCAGCAAAACCCAAGGGAAACCTGCCATCTGATGAAGGCCTTAGTGCCAAAGGAGGCTGCGTGGCCAGTTCAAGCAGATGCTGCTTCAAAAAAAGATCCCTTGCCACATGAGTCTGTTTCATGAACAATCTTCAAATCAACCTCCGTTCCTTGCCATTGGCTTCACCCTAGACACAACAAGCACCACAGGTGGGGATCATTATTGGGGATCGTCCCTCCACATGACAGACAATGTTTAAACCCTAGTGAGGACATCATCAGGGAACACTTAAACCCCAACCAATTACTAGTAAGTCTAACACTATACTATGGGTATTAATGAACTACATGCAACTAGAAAAAAGTAACTGAAAAGAGGATTGAGAAGTTGAAAACCTCACAGAACTCTGACTCCAGTCATGGGTGCCAAGAAGGAACTGAGAGGGACTGAGGTGGCACTGCATCTTATAGGCATGGGAAGGGCTACAACCATGAGTGCCCCCGTCCTTCCCACTCCCATGGGTACTGCTAGGCAAAATTCTCTGGTTCCCGTGTATTGTGCACACACACACACCTAAGTGGAATATACAGCTGCATCTACTTGAAGAACCAAAAATTGTATATTTGATTGGTCACAATTAATGATTCGAACGATCTGCATTAATTCCAAAAGAAATGTGAGAAAATAATTAACATTTAAGAACTTTGCAATCACTTTGGGAATAGAAAGAAAGGCAAAATTTGTTGGAAAAAATATAAATTACTTGTTCAGGCTTATTAGGGACCTTAATTTCAAAGCAGAGTCACTCTGTTCAATGACCATGTCCTTTAAATACCTCAGTACTAATGTAAATACAACAAACTATCCATATAAAATGACATGAAATTGCTACTATTTTATAAGGAATTTGTTCAAAATGAGATTTGACAATGGAATAGTCATAAGTAAAATTTTTATTTTAAAGAAAGTGTATATAAAACAGACATAAATAAATAAACTGGCCAGTAAATGGAAAATATAATTTGATATGCAGGAGAACATGGTAATACACATTTCATGGGGGCTAAAAGCTTGACAACAGAGTAAATAGTACATTATATAGTCATGTAGTGGAGGTTTATACTGAAAACTCCTAGAAATCATATCAATGCCTTAAAAGGGTTGGGCTAAAACTCATTATAGAAAAGAAGTCTTTGAAATGGCCTAATACAAGTAGAGATGGATCTATAATGCAGAGTTTAAAGAACAGGAGTACTCACAGCACCTTAGAGACTAACAAATTTATTTGAGCATAAATTCGTTAGTCTCTAAGGTGCCACAAGTACTCCTGTTCTTTTTGCGGATACAGATGAACACGGCTGCTACTCTGAAAACTGCAGAGTTTAGATATCCTCACAATTTGAAAAGGTATTTGGATCCAGAGTTTTGGTTCAGGCCCATCTTTAAATGGAATTATACTCAATTATGTAGGGATTTAGTGAAGTGGAACAAGATAAACTGTTCACATCGGGGAAGGACAATTAAAAATAAAGTAAATATTAAATTAACAGTAAATAAATTCAGGCAAAGCTATTTCAGAGAGTAGGAAACAAAGGACAGTTTATTAAGTGTAATCAATTAAGCAAACAAAATAAATAAGTTAAGGGGATAATCAGCTATAATTATGGATGAAGAGTATTAGGGAGGAGGCTGAAAGGCACTTACAGAATAGGAAGTTAGCAACTAGGTCTGGAAAGAACCTAGGACACTTTGGGTGCTACTACTCTTTTTGTTCTGTGTTTGTAAAGTGCATGGCACAATGGGATTCTGGTCCAGGACTGAGGTTCCTAGGTGCTAAAGTAATGCAAATAATAAATAGTAATAATACTGTAATCTAAATGAACAACAAAAATAATTATTATTAAGTCAAAACTAGGCAGACATATTGGCCTAAGCTCCTTTCCGGCAAATTATTCTTTGTTATAAGATTTAGATAATAAAATATACGAAAATGACATTCCCAGAATATGTATTTCATAGGAACAGCAATTGAGTGAGCAAATAAGTTTAGTTATTACTGGAACTTTTAGTAATATATATATATAATACATTTTTGCTGTAAGGGGCAATAAATTTGTTCCACCTACCTGTGCTTTTCTTTTCCTACGAATGGTGCTTTCCAAAGAGGGAGGGGTATCTGTACCAACTATTTCTGCAACATCACCGAGTCCAGCATCATGACCATGTTTTGAGCCACCTTCTTTTTTTGCATGAATGCCAAAAATATCTGACATTATGTCTGTTTCTCCTTTTTCACCTTTCACAAACTGCACAAATTCAACTCTAATTCCGTGCTCAATGCCTTCAACCTTCTCTGCTTCTATGACATCATCATGGATTCCAAACTGTGTTGGGTCAGGCATGTCCCCTAATATTTTGGTAACTTTGATGTTTTTGGCTCCTTCAACCAGGCCACCCCCAAACACAGTACTCCAGAGAATCTGGAAAATCCCCCATACAATGGTGAAAAACAACTGGAATAACCCTACAAATAGCATCCAGAAAAAGGAGAAAAACACTTTCACCAATTCCTTTATAGTCATCTTTCTAACTTTTCTGTACTGTTTCCTAAGGTTCCTTAAAGTGACCATTTTTAAAAAGTGGGCAGCATTCCTCTTCACTGCAACACAGGCCATTGCAAAAGCTGAAGCTGATTCCAGAGATTTTTCTTCTTCCTCATCATCTCCAACTTCCATTACGTAATAAGGCTTATCCTCTTCCTCCTCTTCAGGTCGTTCAGCTGAATCTGATTCAGAGATCTGAGATGCTAACTGCATTTCAAAGATTGTGTCCTCACAGAAATTCACAAAGAGCTCCATTTTCTCTTGTTCTCCTCCTTCATTTACAACATCAAATATGAACTGCCTTTTGGATTCTTTCACCTGTGGCTTCTCCCACTGCATTCTACTGGATTCACTGATTTCAAAGTAAACTCTTTCAATTTTCTTGGCTCCACCCATTATTTCAATGCGGCCAAGGTAAGGTTCAAAGTAATTAAGTACACTTGCTGCTGGATCTAGTAAGCACCGAAGGCGTGAATCATTTGGCATGTGCTCTGAAAGGTTAGTTAACAAGACTGCCACATTAAATCCAATGTCTTTGGCTGGCTCATGGAATCTATCCACAAAATCAACATAATTAAACATATCATTTTCATCAGCTTCTGCACAGGACAGCAGGAATTCAAGTTCTGACTGTGTGTATTGTTTCTGACCTTCCATTGCTTTCTGGAATTCTTTCTTTGAGATGATGCCTTTACCATCTGGATCATATTCTTTGAAAGCATCTGAGCTGGTTAGGTCTTTCAATTTGAGGAACATGTCGAAGAACTTCAAGATCATTTCTACATTGCTAGATGATTCTACCAGTGTGTCCACCATCTGTTTTCCAATAGTCCCATTTACAACGTTACCTACATTATATGTTAAAACAGTAGATTATTTGGATCTATAAATACATGTAAAATAAGTTAATTTCATATTTATGTTCAGAAACGCTACCAAAAAACACTTTTCCAATTTTATTCTTAAATATCCATAATTTTCTTGTAAATATGTTTTTCTGCATTGTCCCTGCTCTTTCAACATTACGTGCACCTTATATAATTCTCGTTTAAACATTTTTAATAAACACTAAATAGCTTTTTGCACTGGCATAATAAAAATGCAATTAAAGAACAATTCTGAAAGATTAATTATTGCATTGTGACAGCTCAGCTTCATAACACTGAAAGTAATAACACATAATTATAAAAAATAGATCTGACCTTCAAGCAGTGACAACAGCATCACAACCATATCCTTCAGGAGATCCAACAATTCCTTAAGTAATTCAATCTGACTGGAATCCTGCAACATAAATGATGTACACATTTTTTTCTTATTGAGAAAAGATACATTTAACAGGAAGAAACAGCACTTGGAATGGTTATCACATACAGTCCTAGTAAACACAGACACATCAGGATCGTTCACAGTCATTTCTATTATGATATATTATAATAATCTCATACAACACAATGTGCCCAACTAGAGCAGATATGTGAGCATTGGGGTATTTTGTAATAAAGTACTGAGGACTACTGAAGTGGAGACTATTAGTGAGGGAGAGTCTTATTAATTTTGCTAATCCATATATGAGAGAAAACACATAAAAAAATCCATCCCCCCAACATAGCACAATATATTAGGATTCATATTACTAAAACTTTAATATGTTTACAGAATATACCAGAGTACATTAATTAATATAACAAGACCAATATGGATTTAGGTGCCTAACTTTAGGAAGATAGGCACCCAAGTTTGAAAATTCTGCCCAAGATTCATGGTGATGAGAAGGATGTTTATATGCAGATCAAAGGGGAAGAGAGTACAAGAAAGGGAGGGGAATGCTGACTGGAAGTGTGAGAAGCATTGCTGCTCCTCTAAAGTGAAGGAAGTGGCTGCTGGCTGTCAGCAGTGGCTCTCTTTTCTCCTGTGTGGGGGATGTACATCTAGGCTGTTCCCTGAGGCACCAGCTCCGTTTTTCTCCCAGTTCTCCCCATCCTATAATTCCTTGTCATCATACCATATATACTTGTATACAAATCAATTTGGTTTATGAGACAGTCAAAGCATTTTTATCAATGTTTACATCAAAACTGAGTGGTGGAGGAGCGCGAGAGGAGCAGCTTATCCATGGGTGCGGTTACAGATGAGTAACTAAAACTAAATCATAGTTATCAAAATAAATGAACATTTTGTGATCAAGTAATCTTGATTTTTTTTTTACATTTGCTCAATCACTAAGTGACAAAATTTGGTAATCTGCAGTGGTGAAGTTGCGAAGCTCATATTTTTATTACTAGAAAATGACATGATTATTGACATTATTCAAAAATATAAAAGCATTCGAGCTTTAGAAAACTGTAAAACTATGAAAGTGGGTAAGAGTTCTGTGGCACCTTATAGACTAACAAACATATTGGAGCACGAGCTTTCATGGGTGAATACCCACTTCGTTGGATGCATGTGCTCCAATACATTTGTTAGTCTATAAGGTGCCACAGAACTCTTCGCCATTTTTACAGATCCAGACTAACATGGCTACCCCTCTGATACCGTAAAACTATGTGTTTTATACCTTTTGGGGTAGCTTGTGTTTGTCAGTGTTATGTCAGTTTAATTCAGCTCCAGGAAGATATAGATACAAAATACAATAAAAATACACTAGTTCATGTTGAAGGTTACACATTGGTAACACAGGGGCTGGTTCGTTAGCTATGTGATTTGTTCTGAACACTATGCAAGAGTTCCACATTCAAATGCTGAGTCTCTGGCTCCCTAAAAGCAGGCAAACTCTTTATGTTCTGCAGAAACAACTCAGGCCAATCTAAGAACAATAGTGATGGGTTTCAAAGAGTTCCATCCCACTTTCCTAAACTGGAAGGAATGCTAATGTGACATGGGACTTTTAGAAAGGCGGGAAGTAAACTGCAGAGTAAAAGTTGCTGAAAACTGTCTGATGGAAAATTTTCCATTTGAAAATACTAATTTAATTAAACCAAAATGTTCTGTAGGAGCAAGTCAATGCTATTGAAACTTTTGAGGAAAATCAGACAAACAAGCTGCCTGGCTCACCTTCCTGGGGTCCCAGATACTAGTCCCCCCCACTTCCCTTGTTTCTGGGAAGCTTGGTTGCTCAGAACCCTTGACTCCTCAGCAGCCCACCAGGCAAGCATCTGGGCAGACCAAGAAGCTGACAAGCCAAAAAAACTTTAATTTCCCTCCAAATGGCATTTTTCTTGTCCTTTCTTCCTGAGAAAAATGTTGAGTTTTTTTGCAATTTGGAATAATAGTTTTTTTCGTGTGTGGGGATTGGAAAATCCCATTCCCACACAGCTCTACTGGAGAGGGAGGAAGCTGGTAGGACCTTTTACTCCTGAGGGCATTCTGTGCCAAAAAAAATAAAAATTCTGCACACAATATTTTAAAATTCTGCAAGTTTTATTTGTCAATAAATAAATGCAGAGGCTCCAACATGGCATTGGGGAGCTCAGGCCACTGGCTGCACGAAGGTGGGAGATCACCCTGCAGCCCCCCATCCCCACCCCTAGGACACAGAGTCAGTGGTGAGGCTGCACCCGACCCTGACACAGCATAAGGCCTGAGCCTGCTCCAGCCCCAGAAATACCCTTGGGGCCTGCCTCTCTGTGGCAGGTGCACCAGGTGAGGGCAGGCAGGCTCAACAAGGCAGGATCTAAGTGTGAAGGGGATCAGTGTGGGGGGATCCAGGTGTGGGGTGGGAAAATTCTTTGTGGGATAATCTGGGTGCAGGCAGCTCAGTGGGGGAGGGTCTAGGTGTGGGGGGATCTGGATGCACATAGGCTCATTGTGGGGGGGAGGTGTTCCAGGTGCAGGGGCAATGGGACTCTGCAGGGGAAGGTGGTTGGGGCTTAGCGGAGGGGTCTGCATGTGGAGGTCTCAGCAAGAGAGGGTACTGGGGGAGTGGGGCTTGGTGGGGTGGGGGTCTGGGTGCAGCTAGTTGGGGGTCAGTGGCATGGGGGTCTGGATGTAGGGGCTCAGGGTGTATGGAACTTGTCAGTGTGGGGGGTTGAGTGCAGGGAGCTTAGTGGGGGGTGGTTTTGGTGCAGGGGTGGGGGTTCTGAGTCAGGAGTCTGGATGCAGGGGAGCACCAAATACAGGGGTTGAGGTCCAATGGGGTGGGGATCAGGTATGGAGGATTCTGGGTGTACAGGGTGAGGCTTGGTGGAGATGTCTGGGTATGGGAGGTCTGTATGCATAGGGATTGGGTGGCTGGGGGATCAGCTCCCCCTACAGTGACCCCCTATCCCTGCAGCTGAGGAGTGATGGGGGGCAGAAGAGGATACCGAGTTTCGTGCAGCTGGGAGAGGTTTCTGGGTCTGCATCTGACAGTCCCAACCACACCTTGGTAGGGGAAGAGGAAGTCCTGTCCTCTCCTGCCTCCAGCCCAGATGGGACTAGCAGCTGTTCCAGGCTCAAGGTAGGAGTCACTGGGTGGGGTGTCCCCAGCCTCGTGGCGATTTACCTCTCTGCTGGCTGCCTGAAACGATGTACCTGCACTGCTAGCGAGTGGTGTATGACTGCTCTTGCAGCTTCCCTTTGTTTCCCTGTCAGAAAGTCTTTTTTCTACTGGGAAGCAAAGAAATCAGCGGGGAACATAAATTCTGCTCATGCGTAGTGGTACAGAATTCCCACGTAAGAACCTTTAAAAATAACCTGCATCTATTATCACAATGCAAATTGTAAATATGCTAATCGGTTCTGTTCTTTTTTGACATAGATGCAAATATCCTATCAGTGAAATGAGGATATTACTATTTATTTCTTTAAAACATTTTACTGTATTTTTTTTAAATCTAAAGCAAATATGATGGATGCCATATAAAATTTCTATTATACTGAGAGATTTTACCATTTTCATGAACATTCTTGTTACATAGCTATTGCTGAAAATGGTAAACATCTTAGAAAACTGTAGAACTTAAATGCACCACTTGTATGTTCTCAACTGATGGAAAGCACCTAATTTCAGAGATAAATCTTTTGAAAAAAGCAAAAACCACCAGATGTTATTTAACGTGGCTTTGAATAAGGAGCTTCAGACTCATTAACATGGTACTTGTAGGCTGGCCATTAAAAAAAAGTCCCTTAGCCTTATAAGGGCAATTAGGTAATGAATGATGTGTCTAAAGAGATAATTGAAGCACACTGTATGTGGACATGTTTAAGAGGTTAGCTGACTCACTTGAGCACAGGAGGAGAATCATAATTCATAGAGCAGAAGGCCCAAAAGTTTTTTCTAGGGCTATCATCTAAGTTTAGGGCTGTTGCATAATGAAAATAAGAATGCTATACACAACTGAACAGAGACCATACTCTTAATTGCCTTATAGCTTTCACTGCACATTTTATGCTTATATAGATGCACTATAGATAATTGTGGAACAACTGAAAATACCTTAGAGAGTTTCATTTGCATATTAGCAAAGACATGAAGGAAGCCAACAACTGCATCCCACAGCCTACTGTGAGCCAGACTCTGCTGGTTACCTATGCAAGGACCCTAAAAATAAAGAAAAACACATATTTTCTTTATGCGTCAATTGGATTTTCACATTATGGACCAGATCCACAATTGATGTAATTGAGCATAGCTCAGTTCAAATCAATGAAGATGAAGCTATGTCAATTGCCAACTTACACCAGCTGAGGATCAGGCAGTGTATATGTAAATACATTTGCTGTAAATATTGAAATTTGAACATCCTGTGTCAGGTTTCCATTTACCTGGATATATTCTGTAAGTGAGTTGAAAATCTGTTTGGTAACAGCCAAAGCTTTAGAGAAGTTACGCTGTCCAGATTCATCAATCATGTTTTTTCCTGAATAGTACCAATAGAAGTCACTAATTGATTCCTAAGAACAAATGACAACGTATTATATTTTTCCACTCTCATATTATATGTTCAGCAATTACCATACAGTATAACATCAACAGAAATTGAAATGGTAGATAGGATTTCACATTTTTATGTGCTTTTATTTCTAACCACAATAATGTTATACAACTTTGTCCAATTATGTATTCTGCAGTTATCAATACTGAAATGCATTATCACTCAGTTGTTTTACAAAGGCACATCTGACAGTTATGGGCTATTTAAAAATTAAGATAACAAGTGCGTACACTTTAATATTGAAGCTGTTAGTTACAGGTCAACTTCATATACAGGATTACCACACTAGTAATCACAAATGAAATTATCCATCCAAAATATGTGCAGCCATGAGCATGTGCACCAGGTGAGGGAGCAGAGGGTGCAGGCAGCTTCCTGATTCACCTGGGCACAAAGTGCTGTTTGTGATACTCCCAGTGCAAAGACTACACAAAGCTAGTGCTGCTCCTCTTGTTAGCTTCACAAAAGTGCAAGGGGAGGGGAATAATTTATTCTTTGTTTTGTCTTTTGTCTTTTTTTTTTTTACCTGAAGACGTAAGAGATAGTCAACAGTGCTGATAATAATATTCACTGTTGTAGTGTTGCCCATCTGAGTACGCAGGAAATTCTGAAAATCTGAAATCACAAATAATTTGTGTTTGATAATATGTATGTATAAGAAACAAAAAAATAGGAGATTATTCCACTATATTAAAGAGGAAAGTTACTCTTATAGCTACTAATTGTGAAAGACCATCTCATATACACTACACTGAAAAGCAGTGATGCTTATCAAGGATTCTGGACCTTTTATTGAAATATATCATAATTTAAACAAACAACAAGAACTTTTTTGTAAATATTTTGCCATCCATCTTTCTATTAATGATGAGATGCACAAATTCTGGAATGTCACTACGACTGTTAGTTAAAAAGTGAAAGTTGATTAGATTGCATGGTTTGTCACATTTTGAAAAACCACTTTAGCTTAGAGTGTTGACTGGATTACCTTCAGCAAAAAACAGAAAGTCAATTTGAACAGCATCAATACTAAGGACTACTGTCCTTCCTTTTAAGAGCCTGAATACAATCACTTCCCTGAAAATTCATTCCAGTCTACTTACCATTGTTATGACCTTCACAAAGCAGCTGTAAAAATCTAAACAGATCTCGAGTAAACTCATCATTCTGTAGCACTTTCTCACCTTGAAAATATATAGTACAATGAATATGATCATTGTTTTTTATGAAACATGCAAAACATATATTCTTCAAACAGCATCCTTCAAAATAAGTGATTCTAATAAAAAGCAAATACTGTAAGCTGCTTTAAAGTAATTTTAAATAAATGTACTGAGAGTAATGATAATAAAACAAATTATGAAACAGAAAAAGCAAAAGCCAAAATATTTAGCACTCCAATGCATTCATGGTAAAAACTACTGGACTAAAGTTCTAATAAGTAAATGGTTAGTTGTCAATAAAACCATGCCTTAAATATGAAAGACACTTCTTTAATTAAGCATCAAACTCTTTGTCCAAGCTCAACACGCAACCTGCTGCAGACCATAAAACTAAACCTAAAGGATGTCTGGGAAGATGCAATTAAAGAAGATTTCTTTCTGTATTTGCAACACACAATAGCATCAAAAGCTGTAAACCCAAACGTACCACGCTCACGAACGATGACTGTGGATCAGAGAAAAATAATAAGAATACAGGATAAGCAAATTGTAAGTTACATGATAATTTCCGTTCAAATGTTTACTGCTAGAATTTTAATAAACATTAACCATGTTAAAAAGACTAATCTAATCCTAATTTTAATGAGGCTATCAATAAAGAGAGCAATGTGCTACAACAGCTCTGAAAATTCCAGTTTTAGAAGGAAGCATAATAAACTCTTTAATTGTTACTTGAATTAAATGGGTTTTATTCATTATACTTACGAGTTCCTTCTTCAGTAACCATTCCAAGGCCTTCTGCTTTATTCTGTCTCTCAAATGCATTCAAGTCAAGAACACTTTTAACAAAGCACAGAAAATTGAGAAAGTTCTGCTGCTGTATGTAACGGCAAAATTAATTTCCTTTATGAACTCTCTGGAAGCCTTGACCCACATGTTTTACCCATTGTGATACACACAAACTTGTATATATAAAATGAAACATGTTTTAAATAAAAAGGTTTGGAGGGGGATATGGGTCCAGTGTCCGTTTCTGAAAAGATACAGGTTTAAATCTCCTCTTGATATACACCTATTACTACCATTAATATCAAGATGAGTTACACACCTATATGTAGAAGAGAAAAGGAACACAAAATATTGATTCAATCCTGTCCCATTCCGCTCCCCCCCCCAAAGTCATAATTTGAGTTCACTTTATTTCTCATTTGTATGGTTTCTACCAAACTATTATCATTTAAAAGGAACCCGTTGAGAGTCTAATTGTCTTGCAAGGTCAAAATGTATTGAAAGATTGATTTTCTACTCCTGAGGGCATTCTGCACCAAAAAATAAAAAATTCTGCACACAGTATTTTAAAATTCTGCAAATTTTGCCAAAGAAATCTGGAGGCTCCAGCATGGAATTGGGGAGCACAGGCCACTGGCTGCACAGAGGTGGGAGATCACTATGTAGCTCCCCACCCTCTTCCCCCGGGACAGGGACTCAGTGGTGAGGCTGCACCCAACCCTGACATAGCACAAGGACTGGGTCTGCTCCAGAAACACCACAGGGCCTCAGCAAGGCAGGATCCAAGTGTTCAGGGGCTTAGTGTGGGGGGATCTAGGTGTGGGTTGAGAGAGTTCTGTGTGGGGCAATCTTGGTGCGGGCTGCTCAGTGGTGGATCTGGGTGTGGGAGCTTGTTGAGGGGTTCTGGGTGCAATGGTATGGGACTCTGCAGGGGGGTCCAGATGAAGGTGGTTGGGGCTCAGCAGGGGGTCTGTGTGTGGGGGGGACAGAGCATGGTGGGAGATTGACTGTGGGGGGCTCAATGGGGGGTCCAGATACTGGGGGAGTGGGGCTCAGTGAGGTGTGGATCCAGCTGCATCTGGTTGGGGCTTGGTGGCGAGGGGATCCAGGTGCGGGTGGCTTGTCGCAATGGTCCAGTTGCAGGGTGAGTGGGGCTCATCAGCGGGGTTCTGAGTGCAGGGTATGTGTGTGTGAGACTCAGCAGAAAAGTCTGGGTATGAGGGGGTCTGGATGCACAGGGATTGGGTGGATGGGGGAACAGCTCCCTGTACAGGGATACCTGCCCCTGCAGTGGAGGAATGATAGGTGCAGGAAGCGGGATGGGGGATTTTCAGAGCTTCCTGCAGCTGGGGAGAAACCTGGGGGTGGTTTGATCTGGCTCTGACCTCCACATCCCAGCCGGGACTAGCAGCTGAGCCCGCGATAGGATAGGAGCCACCAGCCGGGTCTTCCCAAGTCCTGCTTCCTGCCCCACAGTGATTTACCTCTCTGACGTCTGCCCTGGGCACCCAAAACATACTGCTAGAGAGGGTCATTGCAGATCACCACTGAGCTAAAACCTACTAAATGCTGTATTACTCTTACATGTGCTTGCTAAGAAATACAAGGTCAGCCTACGCTTTCTTTTCTCTTGGAAGAATATTCCACAGATGAACTTACTCTTCTTAAGTGCCTAAGATCCACAAATACAATTCCCTCTAGATCAATTCCCAGCTCAGTTGTCGATTGCTGTAATCCAACCTTTAAAATGCACCAACTCCAAGCAATTAGTCACCAACCTAGATGCTACTAAAGCTGTAACAACATGGTTTGTGCTTTTACCTGCAAGACTGCATTAAGCCAGAGAGACTCTGAAAAAATCCAGCATCCTTCTTCTCTTTAAGGTAATCTAACATTTTCTAGAGGAGAGAGAAATTTAGGAAAAACTACATAAAAATCATCATAATTTGACAATTTGCCAAATTATCATTGTCATATTGACAAAACTGGCCAGTAATATATTTGATCTTGCTCTTATTAAAATGTAGTTTGCTCTAGCCTTAATCATGTTAGTATGTATCTAACTGTTCAACCAGCCAGACTATTACTCCTCCCATTTTTTGCCATCTAATCTAAAATTAACCAAACTCCTCCCAGCATAAGAACAGTAGTAATAAACTACATTTCTCAAAATAATATGGTTCCTTTACAAAGAGAAGGCTTGTAAAAGTTAAATATTGTTACCTGCTGAACTAAGGTATTACCAGCATTTAGAATGGCAATGCCAAGTTTTAATGTTTCAATAACCATGGGGCCCAGTTCACCTGTCAAAACAATTATATAATAATTAAAATCTGTGCTAACATAACTGATTAGATTGGAAAAACAGAACAGAGACTACCTAACGTAGTTCATAATATGCATTTAATTTTGATTTATTATATACTATGCAATTAGTAAGCTGATATATTTATATAATTGCATATAGGTTTAACATAATTTAAATACTTCACAGAACTTTACCTTTGCTTGCACTAATCATCTGAAGAACCATCTCAGCAGCTCCGCGATCGTGCAGACGAGCTTGCTGATAAAGAGTTTTCTGCTTTTCCATTTCTTTCTCCTAAGTTTGGAAACAAACACCACAGTGAATACACTATTTGCATGTACATACAGCATGACAAGTATGGCTACAGAGTCAGATTAGTGGCACTCAGGCAGAGCTTGGCTGGACCACAAAATCTGATCCATAATGCACCAAGTGGCCAGAAGATAGGCTTCTCTCTCAAACTGCTCCATTGTTTAAAGAAGAGTTGGTTATACACAGTGTTTTTACTCTTTAAACTTTCTGTTCCTTAATTCATCTATTCCTCACCTGTACATCTCCTCTACAAGAGGGTGGAAAATATTCAGCAACAAGAAAATTTAAAATAGGCAACACTGTCTGAATCTGAAGGATGGATTTTGTTGACTATAGATCTGTGTGCTTGTGCCAAATGTGATCATCAAAATTAGAAGTTGGCTTTGAGCAGGAGGTTGGACTAGATGACTCCTGAGGTCTCTTCCAACCCTAATCTTCCATGATTCTAAAGTGAAATAAGAACTGACCTTTATGTTTTCTCAGCCCTTAAAATAATCTGAACTTTATTAAAGGATGGGAAATATCTGATTAAAACCACCTCCCTCTTCCTGCAGAATCTTTACCATTCCTGGATGCCACTTCCTAAACCAGTTCTTCCCCTCAGACTGCTGCGTCCTTCCTGTAGTCTGCATGTTCGAATCTCTTTAATGGAGCAGTTTTTACGATCCAAATTATTGTGTATTTTTGTGATTTATTTGTACTGAGCACTTCTATTTCAATCTACTTGTGTTTTTTTGTTAGGTATATCCATTGTGTACATAACTAATATTCAAATCAGTTATAATGTTGGTTAAAGCAATAAAGCCTGACTGATTGGTATACTATTACATTTTGATTCAACAATTATATGAAAATTGCTGTAAGTGAATTATATGATTTGAAGAGTATTGGAGAGGCTGTGTGGATAGGGCACTGCATAATGGATAGGGCACTGCACTGCACTGAGTCTGGAGATTCCTGGCTCTGATAATCTCTCTTATTATCCATTTATACAATACTTAGCACAAGGAGGCTATGATTACAGTGGGGGCCTCTAGTCACTATCAGACTACAAATAATTAAACACCACCACCAGCAGAAATTCCAAATGAGGAGGATACTTACTAACTGGAGGTTCTTTGAGATCTGTGGTCCCTATCTGTATTCCACTGTGGGTTACGTATGTGGCACCACAGGGGGAAAAGGGCAGGTAGCGGAATACACATAGGGACCACACATCTCAAAGAATCTCCAGTTACAGATAAGTAACCTCCTCTTCTTTGAGTAATGGTCCCTATTGTATTCCACTGTGGGTAGGAGGAGGGTGCAAGGATGGAGACAGCAGGGCTGAGCAGAATATTGCCATCTCAAATGAGGCATCAGCAGAAGAGTCCTGCACCAGGGTATAATGTCTTGCAAATGTGTGATTGGAGCCCCACGTGGCCGCTTTTCAGATGTCTAGGAGAGGTACCCTCCTGAAGAGAAGCCATAGTTGTTGCTTGTGTTCTGGTGGAATGAGCTTTTACCCCGCGGGGGGGTGGGAGATTTAAAAGCTGCAAGCAGAGTAGAATGGAGCCAGAGATCCATTTGGAGCTTCTCTGGGTGGAGATGCTGTGCCTTCTGACTTTCTATTATAGAAACAGTCTCAAGGATTTATTGGTTGGTTTTGTTGGTTTTGTTCTCTGCAAATAAAAGGCCAAGGCTTGCCAAACATTGAGGGAAGTGGAGTCTTTGTTCCTCTGCAGAAACATGCGGTTTTGGGACGAACACAGGTAAGTCAATGGATTGGTTAACCTGAAATTCCTAAACTACTTAAGAGATGAATTTGGAGTGTAGACATTAATAACCTTATCCTTATGGAATACAGTGTGTGGAGGATTTGCCATCATTGCTCCAAGTTCACCAACTCTTCTTGCTGAGTTCATGGCTACAAGACGTTATGGAAAGGAGGGACATGGAGCAAGTAGCAAAAGCTCAAAGCGCTGGAGGATGACTTGGGAGTACTGAAAGAACAAGATTCAGGTCCCACCGGGGAGTAGGCTTCTGAGTAGGTGGGAAGGTTTTTATTAGGCCTTTCTAGAATCTATGGGTCAGTGGATGTGCAAAGACTGAGTAGCCCTGAGAAGTTGGATGGTATGCACTGATCATCGCCAAGTGGTCTTGCAAGGAGCTGATGGACAAACAATGTTTTCAAAGATAAGATGTAGCCCAAGATGAGAGAAATATTTGTAGTCTCTGGGAGAATGCCTCTTTAGACTGCTCAAGAATAGGAGTGCTTCCATTTAGCTAGGTAACATTTGGTGGTAGAGTTCTTTCTACTGTTACAGAGGACCTCTCATATAGCTGTGGAGCATGAATGTTCTAAGGATGATGCATATCCAAATACCAAGCTCTTAGGTGGAGTGTACACAGATCGGGATGCTTGAGCTTGCCATTCTCACTGGGTCAGGAGTTCAGGGAATGTTGATAGGATGATTGGTGGTCCAGATGACATCCATAGGATTTGGGAAACCAGAACCGGTGGGGCCAGAAGCAGGCGATGAGGATGCCCCATGCTCTGTCCTGCTGGATTGTGTGTAAAACTTGTGACAGAAGTGTTAGTGGATGGAAGGCACAGTTGAACTGGTCCAACCAAGGAAGAAGCAGTGTCACCCTGGGAGTGGTGACCTAGTGCTCCTCTGAAGCAATATGTCGTGCATTTCCTGTTCACTTGAGAGCTGAACAGATCCCTGGTTGGGGGCCACCACTGAGTGAAAATACTATGCAGTGCTGAGCCCTGGTGCTCCCTCTCGTGGTCAACTGCAAAATGTGCTTGCAGATTCCCTCAGCAGACATGTTGCTTCCCTTGAAGGTAAGTTGCCAATAGGGTGATTTGATTGCTGATATGCCAGTTCCAGAGACTGACTGCTTCGGCACATAGGAAGGCAAATCTTGCTCCCCCCTGCTTGTTAATGTAGAAGACAATCACAGTGTTGTCTGACATTATAAGGACATGGTGAGCGCAGATGAACAGAAGAAAGGACTCACATGGCTTCTGGACTGCTCAAAACTTCAGGATATTGACATGCATCTTGGATTCTCAAGAAGTCCAGGCACATTGTGCTGTGTGGCTGTTGTGGGCTCCCCAATCTTATAGGGATGCGTCTGTAATAATGGTCCTGGCCAGATAGGAAAGGGGAAAAAGGATGCCCACGCATACCCAATGAGGATTTGTCCACAATATTAGCAAAGACAATACCTTGGCCTGAACTGTCACTATGAGATTCACAGAATGACGGCTTGGAGACTATACTGACCACAGCCAAATTTGAAGGCAATGAAGGTGGAGTCCTGCGAATGGGATGATGTAGGTGCACAAACCCATATAACCTAAGAGGGACAGACATGTCTTGACGGGTAGTCAAAGGTTGCTTGTGACATAAGTTATGATATTGTTCATGGTCTGGAACCTGTCTTTGGGCAGGTACAGTCTTGCAGTGACTGAATATAAAGTTGCCCTAATGAAGTCCAGAGATTGTGTGGGAGTGAGAACAGGTTGTTTTTTAACATTCATTCTGACTCCCAGTGAAGAGAGGAGGTGTAGCATCCTGGAACGGGATGCATAGGCTTCCTGGCAGGACTTGGCAACAAGGAACCAGTCGTTGAGATCATGATCTCTGATGTGGGCTGCTACTACTGAGAATATCTTGGCAGGACCAGCCCACAACATTTTGGCACCTGAGGCGGGGAGCTCAAATGATGCCCAAACTTTGAAAGATCTCAATTCTGCCTTCTTCCTGTTCTACTCCTCTCATGGTACTGCTCTGCTACCTACCTCAATAAAGGAAAACTTAAAATGCCTTGTTCATAAATATTAAGGAACACTTAACTTTCAAACACCTGAACAGCAAATGTAACTTCTTGTCTGCATAGTAAACACTGGCATTTTCATCTGTTTGAATAATCAAAGTGGTGCTTTTCGTGCCTTCTTGGATGTAAAGATTTGAACTGCTTCCTGAAGGTCCACAGTCTGGGCCAGCTCATGCTCTATTGAGATGGTTGCAAGGCCGACCAGCCTCTCCTGTGTCATTGTGGAGCACAGATGTGTTTTTATTAACTTCAGCTTGGAGAAGCTGCGTTCTCCACTGGCAACTGTTACAGGAAGTGTTAGAAGTATGCGCAGAGCAACAAAAGCATTTGGAAAGAGGGTGATCATCTTATTTGTGCGCATATATTCCAGACCAGCCTTTGGAGTTGATCCTGCTGAAATGTATCTTGAAAAGGCTTTCAGTTCATCATCAAAATCACTCGCATCAATATCGCGCATGTCATCGTGTGTCAACACTATCTCTAGTGTGCTGCATTGCTAGTGTAGGTCTTCTTCAGGTACAGTGAGGAGTTTTGGAATATCATACAACATCCCAAATATACTGCTATGTTCCTTGAGCTGCATGAAACGTTCTTCAACTGACTGACTGTATTGCACAATCTAGCACCTGGTTGAAGAATTTAACCTTGAATTGTTGTTCAAGGGCTCTTATGGGATTATCCCATGCCTCGTAATCAAAATGTCTTCTTAGGTGACTCTTGTATTCTTGAATAGGTGGGAAAATAACTTCAGTGTGAAGTTCCTCTGCCAACTTCTGCGCACCTTCAGAATGTTTTGAAACCCCTCATCTGACCAGTAAGACTGTAGGTATGACTTTGCTTTGTCCAGTTGTTCCATTGCTCCAGATAAATCAAGGTCAACACCTTGGAGTCTCTTACTTACAACATTTATTTCAAACAGTATGTCATGCCACAACGCCAAGCCACACAGAAATTTGAAGTTATGTATGTTTCTGGTGATTCCATTTCCCTCTGCCACTGTTCTCCATTTCCCGTCATAGCATTATCCTCCATAATAGCAACTATGGCATCATCTATCTTCCCAATTTGGTGTTTGATACAGGGCCGCCCAGAGGGGGAGGAAAGTGGGGCAATTTGCTCCAGGCCCTGGGCCCCGCAGGGGCCCTGCAAGCCACTCCAGGTTTTTGGTGGCACTTCAGCGGTGGGCCCTTCACTCGCTCCGGGTCTTCAGCAGCAGGTCCTTCAGTGCAGCGGAAGACTCGGAGAGAGTGAAGGACCTGCCACTGAAGTGCTGCCAAAGCCTTGGAATGCCAGCTGGTGAGTACAAGCACTGCAAGCAGCGAGAAAAAAAAAGCCGCAATTGGCTGCACATAGGTTGCTCTACCGCTGCCGCTTCATTCTTCAGTGGCAGGTCCTTCCCTCCAAGAGGGACCCACCTCTGAATTGCCGCCAAAGACCCTGAATCCTCCGGGCGGCCCTGGTTTGATAGGCTTTATCGCCTTCACTCAACTTTCCCATCATGGTGCACTCAGTGGTTTCAGTGTCAGAGAGGATGTTCTCAGATGTTGCTTCAAAATTTGCCATTGATGAGTTGATGCAGAGAAAAATATACAGATGCTTTGAATTACATTAAAAAATTCAGCAGCCTCACTAGAAGCTGATGCTGCATCACTGACCACCAAGTTCAATGAATGAGAACGGCATGGGACAAAAAAAAGCTTGAGGGTTTAATTCTCGCATCTGTGTCTGCACTCCTCTGTGCTTTCCTGTCATGTTGGCACTATTATCGTAGCCACGACCTCTCATGTCAGCTATCGCAATCAGGGGTGGCTCTAGGAATTCTGCCACCCCAAGCATGGCAGGGAGGCTGCCTTCCGCAGCTTGCCTGCAGAGGGTCCGCTGGTCCTGCGGCTTTGGCGGACCCTCCGCAGGCGTGCCTGCGGGAGGTCCGCCGAAGCCGCAGGACCAGCAGACCCTCTGCAGGCAAGCTGCCGAGGGCAGCCTGCCTGCTGCCCTCGCGGCGCCGGCAGAGCGCCCCCTGCGGCTTGCCGCACCAAGCACGCCCTTGGCGTGCTGGGGCCTGGAGCTGCCCCTGATCGCAATTCCCGTATCTTCCAGCTTTTTGAGAAGCACATTTGTCATATCAGCTCCTGTAGTATCATCAATGTCAATAAATTCTAGAAAATGCTCTGACAGTCACCATTGCAGGGACATTTTCACTAGGTTCTGTTGTTGTTACAAAACGCACCATTAAAGTCATTTGCTCCATATGGCTGATGTCAGGTGTGCAATCCAGAATAACAGAGTAATATCTTGCTGACTTCAGATCTGCCACAATCTCGTTTGACTTTTGTTGCCTACCATGAATCTAAGAAAGCATTTGTGGGCAGGGTGAATGTCTACATGGAAGTATTTGTCCTTCATATCGAGAGCCATGAACCACATGCCCTTTTCTAAAGATGAAATTATAGCTGCCAATTGGAGCATGTGAAATCTGAGTTTGTGAATGAAGTGGTTGAGATGGCAGAGGTTGAGGATTGGTCTCTAACCATTCTTCTCTTTTGGGTATCAGGAAGTAGCTGGAGTAAAACCTTTTCCTGGTATTGAGAAGGGATGTATTTTATTGCTTGTCGCGGCACTGTACCTCTTGTTTGAGAATACTCTCATGAGAGTGGTCCCCAAAGGCAAGTGGGGACGGGTGTTTTGGAGGAAGTAGGGATGCAAATTCTACTGTTTAGCCAAAGTGGATGATGTTCAGCACCCACTTGTCCGTTGTTACTGCACTCCAAGTGTTTAAAAGGAGTGCTAAACAACCCCAAATAGTGTGAGGGGGTTGAGGTGTTGGGCTTAATGTTTTGCAGCTCTAAAGATACTGTCAATAACAACACTGAGCTGGGGGCTGTGATTGAGGTGTTCAGCCTGTTACAGATGGTGTAGGAAAATGGGACTTTTGAACCCTCTGTCTCTTATGTGGTGGTTCACAGGGACTTTGGTGGAAAAACTGCTGAGCCACATATCTAGATTTGAACGATGGGTGGTAAAACTTCCTCTTGGGGCAAGCATGTATATCCCCAGCGAATGGAGGGACTTGTCCATTGAAAAGAGGTTGAACAGGTGTGATTCATCAAAGGGGAGGTCCTCAATGGTATTCTGGACATCCCTTGGGAACCCTGATGCATGGAGCCATGACTTCATGTGCATGATAATAGCCGTGAATACTCCTTTCATTGCTAGATTAACTGATAAACTATGTAGAATAAATGTATTTGATAGAGAGATTAATGAAATAAGGATGGCTGCATGATGCTCCAAGAGATTAAACTGCTCAAGGTATTAGGGGCAGCATGGAAGATGGCAAAAAGATGACAGTGGGAGAAGGAAACTAAGGGAGTGTTGAGGTGTGAGGTACAGCAGAGTCAACAGAAGGGAAAGTAGGAAGAAATGAAAACAAAATACACCTCAGCTGGCAGAATTAATTTTATTTTTAAATAATTTTGTCTGATGATGTTTATTTTTTAGCATTTTTTCAATTTTTTTCTATTTACATTTTCACAGTTGCAGGAAACTCTGGGGGAAATCAGACAGACAGAAAGCAGACAATAGACAATGAGTTTCAAAATATTAAAGATTTATAACCATTGAAACACAAATTGTCAAAACAAAGTAAATAACTTAAAATCAAACTCTATTAAGTTCTCAAGTAGCATTTTTCATTCTTTACCTATCTGTAAATGTCTGTTATTGTTGATGAAAATATTTTTTCAACAGTTTGTGCATGTGACTTGATGTTTACTGACATTTACAGATAAAAATCTAATCTTTCCAAGCCTAAAAATAGGCAGGAGCAGATTCATGCAAAGCCTTAAGGGTAACGGATTAGAAATTTGAGCTTGATGCAGATAGCTTGCTAGCCTATTCTATAGCTTTTCTGGTTCCAGAAATTTGTGTTGATACATTGATCTGCTATTATATAAATAATATAGCAAAACTTCTCCATATCCTCCACACGGCTATTGTCATTGCATCTCTCCTATCAGGCTCTTGTTAAAATGATGTTCTGTGCTTTCACTCAGTGTGGAAAGGTAGTTCAAACTCTCACCTCAAATGTCTTCTCTTTTTCTTCATCCTCTTCTTCCTCTTCTTCACTTTGACAGCTCTTTTTACATTAGAACAAGAAATTGAAAATTTATACTGAGTTCGAAACAAACAGTGGTTATTTCTATTACAATTTGTGCTGAGTGAACAAAAAGCAATTAACAGAAACTTTCTAAAACAATTACAGGCATAAGCAGTAAATTAAGCATATTAAAACCTACTCTATGTAAATACTGCAACTTTACTTACTACTGACAATGCAGCTAGCAAAGAGATTTAGAGAGGGAAAAACCATTAGTAGTTAGAGCATTTTATATATTATATAACACTTGTGCTCCTGAAAGCTAAGAAATTGATATTCCTCAAGGTTGAGAGTGCCTTAAAGTATTAGCCCGCATGTACAAAAACACAACAAATAAAATGAAGTTGCTATTCCAGGTTGTGGTTTTTTGGTCATAACTCAGTACATTTATCTATAGTATATGTCTTTGATCTCATGTTTTTTTCTCAGATAAAGGTGTAATTACATTTGACCCTGTTATCAATATTGATTTCTATTGATTTGTGTCTGTCATGCTGTAAGTACTGATTGCCAAACATTAAATGCCATCCAGGGATTAAAGCATGCTGATTTTCTATGACCTATTTCATAATAATAAACATAGTGTTAAGGAACAAATATTAAGTCCTGTCTCCATCCATACTCTAGGCAAGTTTACACTGAAGTCAAAAGTAGTTTTGCCTGAAGAGGGTCTCTAAATTTTTTTATTTTATTAAATCATTTTCTTTTTAAGACAGTGTAGCAGAAGTGGCAAAATTATAATTTTCTGTAGTAGGAAAAGTCCCTTGTTTGGGCCCTGACAACGGGCTAAATTCTACCATCAATTACACCTGTGCTAATCCAATGAATTAAATTCAACCCCAAGGGCATGTGTAACTCAGGGAAGAACTTGATTCAACATTTCCATAAAAATATGGCTAGAGTACAAACCAGGAACCACTAATATCAAGAGACAAAAGGATAAAAGGAGAAAGCATGCAGAAAATGCAGCAGAGAGTCCTGTGGCACCTTATAAACTAACAGACGTTTTGGAGCATGAGCTTTCATGGGTGAATACCCACTTCGTCAGATGCATGTATTCACCCACGAAAACTCATGCTTCAAAACGTCTGTTAGTCTATAAGGTGCCATAGGATTCTTGGCTGCTTTTACAGATCCAGACTAACATGGCTACCCCTCTGATACTTGACATGCAGAAAATATACACAAATAAATTGGAGGTGCATATGTGGGATGGGGAATGGGGCTTGAAATTAAGTATTTACCTTGGCCATCATGGCTGAATAGGCAGTGTACAAAGGATCATCTTCTAGTTTGCTGTAGGGAGAAAAAATGTAATTCAAATAGCTTATTATGTGGGTTTAACATCAGAGATTATCATAATGCTACCAGAACGCAGGTTTCATTTTCATTAAGGGGAAGGTAAACACTTCATTATCTGCAAGCCATGTTGTAAACATATCTCCTAATCTCTCAGTCCATGTAAAATTCTTTGTTAAAACATATTTATTCATATGTATGTGCAGGTGAGTAAGATAGTTATGTGTTTTACTGCTGATTAACAGGCAGTGCTGACATGTCTGGAAAAGCAGGCTGCAGATAATAGTTATAGCTGTTCCCGTTGTCTAATGATTATCTGTGATAAGATTATAGGTAGATTATGTATTCAAAAACATAGGGAAGAATCTGCAAAAAAGTAGAGGAATGCTCTGCTTGTCTGTAATTTTTCTTCTATTAGTAGTCTAATTGCAAATAAGGCAGCAACTGGCATTAACAGGAAATCACACTCTCCCACCAGTGGTATTTTGAACCATTTCCCACATATTGCATGAAGTGTGACAAAAACCTAATAATATGAACTTTTATATATTAGTACCAAACGGCAGTGGGATCATCCTGGTGGCAGGAAAAATTATTAGTTTGGGCTCATATGCCTCTGAGAAATTGAGCCTCGCAATGCCTGCGTTACATATTCACTAAGTTTTATAAATGCCTCTTCTCCTTTAACCCCAAAAAAGTGTTAAAATTTGTGCTAATATAAAGTTTATATAGAGGTTCAACATAAAAAATAAATACATATGGGCAAGTAGAAAATGGAAAAGGAGAGGCAGAACACTCTACAATACTGAATTGCATTGCTACTAAATCACTTTTGTAATGATTCAGTAATGTATGATTTTACTTCTGTTGTGACAATGAATTTACTTTTATGGGGTAATTCTATAATTAGTTAATTGAAAATTGGACTGTGTAGATTGGTCCTGCGTAATTTTGAATGTGGTTCTACTTACCTTCTCTCAGTGAGCGCATTGCGACTGAAATGGAGGATAATCTGATGAAGTGGATCCGGGTGTTTTTCAGTCTCTTCTACCTCCTCCTCATCTTTTTTTGGAGGTGTCTGTACAAAGATTTACATTTAAATATTTTATAAATAAAGCATCACAAACAAAAAATTAATACAGAGACAATTGAACTCAGTCAAAAGCATCATAATTTTATTTTGTTTAAATTCTTTTGCCAATATTCATGATATTCAGCAGTTTACAACATCAGAAACATGTTCTTTTGTATGACTATGAAGCATTTACTATCAAATAAGAGTAACATAATCAGGTATTGTAAAGTTAAAGTTTCTCATTTGCAATGTAGTGATTTAGACAGCTACAAACCTTATTCAGCAGAAATAATACGTAGGCTTCCGTGCCACCAAAGATGAACGAAAGGCCCAGCTGAGTTATTGAGCAGGAAAATCAGCTAGGAAATTGAACCATTTTTACTAATATCCACAGATGCCTCCTGTAAAGAACTGCCAAGGGAGTGAAGACTTTACTGTGATTTTTTTTTCTACATCACTATTCTTGAGTCACAAGATCAATGGGATATCTCCTTAACCTTACATGTGGACAAATCATATAGGCTGTTTTGACATTCCTGAGTAGGACTTTTAGAATGTCACCCACCCTGTCTCATTGGGTGAGAAACTTTATCAGGCCTGTGGTATGGTAGACAGCCCTGAAGGATGGGTGGGAATGACAAGTGTGGATGCAGCCTTCCTTTTACCTCAGCATGTAGCTACATACATAGTGTCTGTACTTTACCGGCCACCATAAATGTAGACACAGACTAGGAGGTATGCAGATGTACTTAATAAGATGTGCAGTAAGTGAGAGAAAGGTTCCTAAGGAGACACATCAAATTTTATTGCTTACTTTCACTAAATTTTTTCTCCACACATAAGTTAGCAATGCATATTTGTGCCGCACAGGTGTCTTTATTTACCTGCACACATTACATGCTTAATGTTAATGTTGTGCCAGATTTACTGCAAATAAGCAGTGAACACTCTGAACTTGATCAACACTATTTTTCTCTGGAAGAATCAAAGTCACACTCCTTAATGAAACCTATAACGACCTCAAATACATTCCTTCTATCCCAAGCCATTTTAATTTTATAGCTAGTCAAAAATCTCAGGAGTTTTTTGTTGTTTTTTTCCTCAAATAAAGATATTTGCTTTCCATCTTTCCTCTGGCTCAAAAGCTGGCTGAACCACTTTAGCTCAAAGTTTTAATAAAATTCACCTTCAAGCAGAGACCAAGCATATGAAACATCAGCCCAAAAGGTGACAGTGTTTAGAAAGTTATGAGCAACTGAAAATGAAGTATTAGAATGATAACATAGGCATCCTTAACGGTAGGTATCTGTCTATTGCAGGGCTTCCATCATTGTAATATATGAGCATCCTCCAAGTAAAAAACAATAGCAATTGTGAAGTCTAATAGACTCCATGGAGTTTCTGGCAATTTTTCAGGTAAAAACTCTCAGTGGAGTAGGTTTTGGGGCTTTTTTTTCTTTTTTTGAGTGGGTGTCTTTTGGGGTTGGTAGTAATTTAGGGTATAAGGAGATGTTAGTATTGTGAATGAAACTCCTATGGTGGAAAATCATTTTCAGAGAGGAATGTTTTGCAGTGTTTGCAAGTTCTGCAAAGTGGCCTTCTTGATCCTGCCACTGCTACGATATGGAAATATTCACTCTTACCGGTTCCAATTTGCTCCCACTTAATTAGTTACATGATTAATTACGTGGTGATAGGTTTGTAAACAGTATGATCTTTTTAGTAATTTTTGTTTACTTACAACTGAAGATTTGCTATGAAGTGGAAAACATATGAAAGAAAAGGTACAATACTGAGTTTGCCTTATTCTTCTCAAGGAAGCCTGTGACAATGAAAAGCCATGGCAGCAAGCGAGTTAATAGGAAGGAAATAAACTAGTACAACACAATGAAGACCAAAGACAGGGGAAATGTACTGCCATCATGTGGGTCTAATCTTGAATGGGAATCCTTGTCCAGTCAAAAGGGCTCCTGCCACTATTTTAAAAAAGTGAACAAAGAATCTGACTATGGTTGTCATAGGTGTTGGGATTACCTCCGAGATCTCTTTTTACTTGGCTTTTCAAGAACTCAGTTTGACTCCAGATTTTGTCACTCTATTATTTTTAACACAAGTACACTAAGTTGATTAGACTCAAGAGTAGGAGAAGAACTGTAACTAAACATTGAGCAAACATACCTGTGTAATGCCAACAGACCTCGGCAGAACTGAACTGGGGACCTCTGGAGCTTAGTGCATGAGCCTCTACCACATGAGCTAAAAGCCAACTGGCTGTTAGCTAGGGCTGTAGAGGAGACTCATTTAACTCTAAGTGGTCTCGGTGTCACTAGAAGGGACAGAACATCACACCCAGAAGGTGTGGGTGTTACACTTGCAACCCCTGTCAGTTTTTTTGGGCATTTCTCCAACCCCTTTTTCCATCTCTGCAATTTTGTGCCCTGAGTGGCTGCCCTGCTCACACCGCACTGGTTACAGCCTGCATAGGAGGTGGATAAAGAGCATAATACACATCCAAACTTACACAGAAAACCTCTTTCTTTATATACGTTTATACATTACATTGCATTTACTATGCATTGCATCAGGCATTTTGGGTTTTGCTTGGTTACTTTGTAGGAACCATCCCTGTACAGCATGTTCTGCCCATGTATGACTTACTCTTTACCTCTTATATTTCAGGCTTATCTAGTCCATTATAAATGGTTCCCTGGGTGTTTCCCTGTTATCTTAGCTAATACAAACATTGTCTCTTAGCTTACTGACCCATTTACCTATCTTAGCTGGCATAGACATTCTGTTTCCAGCCTGCTGTTCCATTTACCTCCCTAATCCTGTCTCCCAAGAAATGTGGTCTTACCCATGTCTAATTACTCATGTGAAGCCAGACTTACATTCCACTGCTTTTGTTTTGCTTTTTTACATTAGCATTCATTTCATTTGCATTATGTTTCTATAATTTCTTTTTTAAGTTCACTACCGAGCAACACATTTCCAAGACCACAGTAGTTGTAATAATTTGAACCACCATCAATGCTAGACTCAAAGTACAAACCAGGGGATGCAAACTCACCTTGTCTGGTATAGTCCACCATGGTGTAATTCTATATTATAAGCTTTTTTGGCCATTAAAAGATCCTTCTGTAATGTTATTTCTGCTTTTATTTTAATTACATTATAAAAATCGGTACAAAATTTAAAAATCTTTCTATTTATTACCTCAGGAATTTTAGACATGAAACAGAAAATAGGCCGATTAAAATAACATTCCCTGGATCTATAGTGGTCCTCTTCAGCCACCACATAATATTTGCTATTACCAGCACAGGCATTTTTTACTTTACCAGTGTTCTAGCATATAATCTGTACTGTGTAATTTGGAGACTGTACCCCACAGTGAAACTAGATGCTGGCAACTCTGTCTGTAAAACATTATACCTGGACCTGTAAGTGTCTGTCAGGGACAAACAGCAGTACAAGTTTGGGGATTCCAGACTGTACACTATATTGCAACAGTATCTGAGGAGGGAAAACAAATTTCTTCCACACCATATGGGTTTTAGTGGCTTCACATTTAACTTTGTGGTATTGGATCCTTGTTAATTTTCGTAGCCCACCCCGGCTGATGTTACCTCTCTTGTACCAATTTTTTTACTTTTCTGTGGTGACAAAAGAAGGCAAGCTTTCTTGCGTCATTTCATTTAAGGCAGCTTTTATTTGGTACAGCATGTATCCCCCACATACTACATATGATATTATTAGAACACATTGACTTAATGCCATACTTTTTAAAAGCAGACCGCACAATTAATTGTTTACAGACGCATTCATTGGGACGGGCCCATTTCCTTCAGAATGGCTGTAAAGGCTTCTGGGGGGAAGGAGAGGGGGGGAGAGAAAGCATATAGTGGGGGTAGCTTGTCAACACCTGACTTCCTCGTTGCATTTTTTTTTTTTTATTACTAAGGGTTTCCACCAGATGTGACTGCAAGGATTGCCACCATCAGGTTTATTTATCAAACCAGGAATTCTCTTCTTTAACACTTTAATTTATTACCTCCCTTTTCTTTAACATTTTTTACTGTAACATTTCCACAACTCCCAACTATTTAGTTCCCTCTGACCCTTCAGCATTAATTTGTGCAAACCTCCTTTTAATGCCTCACTCTTTTCCCTTAAATCACTTATCTTTTAAAGTGACACATATCTCAGCTGAATTCTTTCTGTGTCTCTAAACTTACCGTACTTTTTAAGTTTTCTGCACTTATTTCTTAAGTTAGGCCAGGTCTACACTAGCACTTACGTTGGCAAAAATTTTTCCACTCAGGGGTGTGAGAAAACACCCTCAAGTGACGTAAGTTTTGCTGACATAAATACTTATGTGCAACAGCGCTGTGTCAGTGGGAAATGCTCTCCCACTGACCTAGCTACCGCAGCTTGTTGAGCTGGTTTTCTTATGTCGACGGGAGAGCTGTAAGCTAGTAAGTGTAGATATAACCGTAATACACTTTGCCTGCAATGCTGCACTCACTAAACACAGTCCTTGAAGGACAGCTGCTTTTTACCTATTTCCATAAATCCAAAGTAACAGACATTGTTTTCTCTCTGACTTTTTAGGGATTTTTTTCTGTTTAGTTTGTTTTCTGCTCTACAACTTTGATTTGCTCTTTATATTTTTGCATTCTTTCCTCAATGTGGCACATTTCATCAGTAAAGTTTTAGTCACCAGAAATAATCCTTGTGAAACTGCTGCCTTGTTTGTCTGTCTCCCTCTCCCCCTCTCTTTCAGATACCAAAAGTAGATACTATTTTTTCCAGGACTGTCAGTGGGTCCTACTTTTTTGAAAACTGCAAGGGCATTCAAAAGACCTGTGGTATGCTCAACCATTTATTTATTTATTGCATTTAACAGACTTCTGCTTTTCTCTGCTAAGCATTTTTTTCTTTTTCATTTAATACTACTCTCTGGATCCACTCAGTCCCAGTCTCTTCCTAATACTTCTCTGGTGAGTCCATGTCTAATTACTCATGTCAAGCTAGGCCTACAGTAGACAAGATAGTTACTTATGATTTTCCAAAAATTCAAATCCTTCCCCATATGCCAGTCCCTTTTAAAAGGTATAATGAGGCTTCTTCTGTGTATGTCAGTGTTAGCTCATATTGAATTAAGACTTAAACATATCCTCCTTGTGAGATACTGAAGTGATATCTTCTCTTTCCCTGGTCGTTAGACACCAACGAGATAGGCATTTTAGAAATATTAGACAAATGCATAAAACTTGGCATTATGAATTCCATGAAGGAGGAAGACAGAAATGGAGATCTTTCTGAATCAGGATTAGGTGCCAAGATGCAGAAGTTTGCTAATCCTCCACATCTATGATACATGAATGCTGAATTTCTGCTGAATATGGTTATGCATATTTACATTTCATTACAGAATATCAACAAGAAAATGGCAAATTTTAATTTGCGTTAAAGCTTAGAATGTTAAAATAAAGTATTATGTAACAACAAAAATTCAAAAAAGGGAAAGTATCAATCACATTAAGTCTTCAAACAAATAATAATTGAAAACATAGGAACATAGGAATTGCCATACTAACAAAAACAGACCAATGGTCCATCTAGTACTGTTCTATTTCTGAAAGTAATCAACACCATATACTTCAGTTGAGGGCATAAACCACCTTTTAATATACCTAAATGTGCAATACTATATCCTGGTGCAAATTTCTTCCTGACCAAAACAGGTGATCAATTTATGCCCTGAAGCATAGGATTTGCTATTTTATAAATTTAAACATATAACTATGCTAACACAAAAGGTAAATACATGTTATTATATATATATAATATATATATATTGAAAAGGGCACTGATAACTAAGCCCAGTTATTTCAGTACTTACAGCCAAATCTTGAACTAGTTTCTCCTCAAATGAATATTCCTCTGTTTCTATCCAATAGTTCTGATAACCATGGAGGAAGAGGTTAATAGAACGGTGCCTGGGAGGGGGGGGTGAAAGTGAGATCAAGAGGGGTAAACAGAAGATAGTATAATAGCTTAGGTGGGTTAATGATTAGTAAGGATATGTATTTTGTACAATTTTGATCCTCTGATTGGTCAGTGAAATAATATGCAAATTAAATCAAACATTCAGTGAAAAAACATTTTTCTTCAGACTTTTGAACATACATGAGGTACACTGAGGGAACATACTAAATACCTCTTAATGCCACCACATTTTCCTGCATATGGGTCTGTTTTCACTAGTATTATTGTGATAGACCCATACTAGGATTGGGATGCCATTGTTTTAGGTGCTATACAAACACATAGAAGACATAGTCCCTACCCCAAAGAGATTTCTAACGGATACCAGAAAATACATATTATATACAATCTGACCAGCAAACATTGTTGTAGGAACCTTCACTTTGCAAAAAAGAAACCTTAAGTATACAATACTTATGGTTGCTTTAAGTTCTTTAATTTCCTTGGGTGTTTTTGAAAAAAGGAGGGAGAAAAAAAATATCCATGCTTAAAAATGTTAGCATTTAGATGTACAGTACTGGGCTCCGCATTTCTTATCTCAGTGAGGTAGGAAGGGATGAGTTTTACATCCGATTGCTGCTATTGTCTGACTAGACACAGTTTTTTGTAAGGCTGAGTTAAAGAAGTCTCTTTACCATACTTTACACTGTGACTGTTGTATCTTGGCATCTGAAATAGGTGATTTCCAAATCAAAGTTTAGTTTGTTTATTTCAAACTAATACAAAATGCAGCATAAACTGTGGTCAGACCCCAATACAGAAAAATCTATATTTTATTCAAACCCACTTTTTTTTTCTTATTCCTCAAGTTAAGACAGTGGGTTTTTATGGAGAATTTTCCTGTGTGTATTCATGCAATTTGTCTTTTAGAAACCTTGGGGAAGTAATTCTTATGCCTAATCAAGGAGGAGGTCTATGTGGGGAGAACATACATGGTAATGTCACAAAAGAGAATGGGGTAAAAAAAAACTTAAGTGCCTATTGAGCACACTCAAAAGTGATTTTTCAGTCAGTTATTTTTAGTACATTTTGTATTCAACCAAATATTTTCAAATTAGATTGTGGACACACACCATAAAAATCACTTTTTACAGACCAAGTTTCAAATTCATCTCTTCCTGAATTATGTGCATGAAAAAAAGTGTGACAATACTTTCTTTTAAAGTGGGAAAAATGCATTTTTAAACCTTGCATAACTTAATATGCTTGAATGGATTTTTGTCGAACTTTACAAAAAAGTCACTTTTCAGTTGAGAATATGGAAAATATTAGTCCAAAAAGAGGAGGGATTTTGTTTGTTGTTCACCCCCCCCACATAAATTTACTATCTGAACAAGTGGAAATAGAGTCTAAATGAAATAGTACTATAACCTTAACTATAATTTTCACAACTGAATGACTGATATAATACTGGTGTCTCGCACAGTTGACTAGACAAAGGAAATTTAGTTTTAATTGAAAAGCAACACTAAGTGCAGCTGTTAAATCACTTATCTGAATGGTAGGTATGCATGAAATTAACCTAGGTAAAGATTTAGGCTCTGCTAACACTTGCGAAAAGACGGTTACTCACCTTTGTAACTGTTGTTCTTCAAGATGTGTTGCTCATATCCATTCCAGTTAGGTGTGCGCGCGCCGCATGCACGTTTGTCGGAGATTTTTACCCTAGCAACACTCGGTGGGCCGGCAGGGCGCCCCATGGAGTGGCGCTGCTATGGTGCCGGATATATACCCCTGCCGGCCCCTCCGCTCCTCAGTTCCTTCTTGCCGGCTACTCCGACAGTGGGGAAGGAGGGCGGGTGTGGAATGGATATGAGCAACACATCTCGAAGAACAACAGTTACAAAGGTGAGTAACCATCTTTTCTTCTTAGAGTGCTTGCTCATATCCATTCCAGTTAGGTGATTCCCAAGCCTTACCTAGGCGGTGGGGTCGGAGCGAGACGTTGCGGAATGTAAGATCGCTGAGCCAAAGGCGGCATTGTCTCTAGACTGCTCGACTAGTGCATACTGGGATGCAAAAGTAAGGACAGAAGACCAGGTAGCTGCGCGACATATTTCCTGGATGGGAACGTGGGCCAGGAAAGCGGCAGACGAGGCTTGAGCCCGAGTCGAGTGGGCGGTGAGATGGCCAGTTGGAACGCCGGCCAAGTCGTAGCATGTCCGGATACAGGACGTCACCCAGGATGAGAGCCTCTGGGAAGAGATAGGTATGCCTTTCATGCGCTCCGCGACCGCTACAAATAGCTGAGGCAAGCATCTGAAAGGTTTGGTCCTCTGGATGTAAAAGGCGAGGGCCCGGCGGACATCCAGGTTATGTAGCTGTTGTTCCCGGCGTGATGCGTGTGGCTTCGGGAAGAAGACTGGTAGAAAAATGTCTTGATTAATGTGGAAGGCAGAGACCACCTTGGGAAGGAAAGCCAGGTGCGGCCGCAGCTGTACCTTGTCCTTGTGGAATATCGTATACGGGGGATCTACCATCAAAGCACGAAGCTCTGACACTCATCTGGCCGAGGCGATAGCGACGAGGAAGGCTGTCTTCCAGGATAGGTACAGCAGCGAACATGTGGCTAACGGCTCAAAGGGAGGGCCCGTGAGCCTAGCTAATACAAGGTTGAGATCCCAGGTAGAGGAAGGGCGCTTAACTTGAGGGTAGAGCCGCTCCAAGCCCTTAAGGAATCTGGAAACTATAGGGTGAGAGAAGGTCGAACTGCCAGATTCCCCAGGATGGAAGGTGGAAATCGCGGCCAGATGCACCCTTATCGAAGAGAGCGCCAGGCCCTGCTCCTTGAGGTACCATAAGTAGTCCAAGATAATGGGGACCGATATGCCTTTGGGAATAAAGTTATGCTGGGCGCACCAATGGGAGAAGCGCTTCCACTTGGCGAGATATGTTGCCTGCGTGGAAGGCTTTCTGCTTCCCAGTAGGACCTGTTGCACCGGGGTGGAACAGAGCAATTCGGATTGGTTTAACCAGACAGCAACCATGCTGTCAGGTGGAGGGACTGCAGGTCCGGGTGGTGAAGTCTGCTGAAGTCCTGTGTTATGAGGTCCAGGCAGAGTGGCAGAGGTATCGGGTCCGCTAGAGATAGATCGAGCAGCATGGTGTACCAGTGCTGCCTTGGCCACACCGGAGCGATCAGGATTAGCCGGGCCCTGTCCCTGCGGAGCTTGAGCAGGACTCTGTGGACTAGAGGAAAGGGCAGAAAGGCATAAAGTAGACGATCTTCCCAGGGAATTAGGAACACGTCCAATAGGGAGCCTTGGGAGTGACCCTGCAGGGAGCAGAACACCTGGCATTTCCTGTTCTCTCGGGAGGCAAAGAGGTCTATCTGGGGAAAGCCTCACCTCCGGAATACTGAAAGCAGGATGTCCGGACAGATGGACCACTTGTGGGACAGGAAGGACCTGCTCAGGTGATCCGTGAGAGAGTTCTGGACTCCTGGGAGAAAGGAGGCTACCAGATCTATCGAGTGGGCTATGCAGAAATCCCACAGTCGCATCGCCTCTTGACAAAGGGGGGAAGATTGCGTCCCTCCCTGCTTGTTTATGTAATACATGGCCGTTGTGTTGTCTGTGAATACTGCAACACAACGGCCCTGTAGGTGATGCTGGAAGGTCTGACACGCCAGTCGGACCGCTCTCAGTTCGCGGACATTGATGTGAAGCGCCAGCTCCTGAAAGGACCAAAGGCCTTGGGTGCGAAGGTGCCCGAGAGAGGAAGCGTCTGTTGTCAGGGACACAGAGGGCTACAATGGATGGAACGGACGACCGGCACACACCAGGGAGGGCGTCAGCCACCAGTCGAGGGAGCTCAGAACACTTGGTGGAACCGTGATTATCATGTCTATGGCATCCCTGCGTGGACGATAGACTGAGGCGAGCCAAGTCTGAAGAGGACGCATGCGCAGTCTTGCGTGCTTCGTAACAAAGGTGTACGCAGCCATGTGACCGAGGAGGCCGAGGCAGGTGCGGACAGAGGTTGTTGGGAAGCTTTGTAGTCATTGTATAAGGGAGACTATAGCCTGAAACCGCGGTGGGGGCAAACTGGCTGTTGCAAGATTGGAGTCCAGCATGGCCCCTATGAATTCTATCCTCTGCGTAGGTAGGAGAATGGATTTGTCCAGATTGATTATCAGGCCTAGACGGTTGAATAGGGCCTTGATGACGTTTACATGAGCGGTGACCTGAGCCTCGGAGGTCCTTCGAATAAGCCAGTCGTCGAGGTATGGAAAGACATGTATTCGACGATGGCGGCGGGAGGCGGCGACTACCGCCATACACTTTGTGAATACCCGAGGGGCCAAGGATAGGCCAAAAGAAAGGACTGCAAATTGGTAATGTTGATGATTCACCACAAAGCGTAGGTACCGTCTGTGCGGAGGGTAAATCGCGATGTGGAAATATGCGTCCCTCATGTCGAGAGCAGCGTATCAATCTCCAGGATCCAGGGAAGGAATGATGGTTCCCAGGGATACCATGCAGAACTTGAACTCTCTCATGAATTTGTTCAGTCCTCACAGGTCCAGGATAGGCCGGAGGCCCCCTTTTGCCTTGGGAATGAGGAAAAATCTGGAATAGAACCCCTTGCCCCTTAATTCCTCCGGAACCTCCTCTATAGCTCCCATCGCAAGGAACCTCGAAACCTCCTGCAGAAGGAGTTGCTCATGAGAGGGGTCCCTGAAGAGGGACGAGGAGGGAGAGTGGGGAGGAGGGGTTGAAACAAACTGAAGACGGTAGCCACACTCCACTGTGCGGAGGACCCAATGGTCCGAAGTTAGCTGAGACCACACAGGGAGGAATGCGGCAAGGCGGTTGGTACATTGCTCTCGGGCGCACCCTCAAAAGTTTGGCTTTGGTTCCGCTGGTGGCTTGGTGGGAATGGAATTGTTACCCCCCTGAGGTCCAGACTGTCGTCTGCGAGAGGTACGACCCCGCCTTCTGGTGAAGTCTTGCCTTGGCCGAGGTAGGGGCGCTGAGGTTGCGACCGGAAAGATCATCTTTGAGTCTGCAGCGTATGCATTCCCAGCGAACGCATAATTACGCGATTGTCCTTCAGACTCTGTAGCCAAGGGTCTGTCTTCTGGGAGGACAGGCCCTGGCCATCAAAAGGTAGGTCCTGTATAGTGTACTGGAGTTCAGATGGTAGGCCTGACACTTGCAGCCATGATATATGCCGCATGGCAATTCCAGAGGCGACGGTTCTAGCTGCCGAATCAGCGGCATCCAGCGAGGCCTGGAGGGAGGTCCGCGCAACTTTCTTCCCTTCCTCTAGGAGAGCTGTGAATTCCTGGCGGGAGTCCTGCAGGACGAGCTCTGCAAACTTCCCTACTGCCTCCCAAGTGTTGTAGCTGTGCCTACTCAGGAGGGCTTGCTGGTTCGCCACCCTGAGTTGGAGGCCTCCCGCGGAATAGATCTTTCTCCCCAACAAATCCATTCGCCTGGACTCCCTTGATTTAGGAGCAGAGGCTTGCTGGCCATGGCGCTCCCATTCATTGACGGACTGTACAACCAGTGAACAAGGAGGAGGGTGTATATACAGGCACTCATACCCTTTGGAGGATACTATGTATTTACGTTCAACCCCTCTGGCTGTGGGCGGTACAGATGCCGGGGATTGCCAGATGGTATCCGCTCTAGCCTGGATCGAGCGGATGAAGGGGAGGGCCACTCTGGTTGGAGCCTCCGCCGACAGTATACTGACCACCGGGTCGTCCACCTCAGGAACTTCCTTTACGGGCAAGCTGATATTGAGGGCGATGCGGCGCAGAAGGTCCTGGTGTGACCTGAGGTCGATTGGGGGCGGTCCAGATGTAGATGTCTCCGCCACCGCTTCATCCGGGGAAGAAGAGGATGAAACCCCGGGGACAAGCGGGTCTTGGATCGACTCCTGGTCTTGGGGGATGTCCTGAGGCGGCGGATCTTGTGGGTCTGGTACGTGGGCTGGAGATTCCTCCGTACCTGCCGGGGGAGGTCTGCTCACTGTGGTCTCTGGCGCCCGATGTTCAGAAGGGCTGGTGTGTGATGGTATATGCGGATCACCTTGGGTTTGGTGGTAGGCCCAAGGTGTCCAAAAGGGCCACTGATGAGGTCCCTGGTGGTTATCTGGATCCCCATATGATGCAGTGTCTGCACGGGAGGAGATCGACGGATGACGAGATGGCCATGGGGGGGGGTCGGACTGTTTGATGTGGGTCTCTGCGTCCACTTGAACCGTCCCTACGCGGTGCCAGAGAACGGTACCAAGAGTCGTGACGGTGCCAGGAGTGGGACCAGGACCTGCGACCAGCACGGTGCCAGGAGGTCGACCGGTGCCTGGAATCGCCATGCCGAGAACAGCTGCGAGAAGTACGGTGCTGCGAGTGGTGCTGAGATCTGGAGCAGTGCCGATAGTATCTGGATGGCGACCGGGACCTCGAACGGTGCCGCGAGTACGACCGGTACCTCGATGGGGAACGGTACCGGGACTGCAAGCGGCCGCGGGACCGGGATCAATGACGGGACCGGGAGTGCCTGTGGGACCTGGATCGGGACCGGTGGCATTCTGTGGTACCAGGCGAAGAAGGTCTCATGAGGGCCAGCTTGCCTATGGACTGAAGAACCCGCACTGGTGGCGCCGGGGGTTGAGGCAGCTCAGGCTCCGTCAAGGCAATCAAGTCCTGTGCCGTGGAGAACGTCTCCGGAGTGGAGGGCATGATAAGCTCAACCACGGCGCGTGCCGGGGAGCTGGTAAGCACCTGACTCGACGGCTCTTGCGAGGCCGGAATCAACGGTGTGGAGGACGTCAGTGCCGCGGCAGTTGACGGTGCCGGGCGGTCTGACTTGGCTAAGCGCTCAGACTGCGGTGTAGATATAGCAGCCGCAGGAGGCTTGTGCTTCTTGCTCCGTGGTGAGAGCGAACGGTGCCGGGTAGGAGCTTGGGCCGGTGATGGTTGATGTCGAGGAGCCTTCACTGTTGGCATGCGCTCCGGTGCCAAGGAGGCACTTGTTCCCGGTGCCGCTGGCGGTGCCGAAGACTGGGGAGTCAACGCTGCCTCCATCAGAAGTTGTTTTAGGCGAATGTCTTGCTCTTTTTTAGTCTGGGGCTTGAACGCCTTACAGATGTGGCACTTTTCCGTAAGATGGGATTCACCCAAGCGCTTAAGACAGGAGTCGTGAGGGTCTCCCGTGGGCATCGGCCTATGACAGGCCGAGCACTGTCTGAAGCCCGGTGAACCGGGCATGGGCCCCGGTACCAGGCGAGGGGAAGGGGCTAACCCCCGATCCCTCTTAACTATCTACAATAACTACTACAGAACTAATAACAACTAAACACTAACTATACTTGAAGAAATCGAACTATATGCACAATTACAATAGAAACGAGCGAATCTCTAGGGAGGTGGAGATCAGCTAAGCTGCGCTCCACTGTTCCAATGACCGACACGGGTGGTAAGAAGGAACTGAGAAGCGGAGGGGCCGGCAGGGGTATATATCTGGCACCACAGCGGCGCCACTCCAGGGCGCGCCCTGCCGGCCCACCGAGTGTTGCTAGGATAAAAATCTCCGACGAACGTGCACGCGGCGCGCGCACACCTATCTGGAATGGATATGAGTAAGCACTCGAAGAAGAATGTGTTTAACTTAATGCCTGTAAGCAATCCCATTGAAGTATTCATATATGGTAAATAATGTGAAAGTGTTGCAGGATTGGGGCCTTAATATAGCCATAGAAATAAGCATACATTTTTATACATTGAAGGAACATAATATGTGGTCAGAAATTGATGAATAATTCTTGTTAAAATTGAAGCAATTGTCATGTTGGTCCACTAAGACAGCAAAACTCATCCAGCAACATTTAAGTAACTACCACATCAGGGACTCTGCAACATAACACTCCTTGACTTACTCCAGTGCCTTTCTCCACAAACATAAATTTCTTCTCAGCTTGTGTTCTTTCAGATCCAAATTAAATAAAAAATGTGTTGTCCCACACATTTGGTTTAAAAATCCACCGGAAAAATATTGAAAACTGCCTTTCACAAGAATCTAGTGTCTGATCCTAGAAGCACGTAGCACTGGGCACAGTGATTATTATACTAAAGACCCACTGATTTCTCTGGGACAACTCACAGAAGTAAATACTGTTCTTGCCGGATATGGCTTTACATTGCATGTTTCATGTTCTATTTAAGACGGAGCTTTTTGTTTTTAGAGGCACTCCATGTATCCTGTAAAGCAGAGGTTGTTTAATTCATGGAGTTTTTTGTTTGTTTTTCTTTTTATCATAGGTATAGTGCACTAAATGCACTGAGGCTAAAAACCATGTAAAATACCATGTACATAAGTTAAGACCAGAGGATTTATGTATACACACATAAAATGCTCACTGTTGGGGAATGTAGTATACAAATTATGCATTTCCTATTTCTTTTTGCAGTAATGAAATGATTATTTGGATAACCTCCTGTGCTTTATTGCCAGCATTGGTATCATTTAATAATTAAACCTCAAAGACTGACCAATCAGAATCCCTTAAAAAAATTGTACAAATTCATGTTTTATGACAACATCATATCATGGCTGGGAAAGGAATAAGTGCACGCATAAAGAAGAGGCTCTCCACAGGTTACATTACCGTTAACATGAGTATAAGCCTGTCATACTGAGTTTTTTCATGTACTTTTTCCAGCCAAACACGTTGAAAGGTGCTCAGGAAGAAAGTGCTAATTTTGTGTCTGAAGAAAAGCATATAGGTTTTCATTTAAGAATTAACAATAAAGACATATGTTGAATTCAGTAAAGAATTCTGCATTTGCAAGTTATGTTTGAATAACTGCCATGCACATTCTATTCTGCTGTATCTCTATGCATGTGTATATAAAAATAAAATAAAAAATATAAATAAAGTGCATTTCCTTAAACCATCAACTCTAAATATTTAAATATATTCATATGTCATAGAAAATATACTTATTACTTAGAAGGCACTTTTCATCTTCAGCACACTGTACAAACTATATCTAATTACCAAACAAAGAGCATAGAGAATTAGTATTTCCGAGTTTTGAAAATGTTCATTTTTTGAGAAACAAAAATATAAAAAAAATACAATTACTATTTACTTTGTATCTCAAGCCACTTCTAAGAACAGGAACAGGAAGCACCTAGAAATCTTAGAGGGAAAATTAAATAATCTCTTTATGATTTCTAGATGTACTATTTTAACAAGTAGCTGCACATCAAAGATGTTTTAAGTTCTGAAACAACATACTGATAATCTTAAAGACAAATGTTCCATTGAAGAAAATCAGGTTCAAATGTGAGATTAACATGAAAGAATATGGACCCCTACCCAGATTTCCAGATACTAATCAGAAGAAAGGGTCATAATACACTGGAATCTTTAGTATTTTCTAGGATGCTGGAAAGGCTGCTGCTTTTAACAACTTGCTGGCTTTGTGTGTCTAAAACTAATGTCTTACTATCAAATTGGGAATTTACTCTCATCCCAATATAATACAGAAACTAAACTGAGGAAAAACTCAGATATGAAGAGCTGCATGCAAAATTGTGGTTCCAAAGGGCTTCGTTGCACAGCACTTATTATTACTAATCATGTGCCACTTGACGAATTCCCTAGGTTTCAGAGATGTCTTAAAGCCACAATCAATTTAAATGATGGATAGATAGTTGTGTATGTATTTGTTACCATGACATGACAGCTTTATCTCACTGCCATAATGCTGTGAATTTTCTAGAACCTGTATGCTTTATTCTGCACACAGCAATTGAGAAATAAACCTACAGGCCTCACAATTTTTTTCCCTAGGATCTTGACTTTTTGGGGTGGATGTCAAAATTCTGAGTCACCAAAGCACAGTTTTATCAAAGGTCATCCCTAGAGATTGCAAGTGGTATTACTTGGCCAGATTCACCACTCACAACTAGTGAAAATCAGGAGTAACTTAATCATAAAAATGATGCAAGTCTGAAATGAATCAGGCCCAATATTTCTCGTACAGAGAGTACATTCAGCAAGTTATAGATAATAGATAATAAAAATGCAGAAGTTCACTTCATCCCCCATCTTCTGCATGAGCATTCACCAATATATCAAAAACTATGCAGGTGTGATTTTTTTCAGGGAAAAATAATATATCTCATTCTTTTTTTACTTAGATATTTCTTCTTTAAGAGGTTATAAGCATATCCCGGGATAAATAAACTAATTTATTAGACCAGAATACCCCCAAGAAGTACATCTTCTAAAATGTGCTCTCCTTTTCTCTATCCTCAGAACTTTGGAAAGGATTAGCCACCACTCTCAAACTAGTTACTTTGTTTTTACATTATATTTAAGTCTTCCCCATTCTCTTCCCTCTATGGACAACATGTTAGCTTTTTTCTAGCTAGAACTGTGTTAAAGGAAGATTCTCTAGTAAGATGCTACCATGGTTGTCTGGGAAGTGTAGGTAAGCTCTAAGAATACAAAACTCCATGTCGTTTTTAGAGCTGGGATGTTTCCTCTTCACTGTACAATAAACTGTTCATTGGTCTTAATGTGGTAAACCTAACTTCCTTTCCAAATTATAAGTGCAGTTACAAGGCTGCCAACATGGAGATATATTTTAATAATGCATTTTTTAGAGGTAGATGAAATGCATTTTATTAACCGTTCTGTGAACATTTTGTGAACAAAGCACATTGACTTTTAAAGATTTCTTTATTCTCGTAGGGAAGAAACAAACTTCATCCAGCACACACACTCACTGGTGAAACTGCATTTTATTAGCAGTGCAATGTTTCCCAACTTTGAGGGTAGTATCTCTTTGGAGGCCCTAAACTAGCCTGGGTGGAGGGCACAGAGCGAAGGAAAACCACTGTAGGAATGAAGAAAATTGCATGGTGGTGGATCTGTCCTTTCACCCCAACGCAAATGTGACCTTGCAGCTGTGGGAAAAGCAGTGGATAAGCCCTAGGAGGGCATGCACCTTCTGTCCCAGCCGCCACAGTGCTCTGAATGCAGCTGGACACAGGAGTAGCTCACATGTGCAGGGTCACAGGCTCAACCAGCAGTCCCTAAGCCCAAATTTCTCTGCTCTGTCACCACAGCTCTCATATAGGCTTTACAAATATACACAACCCACCCTCACATAGCTGAAATAACCCAATGCAAGCAGCATGAAGCCTTCATGTGGATGGAAACAGGCAGGTAAAAACACAGAACAAGACAGCTAAAAATGAAAAACAACAATTAAAAAAATGGAAGAAATTAGAAGAAGATGAGAATTAATTAAAAAAAGGAGACCAAACAAAGTCAGAAAAGGACAGAAGATAGAAAACAGACAGAAATAGATTAACAGATTGTGGCAACTGTAACAGGGCATGATGTGAGGGATATAAGGGTGGGCTGCACTAGATAAGGACTGGGAAAAGCTGAAATATGGTGTTTGTGAAGTAGTGTACTTTCTGTGGTGTTTTTCCCAGTAGGTAATTCAGCATAAAGCCCCTGATAGATCACCACAAGGAATGAATGACGTGGGAAAACCAGCTATTTAATGGATATTATCAACAGTCTCTCTATATAGAGATTGCTGGCACACGTACACATCCTTCTAAGCATGCCAAGGCACTAAGGGCTGATCTTTTAAAAAATAAGTTTAAATTCCTTTGGTTTTATTATTCTTATTAAAAATCAGAAAGCGACAGCATCTGCCAACTACAGAAGCTCTGCCAAAGCAACAAACTTTGCTAATGATTTCAAAGGCAGTGTGTGTATTAAGAAATTCCTGCTCTTCCTTGAAGCGCTTGCTCAACAGTAATCATTCACAAATAAATAAACCTTTAAAGTACCTACCTTGGCAGATTGTACAATGGTGCCATCCTGAAACAAGCGACAACGGCTCTTTTGCGTTGTTTTGACAAGAGTTTGTGCCAAACAGCTTTTTTTGATCTTAATGGTTGCTCGACCTATGGGAAAACACTTCCATCAGTATGTGCAGTACAAACGTTTCATATTCAGTTAAAATTCATTTGCATGACTGGCAAGTAAACTGATTAGTGGATATTACAAAAGCTTCCGTTCTTCTTAGAAATGTTGCTTTTCTAATAAAAATCACGTTTTTATAATTACTTAGGGCCATATACAGTTCTCAATTTACATATAAAACTCCCATTGGTGTCAACAAATCTTACATGTAGTTGAAGTGTAAAATTTCCAAAATGTGACCACTGTGAATAAATAAATTTGCAGGTACAGTCATGCATGTAAACAATTTTTTGCACTATTCCTTTTTCATGAAAATGATGGATTTTTTTTTTATGGGCAGAACGGAAATCAGGTTCAAATGAATTTTTATATTTAAGTTATATCATTTGAACATGCAAGAGTGTGCAGAAGTTGCTAATACAAGGTATTCCCATGTGTAGAAATGGAGAACAGGTGGAAGTCACTTTGAAAATATGTATATATTAAAAATTTACATGTATGCACACACATCGTCTTAAAATTACAAAAGCTGTGTGCTGAATTCCTGCCCTATTGCTTGGGGATTGCTTACAGAATTTTTCAAGGGCAAATAGAAATGTTATGATTGCTCTTCTAAGTAGAACTTTGAAACTTTAGCAGATGACACTTTGAATGTACAATATATAAAATTTAGTTTCAAGCAGAAACTATTGTTCAGTCGATACATTTGATGAAGCAATCTAAACATTATTTTACAGTATGTGCTCTCAAGAAAGAACCTCATGTTCTAATTTAAAGTAAGTACTTTATAGATGTAGTCCTTATCACCTGCTCCAGATGATAGACAGCTGCTGAGATTCTCTGCACCCGTTCTACTGTTTTCTCAGGATTAGTTGGCTCCTCGCTTTTCAAAATGTCCTTGTACAGGTTCAACTGCCATTTCACAGCTGGGTCATCAGACTATAATCAAGATATTTCATACTTTATTATACATTTCTCAAATAATAAATGAGTCTTTTTATGTTCCTTAATCTAAAACAAGCTAACTGAGGGTTTTTAAGCACAGTACATTAGTCCACATAAGAAGAAAATAATTCTAGTGTGCAATAGTGTGTCACACCCTAACTGGCCTGTATGGACCCGGCCAACACATAATACAACTTCCCTAATGCAAGTTACTACAGTTACCTTTCAAACAGTTCTACATTAACATGCACCAGGGACCTTTTAGAGAGCACCAGCAGGGTCCAAATGGGCCATTTAGTGCATAGAATATTAGTGTGCACCAGAATGTATACCTTTCTGGTGAGGATTAATGCACTGTGTAGACAAGCCCTACCTTAATATAATGAACACAACTACTACTACTGATTCACATGGATAAGAAATAGCTAGTCCCATTTCATTCTCGTCATTCAACTCATACCTCCCATTTTTCTTCATTATCTGTAAACATGGCACAAAAGTCCACAAACTACTAGGACAGCTGGACTTAAATTCTGTAAGAAGGCTCCATGGAAGCTCCTATAGAATTATGTATGAAAAAGAACAATACTCATAGTAGTGTGAACTGTGTGCTGTCTATTTTGATATTGAAATACATGTATTTTACATGGCACATATATTTTTTACTTTTCAGTTTTTCACAGATTTTTGTTTTGACAATGCAGAACAGCACTGCACAAGCTGCCATGGGGAAGCTGGGGTTTCAGTAGATCAGTAGGGCACAACTGGGGCTTTTGGTGCTTGGGGAAGTGTGGGAGGCATTCTGGTTTTGTGGAGTAAGAACATAAAATGGATGCTTTTGCTAGAATGACCAGTAGTAAAGTCGCTAAAGTTCAGCTTTAGGTTCTAAAATGAATACCTCCTGGAAAATAGCATGCTTTAAACCTCTTAGCTAGATCAGCTGGCTCTGAAGCCAGACCCAACTGGATGAATAATCAGCTAAATGAAGATACAGTAAGAGATAATGGAACACCACAAAGCAGGGAGGACAAAAGTACAAATGTTGATTGAAGTAGTAGTCAGGTAGTTGTTACAGGTAGTGAAAGGACTATATCTAATCCAGCTAAAAAACCGAATATGGTGCGAGGGAAACACTGAAATGCTTGTACATGAACACATGGAGTCTGGCCAATAAAATGGAGGAACTACAACTAGTGGTGCAGATGGTTTAAGCTGGATAGTAGAAGGATTACAGAAACGGTGGAATAGCACTCATGAGTCATACAGGTATTGAAAGGGATACTCTGGTTAGGAAAGGTAAGAATAAAGGTAAAGATGGTGGGATAGCACTGTACATCAATGAAATGATTAACTGTAAAGGAATAAGAAGTGATAGTATGAACAAAACAGAATCTGTTTGGGTCAAAATCACTTTGGGGCAGGATTGTAAAATTTTCTATTGGAATTGCATAAGGGTCTGCTATAGATCTCCAGGATCAGACTCAGATATGGATAGTGATCTCTTTAATATTATTAGAGAGATAAATATTATAAGGAATTGTGTAATAATGGGAGATGCTAGCTTCCCAGATATAGTTTGGAGAATAAACTACTACTAATACTGGCAGGGCCCAGTTATTCTTGGATAGATAGATGGCAGCTTTTTTCAACACATTGTCATCGAACCAAGAAGAGGTAATGCAAATTTAGACTTAGTTTTAGTCAAGTAGAGAGGACATCAGAACAAAACTGGTTGTAGAAAATAACCTCGGATTGAGTGATTATGAGATGATTCAGTTTAAATTAAATGGAAGTATAATCAAAACCAGATAGTCAACTATGATTTTTGATTTCAAAAGGCCTAGACTTTAGGAAATTAAGGGAATTAGTTAAAGGAGTCAATTGGACTGAAAAGCTCAAAGACTTAAATGTAAACGCTTGGAATCTCTTCATTTCAACTATACACAAACTATCTGAATTTTGCATCCCAAGCAAGGAAAAAAATTGTAGGGAAAAGCTCCAGTCCCAGCTGGATGAATGACTACTCCGAAAAAGTTATTCGGAGTAAGCAGAGAGCCTCTAGGCAATGGAAAAAGGAGTTGATCAACAAAAAAAAACATAACCCTAAATCTTGGAAGTTGAAAAATGTAGGAATAAAGTGAGAATTGATAAAAATCAAGTTGAATTAGTTCTTACCAAGAAAATTAAAATAAAATAATAAGAGAGTTTTTTTAGTTATATAAATAAAAAGAGACTAAGGAAGGATGAGGCTGGGCTGCTATGCAGTGTGTATGGGAAGGAAATTAAAGATGATGCAGATATGGCCCAAAAACTAAGTGAATACTTTATCCCAGTTTTCACAAAGGATAACAAGGAACATGTGCAAGAAGGCAGGACGGATGATGGAAACGTGTGTGGAAATGGAAATTACCACATCTGAGGTGGAAGAAAAACTTAATGTGCTCAAATCAGGGGGAACTGGATAATTTCCATCCAGAATGCTGAAAGAATTGGCATGTACGATTACAAGTCTGTTAGCAAGGATTTTTAATACATCTATTTATTTGGGAATTGTGCAATATGACTGGAGAATAGCTAATGTCGTGCCTATATTTAAGAATGGGGGGAGTGATCCCAGCTCTTCCCATCCCTGCTCCGCCCCAGGCCCCACCTCTTCCCGCAAAACCCTCTTGCCCCCCCACCCCACTTCTTCCCACCCAGTTCTGCCCCCTCCCCCAAGCATGGCTTGTCCCCACTCTTCCCCCTCCCCGCTGTGGAACAGCTAATCCACAGCAGATGTGAGGCGAGAGGGAGGGGCTGATCAGAGGGGCTGCTGATGGGTGGGAGGTGCTAGGGGGACGGGAGTGGGGAGCTTGGCTGCTGGTGGGTGTTAAGCACCTACTAAATTTTTTCTGTGTGTCCACCAGCCCTGGAGCACCCACGGAGTTAATGTTTATGCCTAGCGCTCACTTCTGGCTTATGTCCCTAAAAACTCATACCTCAGAGTTTCAGCCAGCCACCTGCAGGGGTAAGAAAGGAATACCCCACCGCCGCCCAATGTATTATGTATTGTTGTTTGTTTTTTTTTCATCTCCTTCCTCTGAAGCATCAGAGATGGCCATGGCTGGAGATGGGACATTAGACAGGGAGGGCCAAGTCTCTGAGGTGGCTCCAAGCATTATCTCTCTCAGGTGCCTGATGGTCTCGTTCTTGCTTACATGCTCAGTGTCTGATTGCCAGACATGGGATTGGGAAGGTATTTTCTCCCAGGTCTGATTGGTAGTGAGCTGGGTGTTTTTCGCCTTCCTCTGCATGTGGATGCAGCATTACCTGGATACATTTTATTTAATTATTTCCCTGCCATTGCAGGCAGGGCCAGCTCGACTGTTTTTGCCACCCCAAACAGCGCACCAAATTGCTGCCACGGACGGGTGCCGTTAGGGTGGCACGTACGTTTCCATGGCGGCGGCAATTCGGTGGCAGCTTGTCTCCAGCTGTGTCATAAACAGATAGCTAAGGGTTAATGTCTCTTTCACCTGGAAAGGGGTAACAAACAACACTTGACCAGAGGACCAATCAGGAAACAAGACTTTTTCAAATTTGGGTGGAGGGAAGTTTTGGGTGTGAGTCCTTTGTTCTTGGTCTGTTCTTTTTCTGGGCTCTGAAAGTGACCACAGGAATCTCCAGGCTTTCTAATCTTCTGTTTCCAAGTTGTAAGTACAAGGATAGTAAGACAATAGGTTTATATTGTTTTTTTGTATTTACATGTGTGTAGTTGCTGGAATGTGTTAAATTGTATTCTTTTTGGATAAGGCTGTTTATTCATTTTTTCTTTTAAGCAATTGGCCCTGTATATTGTCACCTTAATACAGAGACCATTTTGTGTCTTTTTCTTTCTTTTTATATAAAGCTTTCTTTTTAAGACCTGCTGGATTTTTTTTTTAGTGGGGGCTCAAGGGGATTGAGTCTGCAGCTCACCGGGGAATTGGTGGGAGGAAGAAGACAGGGGGGAAGAGAGAATCTCTTTGTATTAGATTTACTAAGCCTGAATTTGCATAACCTCTGGGTGAGGGGAGAGAAATATTTGATTTCTCAGTGTGGTGTTTCAAGGACTTGAAGCAGGGGATCTCCTAGAGTACCCAGGGCGGGGAAATCTGGGAGGAGGTAAAGAGGGAGAAGGGAAGTGGGTTATTTCCCTTTGTGGTGAGACTCAGGGCATCTGAGTCTTGGGGTTCCCCAGGGAAGGTTTTGGGGAGACCAGAGTGAGCCAGACACTGGAATTCTGGCTGGTGGCAGCAATATCAGATCCAATCTGGTAATTAAGTTTGGAGGTTTCATGCTAGCTTCTCATGTTCTGAACTCTAAGGTTCAGATCTGAGTAGGAGAGTTATGACAAGCTGGAAGACAGAAGCTGCGCCTGCTGCAGACAGCTGAACATAACTGCTAATATGCTAATGGCACAGGGACTGCCCCTGCCATCCACAGCAGCAAGTCAGCATGCTGCTTGGGGGCAAAAACACATGGACTGCCACCCCTTGCAGATTGCCGTCCCAAGCACCTGCTTGGAATGCTGGTGCCTGGAGCAGGCCCTGATTGCAGGAGTCATGGGACTGTTCAGCTCGGACAAGAGACAACTGAGGAGGTATATGATAGAGGTCTATAAATCATGAATGGTGTGGAGAACGTGAATTTACTCCTTCACACAACACAAGAACCAGGGGTCACCCAATGAAATCACTAGGCAACTGGTTTAAAAAGATAAGGTGGTACTTCACACAACACACAGTCAATCTGTGGAACTCATTGCCAGTGGATGTTGTGAAGGCCAAAAGTATAACTGGGTTCAAAAAAAGAATTAGATAGATTCATGGAGAATAGGTCTATCAATGGCTATTAGCCAAGATGGGCAGGGATGCAACTCCATGCTCTGCGTGTCCCTAAACTTCTGACTGCCAGAAGCTGGGACTGGATGACAGGGCTTGGATCACTTGATAAACTGCCCTGTCCTGTTCACTCCCTCTGAAGCATCTGGGATCAGCCACTTTCAGAAGACAGGGCACTCGGCTAGATGGACCATTGGTCTGATCCAGTATGACCATTCTCATGTTCTTATGCCCATTTAGTCCCTCCTATTCTCTGCCTGTGACAAACAATAGTCTAATCTCTGGTAGGCTGTAATACTTCAGTCTAATTTTGGTTGTTGGGGTTAGTGGGTGGATGCTAAATGGTGTTGGTGGCCTGGGATACACAGGAGGTCAGACAAGATAATCTGATGGTACCTTCTGGCCTTAAACTTTATGACTCTCAAAGCTACTCTTTCAGGCTGTTTACAGACAAGCAAACATAAATGCATCAGTTTACACTTTCATGTAGAATATTTTCTTTGAAACAATACAGCTACAAATACTGGCCTGCATTTTTAAAAGTGATTTTGGGTGCCCAATTTGAGATACCTTAAAGGGGGCTGATAATTCCCAAGTGCTGAGCACTTGTTCTTTTAAAGTTTCTTACTTTTAGTACATGAAATCAGGAGTCACTTTTGAAAATGCAGGCTGCCACTGATTTAGAAAATGAAAATTTAGTTTTTAGAGCAAAATTTTGTGACACAACATGGGTTTTGTACCCAGGGCCTGATCCAGAGCCCAATGAAGTCAATTGAAAGAGTCTCATTAACTTCAACAGCTTTTAGCCGAGAACCTAATTATGAGGATTTATGTAATACTTGAGACCCTGTTTTGGTACCATCCTTGTCCATGACCTCTTTCAGGGAGAGTGTTTAAACCAATTTAAGTATCAAGTTACTTAAGCAGTGTAAACTTTACTAAGCTTTTAAAAAGTCTAAACTAGTTAATTTAATCTAAGGCTTTAGATAAAAAAATGGATAATCTGATTAAAATTAAGGACATAGTTCAATATAAAGTGGAAAAGTATTCAAAGAAAGATAATTTGGGATGGGGCAGAGGAGAGTCAAGTTAAAAACGGAAATAATTTTGTTTTCATTAACACCAAAAACGAGATGATTTTAAACAATAATAGCTTTAAATCTAACAAACTGATTTTCTTCAAACATGTTGTGTTTTATAGAACTTATTGAATCCTAAAAGCCAAGCAAAGCTGAAAAAAAAGTGATTTGGTAGAAGAAAATTGGACAGAAATGATTTTTAAAATTTTCATTATGGAAATAGGAGTGAACATGACATGCAAGTGCAAAACCCATATTTAAAAACGTTAGCCTACACTAATTATATCTCATTTTAAAAAGTTTTTTTTAATATTACCTTTTCCTGCAAATGCAAATTGTTACGTAAATGTTCTTTGACTTCTTCATCTGTGTCCCTCTGTGGAAAGACATAAATGTGTTTTATTTCTGTTTGAGATTTATCTTATAAAAACTTCTGTATGAGATAAATCCAGAATATAGAACAGATATTAATTCAGACACTGCAACAGAACACATTGGTTTTTTAATTACATAAATTGTTGGGAAGAATATTTGGGGTCAATGTCCAAAAAAGAACTATTTTAATTGTGGCCATAAACCATAGTCCTAAAAGTACACATATGTAGAAGGTTAGGAGAAACTATGTGGGAAAATTGGAAATGGTTTGTATGCCTCCACACATTTTATGCCCTGCAAATCTGTATTTTGCAGGTATAATTACTCTATCACACACTGACAGAATTAATTTGCAACAAATATTTAGGCATTTATGTTTCAAAGTCTGGTTTTTAAAGTTCAGTTTTACTATTTTGAAAATTATTGTAAAATGTAGACTTACATGACTGTATCTAATCTTAGCCAAAGAAATCAGCTCTTGATCTCCAGGAGTGCACATATTCAAACCAATAGGAAGCATCTTTTTAAGTGCAGCTACAATCAAGGACGTCTGTATTGAATACAAATCCCCTCTACGCTTCAATTTCTTTCGCTCTTGGTCTTGTCCTCCAGACTAGAAGTAAAAGATCCGTAGGTAACTGATTACACACAGGTATACTCTCCTTACACACAAAATGATTCCTCATTCTTCATGGTCCAACCAAGCTATAGTAACTGACATAGCTATATTTTGAATAGTTAGAAGTAGTAAAATAAAAGAGAACTGTATGGTTTATGTGGAAAATGTAAAAAAAAAAAACAAAAAAACAACTTCTTGCTATGCAATAATGTGATAGTAATGCTCATTATTTTCATAATACTAACCTAGTTTTGTATGTATGTACATACATTTAACTATTAACATCTGGGTCTTATACACATCTTGAATCAGACAGGCACATGTAACTAAAAACTGATTCATAATTATAATAGACTGCTTGTTTGCATTTTTAAAGAGACAATTCAATTCCCATTGCTTAAGTTTTTATAAAGGATTATTCCAGACAAGATTTTCCAAGGTCTTAGTCCTACATACATGGATGGGGCTAATCTGCATTGCTGCTGCCTGAGAAAGATTAAAAACTAAAAGGCACAGAATTCAATTCACCCAAACAGTAAGGAAGTGGTGTAGCTGTAAAACTGGTTTGTGTTGGCTGGGTTGTAGTGTAAGCAATTCTGTAATGACATCAAACTAAACTATCAGCAGCTTTGGTCACCGAAGGTACTAGAGAAAGGTTGTCCTAGGAAAGAGAAGTGAACACAATAGAATAACATTTGATCTGTCTAACCACATTAAACAATGTGAAATTTTATTTAAAATAAAATATTAAAATAGCATTTCTTCCTTGGATTTAAGATAACAAATCAAAGCTCTTAGCAATAGCATTGTTTATCATAAAACAGACCAATACGGTTAATGAACTTATGGTAAACAACGACAAACACCACCACAACATAAATGGCCCAATCCTGAGTTCCAAATCTAGACTAAACTCGCATTGAACTCAAGGGGAATTTTGCCGGAGATTAGAGCTCAAGATTGAACCTTCAGCATATGAAAAACTACAAAGAGCAGATGCTTGCATTTAACCCTCCACATCCTCTTCCCTCCGTAAATGAAATGCTAATGCCTATTGTGTTCATATTATACTGTACAGTTACATGTAAGGATACAGTACAGGCCATTAAAATACATCATTTGGCAGTTATTATCATGGTTACCATAGATATAATCTACTATACGAATAAGAGGAAAATGGTAGTAATCTATATTCCACGCTGTAGTAAATTTTGGCCAATTCCTGTCTTTCAAATGGAGACCACTGTATATGTACGCAGCGTTACTTAGGCGAAGTGTTTAGCAATTCAGAGGGAACACAAAGTGGATGTGGTTGCCTTTCTTAAGGAACTAGCAGTTGCAAGAGATTATTTTGCCTTAAAGCTTTGCTTTTGGAAGTGCCTTAGAAAAAGTTTTCTATAGTAGCGTTGATTTAATGGCACTGCATTTACAATGACATTATTTATACTCTACTTTGATAGCAGACAAACAAATGCCACAATGTATCACTGGGACCCAGTGGCGTCACTATGCCTCTTACGTATGAGAGGCAGCTTAAGAAGAGGAAGCCATACTTTTTTTCTCACCTCTATTCTTGGGAGGGATATTTTTCCCATAAAAGTTTCTTTATTTTCAATTGTAATTGAGACTGGAAGGTGTGTGAGAGTAATAAATGCACTTAAAATCAATACATTTGAAAATGATGAAGAGGTGACCCATTCTGCCTTTGCCACCATACTTCTGCCTTCCTAAAGTGGCACTGTAGGCAACATTATTTCCTGCTGGTAAATATGCAAGTAGAACTAGGCAGAGAAATTTCAACTATTGGTGACAACAAAACAATGCCTCCGTCTACAGTGATAGATATCTACATAAATAAAACAATGTCTTCACTAGATATGTGTGAGACACGACAAATTGGGTATAGTTTGTCCAAATTGTTTGCAATGATAAAAGGAATTTTTTTCTGTCACTTCTGGGGTGAAATACACCAGCTGTTTAGCAGCACAGGTGGACAATTAACTGTTAACTGCTTAAGGCCTAAAGGCTGCTGATGCTAATGGAAACATGTCCATAGATGTCAATGGGAGAAGGACTGGCCAACAGAACTGAAAGAACTGCAAATATAATTATGATGCAAAGGGAATTCATGCAGGCAGAATATAACTGCCAAAGCTGGCCAGGACATTTGCATTGACATTCATAATTCTTTCAAAATTGTCAGGCTTTTTTTCCCTGGAGGCCGCTCATACCAGTGCTGATAAAGCCCATGCCTATTTACTTGGCAAGGTCTGACAGTATTATTGTTATTGTTAAATATTTATTTATTATCTGTATTATTAGTGCCTAGGAGCTCCAGCCTGAGGTCAGATAGTATAAACTACAACTTCACTTCAGAAATGTCATTTGAAAAATGGAAAGGAAGATGAACTAAGCATACATCACTGGGGAATAGGAAATCTCTGAATAGAATAGGTAGGGAAAAAGTGGGTGTGGTCCAAGCACCCATCCAGCCACACAATAAGAAGGTGTATTTTTAAAAATGTTTGAGGAGGACTGAATTTACTACATTTCATGCAATCCTGCCAAGCATCACGGGTAGGGAGTGCAATGGAGGTTACTCTGGTACAATATTTTACCCTTATATTTGACTTAGAAAGTCACAAACCAAACATGATATGTTTCTTTGGGTATACTTAGGAAGTGCTCTCCTGATGAGTGATTCAACATATTAAACAAGGTAACAGAAGGCAGAAGGCAGCAGAAGTAGAATGTAATTAATAAGTAGTGTAATGGACTAAATTTTTACATCGAAGGAGCATCTGGGCCTGTTAAGAGGGGGAAATCTGGTGGGCTAATCAAATATGGCCAGTTCTGCAATAAGGAAATTTATCAGGAGTGGAGCCTGTGCCTTCCCTTTGTGACGCCACTGCTATGATCAATGGAAAGAATGCTTAGAGCCTGTCCATCTCTAAAACGAAAACATAAAGACACATCATGCATTTTGACCTGTACCTTCACTTGCATGGCCTGTGTGAAAGAAAAATACAAGGAAAAAAGTAAGTAAAACAGATGAAATGAAGAAAGTTTTACAAGTTAGTAATAAACAGTCTACAGCATCAGAAAAGTAACTAAAACAAGTCTGTAGCTAGAACAACATGAGGCTATGCGTGTATAGTTAAGGTGGTCTTAGTGAAGTAATGATTTATTACTCATCTTAATTCCTACCAAATAATCTATCTTTTAAATTTATCAGTTGCTATTTCTCAAACGCATGGCATACTGAATAGTTCCAGTAACTGCTGTATCAGATGTGGATACATCCAATAAGTCACAGCATCCATATACTAAATTCTAGGTTTCCCTAATTTAATATAGGAGGAGTGACTTTGGACTCTGGACACTCCAGCAGTGAAGAATATTTCAATCATCAGCAGTATAATTTTCCTTTTATTATTATTATTAAATCAAAACTTGATTGTAACAAAATTATTCTTATGATAAAAGTGAAAAACAAACCTCACAGTAAATATTCAACCAGATATAGGATTTTATTTATTAAAGTAGTATTCTTATTTTATAACAAGAAATTCCAATTTCTTATACAGTGTTACAGAGTGCAAAAGTCATGCCTCATATCTCTTAATTGTACCTCTTAATGAGAAATAGCATTCATTTCAGACTCAAATTTCCCTCTCTCACATACACATTTAGTTATTTAAAATCTCTGTTTAAGCATAAAAATTGACACCAGGATTTTATGTATAGAGGAAATTATTTGTTGCCCAAAGTCATATCAGGATGCCATGCAAAATTAACATAACATAAATATAAACTATTCATAATTAGTATTAAACACCCATTCCCACCCATCAACAAACTAATTTAATCAACAGTCAACTGAGGAGTGTTCCTTAGCATGTGAAAATAATGTAATAGAGAACTTTGTCCAGGTTTAAGAAAAGTACTTCACATTAATTTAAGCATCCTCCCTCAATAATTTTTGGCTATCTATGTGTTCTTGTGACACTTTAAGAAGCACAGAGTCTCTCATTTTGGGCCCTGAAGGACTGAGGCTTAGCTATGATTATACATGTCTTTTTTCCTTACACATGAAATAGTGGGAAACATATTATCATTTCTACAACTCTGAACAACTACAGTAAATTAACCCTTTCAGGTCTTGAACACCTTACTCTGGCAAATGGGAATATCTTCAATGGGAATTTTACCTGAATAAGGCCTTTATACGCTTTGCAGACATGGCATAGTAGACATACGATAAATGGTAAGTAAACCAGTGAGGTTAATCCCATTTCATTCATTAGGGATAACTATTACAGTAATCTACTCATGATTTATTTCACACTGCCAAACAACAAAATAATTAATGGAAACATAGGCTCAGAAGCTGAGTAGATTCAAGGAGATGAAGTACTAAACAGCATGAAATTCAAGACTAAATATAAGACTTCTAAACAGCGTGTATAGTAGAAATAGAACCGAACAAAAAATCTGGATCCAGCCACTCCTGAAATTTAGGGTGCATAATAATACAAACCTGGATTCCATGACTGCCTCAGACCTCTACAAAGGACCTATCAAAACACTTTTAAAAAATCAAGATGCAAGTTTTATAATGTGGGCCCATCAGATATGACTTCAGTAGGAGCTGCAGGTACTTAGCAACCTTGAAAATTCAGCTACTTACTAAGGTACCTATATATGGACTTAGACACATAAACTTTAGGCACCACAGCTTGCAAATTTGCTTCTATCCATATTATGCACATATGCATATATTATATACATGCACAGGTGTTATGTGTGGGAATTTATATAGATCATGTGTAAAACATGAGATGGAAAACTTATATCTTTATAAAATCTGCTACATTATCAACAAGTCTAAGGACTGGAAAACTAAAACTTTAGTGGAGTGAAATAAGTTTAAATATTTAACACTTTCTCTACCACAAATCTGTTATTTCAATGCAGTCCAAGTAACCAGTCTTTCTCACACTTGAATATTCTCTAACTTACCATTCCCCTCCGAGCAATCTGCTGCCATTTTTTCAGAAAAGAAAAATTAAAAAACTTGCTCAGCTTTAAATACATTTATCTTAATAAAGATTAACAAACAAGTATTGCATCATCTGAATATACTCAACTTTTGGGTTTCGTATAGCCATCTGTTAGAAACTGTAGATATTAAAACTTTATCCACTACATAGTCTTTCTTTCTTCAGACAGTAAAAAGATACATACATATATATCTCCCCTCCCAATTTTTTCTATTTTATATAAATATACATTACACATAAGTATCATCACATATATTATAGATACTGCCCAGAACGCTGGTTTCATTTAAAAAGAGTACAGAATAGAGTTCAGAAATGGGGGGAAGGAGAATTAAGCCACTTTTGTGTTCCCCTGCTTATTGATTGACTATGCACCAGGCCAAGCCCTGGAATAATTTAGGGGAGCATGACGGCTGCTCTATCTTGCACTGGTTAGTAATAGCTTAAGGTGCCAAAGCAGCAGGTGGAAGATCTCTGAGGCACAGAGAAACCCCAGCCACACCCATTCTTATCCCAACCCTGTCCTGCACATCAACAGTCAGGAAGTGAGCTGGTGTAGGAACGTATACACTAGCTCCATACCAACAGAGGACCAGCTGCTCTGACATTAAGTCCAGCATCTGCTAATAGCATGGTATGAAACAGTCACATCACAGGAGACAATTTGGGCCAATATATCTAACATTTATATTAATAATATTTACTCTTTGTACACATACACTTATTTATACATTACGATTAATAAATAGTAGATCTAAATTCCAGCACTAAACACAATATGATGAATGATGACACAATAAGGAAGTGGAAAGTTTTGAGCTCCTTGATATCAAAATACTGGTTACATGTTAAAATGAGCAGCATTATGAAAAGGAAGTCCTGCTATATAATTTACTCTACTGTTTAGTTATCAACAAGAAGAAGAAAATGGCAAACCTTCTAACACAACCAACAAAATTTCAAAACTGATGGAATTTATAATTTCTCCACATTTAAAAATATTTACATCAGTTTCCTATTACAATGTTCACTTATTTTAGTAACAGTACTGAATACATACGAAGTGTGTTAAGAATCATTGTTCATTTCCACTTCTCCTGAATGATATGTTAAAAACACTTAAAATGGTGCTGCACCTGTATCACATCATGATATTTTACTCATCATAAAACAAATGCCTACCTACAGGAATGAATTGCTCTGCTATCACTCCTGCAAATATGGTACCATATAAATAAAATATTTAACCCTGAACAGTATAAACCATTATTTATATTCAGATATTTGCAATAACCATTCACAACCCACAGAAACACTATACTCGCATATCTACTTATATTTTTTGATGGAAAGATTCACTGTCACACCTATATATACAAACATGCATACATCTGAGCTTGTGTTCAAATTTACATATAAATTATATATATTTTATATAAAAATAAATGAGAGATGGGCAAAACTTTAATCCCAAATCCAAACCTCTACTCATTCTGTGTGGCTATTTATTTGGTTTTGAATTCCTATGATTTTGATCCTGGACTGGAGCCAGCAACAGGTAGTATATATTTTCTGTTTTGCAATTCAGATGTGGCTGAAATTCCCTGAGAAGAACAGTTCTTATGACATTTCCCCTATTCCAGATAGAAGACATTTCATATCATTTCAGTCTTTTGGGATAAAATATCACAGGAACAGTTTAAAGCACTTTGGCAACACCAAAACTAGAGCCTTAATTTGGCTTTAAAACAAAGCCCCAAATCCAATTCTAAACCTAATCTGGAGTGAATGCAGCCCCAATTTTTGACTCCTCAGCTTATTTCTAATATGTATTTTATATAAAAATTTATACACGATATATAAATATAATGTATATAGTATGTGTGTGTATGTCTGTCTATCTCTCCAGCCACACACTTTCCCCTCACACGTATGTGGTGATAGCCATGTGATAAACTGCTGAACAGTGTGATAAACTGCATTTACTATGCACTTCTTCCTACCTCACCTACACTGTGATGATTAATTCATCTTCCCATACAGGATTAGTAGCTGCTTTTTAATAAACAGACAAACACAAATCAGCTTCCTACAAAAATGTTTAATTCTTTCCTCCAAATGTAGAAATTCCTCTCTAAATGATACTGGCCTGAGGCCTAGGATGGACACTTTTTAGTCAGGAACAAGTAAGAAGTCTTGACAGTCCAAACTTTTCATTGGAGGACACAATTTAGTTTTAGTCCTAGTAGGTCCCAAAATGCTGCAGTTTAAATTTATGACATTTTTATGTTTCAGAAAGAAATTACATGGTAATTTACTTTCTGTCTCTTTGTGTCCTCTGACGTTAGACTATCTTAGTTATCATAAGTCCATGTGGAAAGATATTAAAAACAGTCCTGAGACACTTTCTCAAGAGTACTCAGAACTGTAAGTCACCATGTGTTACCCCTCTGCCTCCCCAAGCACTCTCTGAATCTATAAAAGGTGGATTTCCTAGCCATGTGGATTGAGGACAATGAGAACTGACTGCATTGTAATCTGTTAAATTTTAGGTACTAGAAAGTGTATTTTATTTTTGTTTTTATTTCTAACCACTTTCTGTTTCTATTACCCTTGCTTACCATCACTTAAATATCTTTTCTTTATTAATAAACTTATTTTTCCTTTGACCATACAATCACTTTAGTTCTGTGTATTAAAGTGTGGATCCTCAGCTAAACTAACATTCTGGTGTGTGCATGGAGACAGCGGCGTTGGTAATTTCTGTGAGTGTCCAGTGTTAGCAACTAGATACTGCAAAGGAACACTCTTTCAGGGGATTTGGGAACTGGAATTCACTGAATGTTACCAGCAAGACAAGGTTGAGACTGGCACAGTCTCAAGGTATTTGATGTTAAGGCAGCTAGTCTGGTGTGGCAGGGCACTGACACACAATCTAATTTCCACCAAAGCTGTCTCTTGCTGAGACAGAGGGGTAAACACAATGGTTTATGCTTCTGATCACCCTGCAAAAGCATCACAAGCTCACATATATTTTTAAAACCTCTCTAGAACATTTTAAAAGAGGTTTTCTGTAGATCTGTGACATATATAAAATACAGTGTGGTGTTTTGTGATTTGAAGGTTTCATCAACACTTGTCTGGAATTAACCTGTGCAATTCACTTATGGGTTTGCTGTTGAGTACTGAGACCATCCTCAGCTCATGCCAATGAAACATTTAAGCCACTCTACCATACGTTTTCTCCATCACATGTATATCAAAATATATTTTGCAGGCATCACCTTGGTATCTGGGCATGTTACAAAAATGAATAAAGCAGAGATGAATGCTGTCAGTAATAAGCAACAAAGTGATATATAACATATATACTGTATCTATACAAAACAGATATATGCAGAGGATGACCCCATCCTGCTCGGTTTACAGTAAATGGCAAAATACCTACTGATTTCAGGGGAGAGAAATCAGGCTATAAATGTTTCCCTGCATAATTTTCACACAATACTGAACTTGTAATACACTAAAAAGGCCACATTGCTGCTTTTAAGATAAACATCCTTTTGTACATGTAATCTTTCTCATGCTTTTTGCAAATGTATTTAATCGGTTTCCTTCCACGCTTATTCAGCAAACATTTAATCATAAAATGTGATAAGTATAACTAGTTTCTGCACAGAAAGTTTCTTCATATTTATCATAAAAAAGCAACTGCATTTTTGTGTGCTCTATCAGCAGAGAAGCAGTAATTTGGTTGTATTTTCAGAGCTATTCTGACTAAATATAAAACAAAGTGAAAAATATGATTCTGGTTTAACTGATCTTAACATTTTTATTAACTTACTTTAGACATCTTGCTCTTGCTGTCTCCTGTTAAAAATGCCAAATTGTTGATTTCATTCTGAATCACAAAATTTTGTTCTTCTCTCTTGAAGTTCTAAAACAAAAATCACTCAGAAGTTGAAGTCATGAAGATTGTATATATAACTGTGGTGCACACAAATACAAAACACTGGAAGATAAGAAATGAGAAATAGCATCTTACATGTGATTTACACCATAAGATAAAAACCTCAGCTACCATTTGGAAGAGTTCATCAGAATCTGCATCTGGTTTCTTGAGCCAATTTGCTCTGAAAATAAAAACAAGGGATGTTTACAATAAGAATTAACTCCACATAAATATTATTAAGGTATTTGACTAAGTGGTTGTGTTTGGGTTGCTAACTTTAAAATGAAGTGAAGTGGCACTCAAACTTTCTAAGTGCTAATGCAGCTTCTCTTTATGTCTATCATGAATCACTGTTCCCTCAGAGTGTACAGGGTTCATTCAACTCTAGAAAAAACCTCTGACTGCACTGGAAGTTGGTTCATGGCCTAAATGATCATGTGCTTTACAAACTGCATGCAAATCACTCATTACAACTAAAGAGAAGTTGAGTATTTCTGATGTAAGCTTTAGGTGTTTTGTTTAAAATAGCTACACAGACTTTACATTCACATAACCTGCCCTGATCATCTTTGCAGCTGATTGGGTACACTGGCTCACGATATTTACTTGTTCCCAATCAAAACATCATGCACTGAGTTAAAGATATTTCAAAATCTTTTTCTTCTGTGTACTTTCTTATTTAGACCATTCTCTATTTTTCACCAAAGGTTCTACAAGAAGATTCTGGATCTTCCTATGCCAAAACTGGCACTGCAGAAGGAGATCATTTTCAATGCTCTAAAGAAAATTTTTAGTACAAAAGATCAATAAAGAATAGCAATTTCCTTTAGTGCTAGGGTTTTGAAAGTGTCTACATAAGAAGACACTGTTTGGTTCATAGATTAATAGGGCTGGGTCTACATGTAAAATTTGGGTCAACCTAGCTACATTGCTTGGGACTGAAAAATCTGTTTGACATAGTTAGGTTGTCCTAATCCCCACTGTAGATGCAGCTAGATCGATGGAAGAATTCCACCTATCAATGTGGGAAGCATTTACACTACAGCACTACAGTGGCACAGCTATAGTGCTGTAGACAGAAGGGACCAAGATCAGAAGGGACCATTTTGATAATCTAGTCCACGGGTGGGCAACCTATGGCACGCGTGCCGAAGGCAGCACGTGAGCTGATTTTCAGTGGCACTCACACTGCCTGGGTCCTGGCCATCACTCCGGGGGGCTCTGTATTTCAATTTAATTTTAAATGAAGATTCTTAAACATTTTAAAAACCTTATTTACTTTACATACAATTGTTTAGTAATATATTATAAACTTATAGAAAGAGACCTTCTAAAAATGTTAAAATGTATTACAGGCACGCGAAACCTTAAATTAGAGTGAATAAATGAAGACTCAGCACACCACTTCTGAAAGGTTGCCAACCTCTGATCTAGTCTCACTGCCTATATAACACAGGCCATAGAACTGCTCCAGTTCAATCAATCTTTGTTTAAAAATTGCCAGAGATGGAGAATGGTTGGGAGCCTATATGTCTCTATTACCACTGTGGACTGCCCTAGGAGAAACCACAGACAATAATAAACAAAAGAAAAGTTTATTCTCTGCACTAGAAATAAGTCAGCACAAAAATAATTCATGCCTGAGGTTTATGACTAATATCTTGGAAGTATTCTTTCAGAATATTTCTTTCAGAGGATAACTCCCAGGAAGCCAAATTATCCCTCGGTTTCAAGCATGCAACTCCTCCAAGGGCAGAATTTCACCTTCTGGACTTCCAATCTCAATTTTGTTTTTGGGTTTTAGTTTGCATAAGTGCTGACTGTGCAAATGCAACTGCTTTCCAGGAATTAATTTTTCAGTAGGTCCCTTTTCTAGGGACAACAGTAATATAGCCAGGGGTGGTAGCACTACCTATTAATAAGGTTGCCTAACCCTTCCCATTATTAGACTTTGTTTTCAGTTGCTTATAATTTTGCCAAACTTTAACAGTTCAGGCTGCAATTTTCTATGCTGGGTGTCTGTCTCAGGCTGATTTTTTTTTTTGCCAAGACAAAAATTTCAGACAAAACAGTTCCAGCCATTTCTGAGAATGAAGTTAAGGGAAAATATGTTATTTTGTCCATGTAAAAAAAATCTGGTGATTTTTGCTTTGAATAAATCTAATCCCAAATTTTGGAACAGGGATTTGAAAATTGGCAGGGATGAAAATTCAACCAAATTTGACCAAGTTATAAATCTCTGAAAAATCAGTTTGCACATGCTCAGTAAATACTTATTTCACATTAGCAGTTAAAATCACAGAAGATTAATCTGCAATGGGTTTGATCAAGCTTCTCACTGCCTTTAGTGCTGACCAGACTGTGCATGCACCCTCCCTACAAAACAGTTCAGCATGCTGCATCTCCTCACAGCCCTGTGTGTTGACCAGACTGTGCACACATCACCTCAGAGAGTAGCCGAGGATTCTCCAGCACAGAGATACAGGGGCAAAGCCAGACTTCCCTTGTAATGACTGCTTCTAGCTGCACTGGGCTGGGCTGGGGCTGAACACTGGAACAGAGAGCAGGGAGCCTGTCTCTCTTGTGCTCTTGACCCACCTGCTGGAATTCAGGGAGTGATTTGAATGCAAAGGGGACAAAAGATGGACAAAGCAGAGAGGAAAAAGACTAGGATGGGACTAGAAATCTAGTGAGGCTGGGACTGGCGATGTGGGCAAGAGAAATTGTGATTGGAAATGGCTGGCAAGAACACTTGGACTCACTGGTGAAGAAGGGGTGGCTAGGACTGGGAGGGCAGGGAGTGGAGTCTGCAATAGGGAACTGTGAAGGGGCAAAGGAGGTTGGAACTGGTTGGACAAGCAGAATAGGATAAAGTCAGGGAGAGACTGGGACTGAACAACAGTGAAAGAAACTGGGGATGGGGGCAGACAAGGAGAAATGACAGGGAGCCAGTTGGCTGTGGGGGACAACACTGAGATCAGACAAGAACCATGGTGGAGGAGGAGAATAAGACCGGCTGGATAAGGACACTTGGACTAGGAACCAGTGTGGGGATGCAGGCAGAGATGGAGGAGAGGCAGATCTGACAAGGAGCTGGGGTGCGGGAGAAAACAGAGTCTAGCTCGGCAAAGACACTAGGAAAAGAAGTGGGAGAGGAGGTGCGCGGGGTGTAGATGGGATGAAAAGCCCAGAGAATAAGCATGTGACTGGGAGCCAGTGAGAGGAAGGGGGAGATAGGGAGGGGAGAACTGTGACTGGCTGGGCAACAAAACTCAGACTGGGATGAAAAGCCTGAGGAATAAAGACTGGGACTGGGTAAAGAAGAACGGGATTTGGATAAGGAGCCAGGGGAAGAAAAAGGACTGGAACAGGGATAGGTTAGAGGGGACAAAGCAGAAAGGGTAAAGCTTGAGGGTGGGGACAGGTAGAAGAGTCTGTGCCCAGTAGTGCACACTTCCCTCCAGAGTCTGGAATGTAACCCAAGAGTCTGGAGTTTCAGCATTTCTCTGATATCAGGAGAGACAATATCAGTAAAACCCACTGACAATGTTTGTTCCAAACCCCTCTAGTGCTAGTTGACACAGAGGATGACAACCTACTACTGCTTTCAGTTCCCCACTGGGTCAAATGGCAGAGATGTGTGCAGTGGATCTTAAGGTTCCAGCCCACGGAGGATGATGGGATGGAATTTCTGAGTTATTTTCAGTTTACTTTTTATTAAAATAGGAAACTATACACACAAAACTACATGCAAATGGGGGGAGGATAGCTCAGAGGTTTGAGCATTGGCCTGCTAAACACAGGGTTGTGAGTTCAATCCTTGAGGGGGCCATTTAGGGATATGGGGCAAAAATCTGTCTGGGGATTGGCCCTGCTTTGAGCAGCAGGTTGGACTAGATGACCTCCTGAGGTCCCTTTCAACCTTGATAGTCTATGATTCTATTAATGTTGCAAAGTGAAGCACTCATAGTAAGTTATACATGATGACAAAATCTTTTATTACATGACATCATACTATTTTTTCCACAGGAACCATGCCTCATTCAGGGCACAGGGTGGACTTGCTCTGGGGATAAATTAGGGTTGTGTAGTAAAGAAGGCATTTCTCTGTAACACCCTTGCCTCATCTGTCAAAAAAGTTGGAAGGTGCATTGTGAATTCAGCAAGGGATTGCAAGAAGAGATAGGACAATCTAATGGTTAATATAGTTGAATGGTGCCCTGGAGAACTGGAGTGCATCCCAGCCTTTGATTCAAAGATTCTATGTCATGCTAGGCAAACCACTTAAACTAGATTTTTCACAGGTGGCCCCTAACTGTGTGTTCTTCATTTTCTGGGTGTCCAAGTTGAGATCCTGGGGTCTAATTTGTACAAGTGCTGAGCACTCACAACTGCAGCAGAAATTAATGGGAATTGTGCTTTGGAAGTGGCATATAATGCTAAATATTCTGAAAAATCCAATAGCAGTTGTTTCAAGTTTGGAACCCAAAATAATTTAAGTTTATAGTAATTTGTACCTCTGCTCCTCATCTGTAAAATGGGAATATAATTATCCCTCTGTGATGTTGCACTCTATATGTTTATGGAAATATACTTATAAATGTAAATATAACATAACTGGAATAATACTTTATGCTAGACATGCCATGTGGCATATCTTTGCAAAAGTTATGATCTACTGAATATATTCATCCTATTTGTCTGCATGTATAATTTTTATATCTGAAGTTATGAGCGTTGGCTCTATGCTTGTATTTGAAGTGTTTGCTTTAGAAAACACATAAGGGAGGTTTGGCCAACATATTATGAAGGGGCTATTCAAGTAAATGGGAGTACTTAGCTACAATGGACTTTGGGAGATGCCAATCCACATCTGAGCTTTCCTGGGAATGTTCAAACTAACATGTAAACAATGGTGTTGGCCTGCAAAAAGCTGAATCATTCATGGACATGTGACTTGCCCAGGTGGCTACAAACTCCATCCTGTTGTTGTGATTTTGCACAGAAGAACAAAAGGTTTCACACCCACAAGAGAGAGAATATAAAAGTCCCTGGAAGCCTCTTCACTTTGTCTTCAGCTGTCTCAAGAGATGGTCTCTCCACCCCAAAGAGATGCCTGAAAGAAACTAGAACAAAGGACTGTAACTATGGGGGTATGAGAGATTGCTGGACCCAGGCCATAAACTACATTGTTGGTCTGAAAAGGATTGTACCTGAGGCCACGTCCAGACTACCCGCCGTATCGGTAGGTTAAAATCGATTGCTCGGGGATCGATATATCGCGTCTAATCTAGACGTGATATATCGATCCCCGAGCGCGCTTATATCGATTCCGGAACTCCATCAACCCCAACGGAGTTCCGGAATCGATATAAGCGCGCTCGGGGATCGATATATCACGAACATCGATCCCACGCGGTGTGGACAGGTGAGTAATCCGATCTTAGATATTCGACTTCAGCTACGTTATTCACGTAGCTGAAGTTGCGTATCTATGATCGATTTCCCCCCCGTAGTGTGGACCAGCCCTGAGATAACATCTAGGGTGAGAAGTTAGTATTTGTAACTAGTGTTCTTAGTGTATTAAGTTAGCCTTGCATATTTTGATTTATTTTACTTAGTAACTTACTTTTTTCTGTCTGTTATTACTTGAAACCACTTAAATCCTACTTTTTAGTCTTAATAAAATCACTTTTGTTTATTATTGAACCCAGAGTAAGTAATTAATACCTAGGGGAGCAAACAGCTGTGCATCTCTCTCTATCAGTGTTATAGAGGGTGGACAATTTATGAGTTTACTCTGTATAAGTTTTATACAGAATAAAATAGATTTATTCAGGGTTTAGGCTCCCAGAAAGACTGAATACTGGGTGCTGGGAAAGTCCTGGTTAACTGAGAAGCCCCTGGGCTAAGTGAATGTTTCTGTGAACTGCAGGGGTGTGTGGCCCATCCTCTTGGTCTGTGCTGGAGTCAACTGGTGTGTCTAGCTCAGCAAGACAGGAGTGGAAGAAAGCCTTTTCTGGCAGTGGGGTTTGTTCTCAGTGGTATCCCAGCACATCTAGTGACAGTCTTGAGGGAGTTTCTGTGACCAAACCCATGTCACCCTCACCTCCCAGGAGAGTTATGAATATAAATTATTTAATGTTAGTGAAGAAAATCAGACACCATAGTGACAAGACACAGAAAATGCCATGAGGATATTACTAATTCTGTCTTCAGAGCAAGGTTTGAATAGTGTGCACTAAATAAGGCCTGGGGCTACACACTGAACAATGAGGATAAAACAAAATACTGAACAGCTGCTCATTCACGGCGCACCATCCATCCTGTACAATGAGCAAGGCAGGGATTCTGTGGGAAAAACAGTATCCGACCATGTATTTAAACATGCACAAGGGTACCAAAATTAAAGTTGGACAGACAGCCTTAATTCTTGCATTCCCTGACTTTTGAGTTCTTGACTTTGCAACCTTAATAGTGCCCAACATAATTTTTTACGTAATTTGAAAAAGGGACAGGATTCTCCCAAAGGATCTCTACTTCTATTTACATCTCTTCATCACCATCTTTAAAATTTACTGTGTCTTGTGCAAGTTAAAAACTTTTCAAACTGTCCATGTGCTGGTGTTCTTAAGCATTTTGCAAGCTAAAGAAAGTAGGCTACTCTCTAGTAAAAAGGAAAAGCTATATTCTGCCTTTCACTCCCAACCAAGCAAAGCACTTAAGCATGTGCTTTACTTTAAGCATATGAGAAATCTCATTGACATCAATGTTCATGTGCTTAAAGTTAAGCAAAAGCTTACGTGTTCCTCTGGATCAGAGACTTACAAGATAAAGCTTCTTAGAACAGGGGACCTATTATACTTTATAAATAAAGAACCTCTGTCTATATCTGGCCTAATGTAACCATATCCATTTCTGGGCTTCTATGAAGAGTTTCACATTGCACTGATTATACTGTCCGTGAGATTTAATCTTTTTAGCGGAAATCCTTATCAGTACGGTTTTATTTACAGGGCTGAGATTCTGTACCCTTCAGCTAAATTACTCTTGGCTGTGTCTCTGCTCTGCCCTTATTTATCCTTAGATTCTGAATTCTTCAGTTACATTAACCTCTGAATTTAAACTTCTGTTAAATCTACTACACATTTTTCCTGACCTAACTAAATTTAGTAGGACTTGAGGTCAGTAATGTTCTTTTGTTCTATTTCTTATTGATTTTTCAGGAGGGATCTCCGTTCTTTGTGTCAGGTGTCAGAGCTATCAGAATTACTATTTGTACACTTTTCAGAACATTAATTAAAACAATTAACAATCCACGGAGTGCCCTTGACATGACTGGGCTGGAAGGTTCCTATTTATCTTACCTTTGGTCTAGAAACAATTTGCTTCTCTTAACCTGAATGACTACTTGTTGGAAGAATTAAAAATCTACTTTTAACGCACTTTCTATACCTTCACTTTTAGAACTCCATTATGGTAAACCTCATGTGTTTGTACTGTGAAGTCTGTGTATTAAGGAAATGGAAAATTTCTTACCAATAATTTCCTTTCTGCTAGCAGCATCTCCACAATTCTATACATCCTGGATGGCTCATGAGTTAAGGATCAAATATCAAGTGGAATCATTACCATATCACCATCTTTCTTGGTCTAATGTAGTTATTTTGTTATTTCAGGAATAACTGTTTATAATGTTATGCAAGATTTACAGCTTCGGAACACTCATCTGGTAGCAGGCAGGAGTGGCAGGACTGTGCCAAAACACTGATCTGCCTCTGTAAAGTGCAAAGAGAGAATATCTGCTGAGATGTCCCATATTGTGGGAGATGCTGCTAACAAAAAGGAAATTATTGGTAAGAAATTTTCTAATTTCCATTCTCCAGGCTAGTATCTCCCACAATTCTGGACACCTGGGAAATAGTGAGCAATTAAAAAGACATAGGAAGAGTTATGAAACAGAAGTTTAGCAGGAAAGAATTACCCCTCTCTTTGTGAGCTTGCTTTCACTTGTATTATTTCTGAACCACTGGCTGAAACGTATTCTTGCCAAAGGAGGCCACCTCTGCAGGAGATAGAAGGTCCCCCTTGTAGTGCTTAATGAAGGTGTTAGCTGTAGACCAAGAGACCATTTTGCAAATTTCCAAAGTGGACACAGGAGGTTGCTAAGAATCTCATGCAGTGCACCTTTATCTCTTCTGGGACACAAGCCTCTGATGATTTTGTAGGCTTCCACAACACATAGTCTAATCCTCCTAGTGATGGAGGACTTGGAAGCCTTGAGTCCCTGGCATTTCAGGAGGAAGGACACAGATAGGGAGCCTGATCTTTTTGTGGAATCTGTACACTTGAGATAGATTTTCAGTGCTCTTCTGACATCTAGGGTACACCACAACTTTTCAGATGGATGTTGTTTGGTATAGAAAGAAAGAAGCACAACCTCTTGGGAAGTATAGAAGGAGGAATTTACCTTAGGAAAAAAAGAATTCTGGTATCCTGAACACCATTTTGTCTTTGTGGAACAAGCAGTAAGGCTCCTATATAGATAAGACTGCCAGCTTTTGCCTGGTGGACATGACAGCTACTAAGAAACAAGTCTTAATGGATAAATAAAAGGCTGACTCTAAAGTCACAGGCTCAGTGGTCTGGCTTGTCAAGGCCCTCAAAACTAGTGGTAGGTCCCATTTTCGGAAGAGTGGCCTGAGGGTCAGTCTGGCTAATTGGAGTGGTCAAATGAATCTGGCTACCTGTGGATTGTCTTCCAGGGAACCCAAATATCCTGCAAATAGCACACTACTAAGAGCCTGACATGCAATGGCACTGATCTGAAGGCCTCAGTCGATGCCTTCTTGGAGAAAGTCCAGAATGGCTGGAATTCCTGGATTTCTGGCATTTGCACTATGCTCCTGTCACAATTTATTGAATATAGACCAGATAGAGGAGTGTGCTTTTAGTGTTGATACACACATATAGGCAAAAAGCAATATCTTAATGACTCTGGAGGACAAACCGAAACTTTCTAGTGATTCCCTCTCAACAGCTCGGATGTTAGCTGAAGCCATTTTGGGTCTGGATGAAGAAGAGGACCATATGAGGGGATGTCCTGTCTCCACAGAAGCTGGTATGTGGGCTCCAGTGTCAGCTCTATCTGATCTGAGAACCAAGGTCTCCTCGGCCAATGAGGAGTTATCAGTATTACAGTCACACGTTTTATTTTCTGGACCACCTTCCCCTGTAGGGGAAAGAGAAAGTAGGCCCCGTGGCCAACTCTGAAATAAAGCATCTGTCTTGATGTGTTTGGGGTCTGCCTCCCTTGTGAAGTATTTTGGCCTCTTAGCATTAGTACAGTTCATGAACAGGTTGGCTGAAGGAAGGTCAAACATCTGAACAATGAGACCAGAAATCTTGTGATTCAGGCACAACTCAGAGTTGTAGATGCTATGCCTGCTGAACCTTTTGGTTCAGATCTCCTTTGATGTGGATCGCTCTAAGGGAAAAGAGGAGCTGTCCTGCCCACCTCATTATTTCCATTGCTTACATGTGCAGTACCAGACTCTTCATTTCCCCCTTAGTTGTTTAAATATGCAAATCACAGTTGTACTGTCTGATTGAACCAGGACATTGTTCTCCCTTAGGGTGGATTAGAACCTTTTCAGAACTAGTTTAACCGCTTTGAGAGGTTTATTCCATGAGCCTCTTCCTCCTGGCTCCAGAGGCCCTGGGCTGTTTAGGTCTGCAAATGAATTCCCCAGCCCTCCAGGCTGTTGTTGGCTGTGAGGATTAAAGGATCTGGAAGGCAGATGGGCATGCCTTTATGTACACTGTCGTGGGCTGACGATGACTGTAGGGAGTTGAACACCTGTGCTGGAAACTGTACTTGATCTTTCATGTTTTCTGGGAAGTGTTCCCAGACTTTTAGTATGAAGACTTGAAGATTTCTGATGCATGATGGTGCCAACAGAGTGATCCCTATGCACGACACCAGGAGTCCTATCAGTTGAAGGCTATGGTAGGTCTCTTGCAGCTCTGGACCAAGAAAATAAATTCCTGGATGGAACCAGAGAACTTTTCTTGGTACTGATGATGAAGATGTCCACCTGGAAGAGATTCAACGTCTGAGAGGCGGCCCTATACTTGACTGCAATGGAGCTCTGATCATGATGTCATCTAGGAAAAGGGACAGGTGAGTTTCCTGCAACCTGAGTCTGGCTATTATCACCAGTAACCTATTTGTAAGAACCCTAGCCAAATGGAAGTGTTCACTAGTGATAATGTTTCCTGCTGGAGATTAACCTCAGAAGTCTGAGGTGACATGGTCTCATGAGGATATGGAGATATGCAGCTGCTAGAACTACTTAAGTCAAGAAGTCTCCCAAGGACAGGGATGACACCATAAAGGCAAGAGTCTCCATCTGAAACTTCATTTTCTTCATCCACTTGCTGATCCTTCTGAGGTTCTGATACCACCCATACACTTCTATACAATGAAGAATCATAGAATTAAAAAAAACATAGAACTGTAGGACTGGAAGGGACTTTGAGAGGTGATCTAGTGCAGTCCCCTGCAGTTAAGGCAGGACTATGTAATAACTAGACCATTGCTGACAGATGTTTGTCTAACCTGTTCTTAAAACTTCCAATAACGGAGATTCCACAGGCAATTTGTTCCAGCCCTTAAGTTAGGAAGTTTTTTCCTAATGTCCAATCTAAACCACACTTGCTGCAATTTAAGTGCATTGCTTCTTGTCCTATTCTCAGAGGTTATCAAGAACAATTTTCACCCTCCTTCTGTAATAACCTTTTATGTACTTGAAAACTTATGTCGCTCTCAGTCTTCTCCTCTCCAGACTAAACAAACACAATGTTTTCAATCTTTCCACATAGGTCATGTTTTCTAGACATTTAATCATTTGTGTTGGTCTTCTCTGGATGTTCTCCAATTTGTCCACATCTTTCCTGAGATGTGGTACCCAGAACTGGATTCAATACTCCAGCTGATTCCTTACCAACACGGAGTAGAGCAGAAGCATTACTTCTCGTGTCTTGCTTACAACATTCCTGCTAATACATCTCAGAAGGATGTTCACTTCTTTTGCAACAGTTTTTTACACTGTTGATTCATACTTAGCTTGTGATCCACTACAACCTCCAGATCCCTTTCCGCATTACTCCTTCCTAGGCAGTCATTTCCTATTTTGTATGTGTGCAATTGATTGTTCCTTCCTAAATGGAGTACTTTGCACTTGTCCTTCTTGAATGTCATCCTATTTACTTCAGACCATTTTTCCAGTTTGTCCAGATCATTTTGAATTTTAACCCTATCCTCCAAAGCACTTCCTACTCCTCCCAGCTTTATATTATTCGCAAACTTTATAAGTTTACTTTCTCTGCCATTATCTAAACGATTTATGAAGATTTAAGAAGATGGAGCAGAAGTGGAACCAAGAAAACCGTTTTTCTGTGGAAACACTCTCTGTGACTCCCATAACCAGAAGATGACATATTTCATCCTGGATCAGATTGTGTTTTATGGAGTTGTTGGAGATGGTAACTGGATGAAGAATGGATGGGGTGCAGCCTGAAGCTTGATGGAGTAGCCCTGGCTCACAATTTCCCCAACCCACTTGTCTGTTGTCATTGAAAACCAGTCCTCTAGAAAATGGGAAACCCTGCTATTTCAGCTCTGGAGGGAAGCCTATGCAATCTTTGTCAAAGTGGATTTTGCAAGGGCTGAGGTCCCTCTGGACTTTGCCCCTGGACCTTGATTCCATTGTTTTCCCTTGAGGAATCTGCCGTCCCTTTTCTGGTACCTCTGTGAGGATGAGGAGAGAAAGGAATGCCTCTCTCCTTGAAGGCTGGTCTATATTCCCTTGTGAGGGCACTTAGAGGGGAAGAAAAAGACACTTTAGATTTGCTGCACGGTCAGCTACCACCATACCTAGCCCTTTTCTCCAAAAAGGAGGGAACCTGTAAACTTGGCCAAGCATAGCACTTGATTAGAGTGAACATCTCACCTTCCAGGGCTGGAGCCATAAGTGGCACCTGGCTACTGAGATGGAGGCCCTGGCATAGGCTGAGAACTTCATTGCATCCTCTAAAGTATCAGCGACAAACACTGTTGCTAGGGAGACTGTCTTTAAAGTGGAGCCAAAATCAGCATGATCTCTGTCTTTAAGGGATTTGAGCTCTTCCAGCCATGAAAGAGATGTTCCTGCAAAGCATGTGGCTGCCAGAGATGCAGGGAGGGTGGCGGAGGAGGCTTCAAAGCCCTTTCTGAGAGCAGTCTCCATCTTTCTATCCCTGGGGTCATTAATGAAGAACTCCCTTTCTGAGAGAATAACCATATCCTTGGCGAGGGACATTACAGCTAGATCTTGAGGTCACTGTTGTTAATGTGCTTGCCCTTATCGCGCTTGTTCCATTCAATACTAATCACCTCCTCGAAGAAGGACTGAAGAGATATTTCAGCCTCAGGGAAAGATGTTGAGGGGAGAAATTTACTCTGAAACTTACTCGCAGGAGCCTGTCCAGAGCAATTTCAGAGTGAGACAGCTCACCTTCCTCAGTGGAGAAGGAGGTCAGAGGATTCTTATCTCCTAGATTTTTATTTTGCCTCCTCCCCTTCCCTTTTTAGGATTTTGAACCTTTTCTGTGAACTTTGCGTGTGTAGAATGTCTGCTTCAGCTTTGGTGAGGCCTTTTTGTGGCTTGCTCTCCTTACAGCCTGGTGAGGTCTGTCTTGGAATCCCCCCATTGGGTCCCATTCCACTGGGAGGCACTCACTGTCAGAGCCCTTCTGGTCAGCTTGGGAGGGAAGGGAGCTGATTAGAAATCCTGATTCTTTCCCCAGAACACTAAGAACCCACTTTAGGGAGAGGGACTTGTGGCCTCACAAGTGTCTCCTATTTCTGCTCTGGATTTAGTCTCTCAGTTGAATGGTCAGAGTTCTCCTCGCTTTTGGAGCCTCTTCTTGCTCTTCACTGGGGTTCCTGGTCCATTGTTCCCTCACTGGTGTGTCAGCAGGTAGGGCATCCCCCTTGCCCATCTGATTCATAATTGGAGCTAGGGACAGAAGGTTGGGCGTACACTGGGAACAACTTGTCATTGCCAAGCCTGGGAAGGCTGCCTCACACATAGAATACTACTTAGATTTTACCTGGTGCTTGCTTGGCTGCTCTGCCAAGCCTGCAAGAGGCAGAGTAGCCATCAGGGAGATCCTGCAGTGAAATCTCAGGGAGGGTTAAACCACCAAAGGGTTAACTGACTTAAGGAGGAGGAGGGATGCTGAGGAAGGAAAACACTGCTTCCCACTGCCCCCAAAAATGGGGCAGAAAAGTTAATACAGAAAGAGTAAGGAAGGGAACAAAAGAAACTGCCACTGTCTGCTGTTGCAGAGGCAGAGTCTGGGAGCAAGCAGGAGCAGTGGGGCCATAGCCAGACTGTGCGGCGCTAAACGCTGATCAGCCTCCAGGAGGTGCAGAGAGAGGAGAGCAGCGCGGACATCCAGAACTGTGGAGATGCTCGGCTGCAGAAAAGAATGGCTACTTATCTCGGTTACTTACCTTACAGTACTGCAGTTCTCTGAGATATGTTGCACAAATAGATTCCACTCTCGGTACGCCTTCACCCCATTTGTGTGAGACCAGATTCTTTTGGCCACCAGTGTTCATTGGGGCCACACCTGCCTTCTAGATGTTCCCATGCCCCTCCACCCAAGAGCATAAAGGGCAGAATGGGCCTAACCATCCCTCAGTGCCCTCACCAACACACAACCCCAGAGGGGCAGGATTCCATAGTAGCAGGAAAGAAGGGCAGTTTGTGGAATCCATCTGGAAAATATATCTCACAGTACCACTTACTGTACAGTAAGTAAGTGACTGTTCTTTCTTCAAGTGATTGTCCACAGGAATTCTATGCTTGGTGATTGACAAGTGGTTGTCTGTCTGTTTGAAGGTGGGGAGTAGGAATCCTGCTTAAGCACTGATTCCAGAACAGCCATAGCAAAGTGAGCTTCTGATCTGGAAGTCTCTAACAATGTGTCTTGTAAAGGCGTGGACTGAGATCTATGTAGCCCCTCCTACAGATATTACTCCTTGGGGAATTCTGTGCCAAGAACTACAAATTCTGTGCACATATTAAAATTCTGCATATTTTATTTGTCAAAATAATATAATCATACCAGTTTCAATTATTTTTGGTAATTTATTTCAAAATACCTGTCAGCAAGTATGTCTGTAACAAAAAAGATTCAGGAAATGTTTGGTTTTTTATGACAAATGCCTTCCTTAATAGGTATATTAATACAGAACTTTGAGTAATAATTCATTTAAACTACAATACAGAAACACTTTTCCTGCATCCCTCAGAAGCAGTGCAAAGGCTTGGGAAGTCAGGGGTAATGGAGGAGCTGAGGCAAAGTGAAGTAATTGCCTGGGAGAGAACCTGGAGGGTTGTTAGATGTGGGTGGGAGAAGTATGAGGGTTGGGGGGCAAAGGAGAGATTGTTAGGGAGCTGGGACGCCTCCCACCTGCAGACCCTGGCTGACCCCTAGTCTTTCCGATTCAGTCAGTCACATCTGCCCATTCCCTTGTGTTCCTGCACTTCACTTCCCCTTATCCCCAAGTGTCCCTCAACCCCCCTCAGCCACCTCTTCCCCCCCATCCCCATGTGTCCCATCACCCCCACTCCTATTCAGCTCCTGGCTCAATGCTGTCACCCCATTAGGTCCTGTGACCCCATCCCAGTCTCCCCCCCTGACTAGCCATTCTTAATCACAGTTGATGTGACCCCAGCATCCCTGAGTACCCTGCTCAGTCTGTCCCCACCACATTCCATGCTTCCTCACTTGGCCCTGCAGGCAGGATGCTGTGAGGAACACAGCCACTGCCCCCTCCCTGAGTCAGCTGCCCTCTGTTCTGGGGCCAAAGCAGCCCCTGGTGGGCGAAATGTGTACTTGTAGCCTCTCTCTGGCTAAATCTATTTTCTGTGGGGGACATGAATTTTGTGAATGCCCAGTGGCACAGAATTCCTCCAGGGGTAAGATTTCAGAAACAAGGAAATTCTTCAAACAGGCAGCAGCAAAGGCTGCCTAAGCTCTAGTGGAATGAACTCTAAAGTGGCTAGGTGGATATAACTTTGCTAGCACTCAACGACCCACTTAGATAATGCCTCTGAAGGGATAATCCCTGCCCTTTAACCCTCTCTGAAAAGGCTATAAATAGTCCAGGGTGTTCCTGAATAGTTTTGTCCTGTCAATGTAAAATGACAGTGCCCTTACAATATATGAAGTTTAGGTTCCCCTGAGGAAGAGTGAGTCTTTGGGGAGAATACTGGGATATAAATTAATTTACATGGAATTCTGAAAGATCCTTGGGATAAGGCCTGAGTGTGACCATGTCCTTATGAAACAGTATGTAAGGCAACCCGCTATGAAGGCCTGAATCTTCCCTATTCTTTGACCTGCTGTAATGGCCACTAAAAAGGCAGCCTTCACTGTCAGATGGTATAGGTTGCTAAGGGCTCTAATGGGGACACATCAATCCTGCTAGTACTATATGGAGGTGCCAAGGGAGAGAAGGGGATGGTAAACAAAAGGAGAAATACGAATGAGGCCTTAATGTATGTTACCACTTTAGGGTGGGAAAATACAGTATGGTCTTAGATAAGAGTGTAATATGCAGATATTCCTGTTAGATAGACCCATATGGAGCTGACAGAAAGTCTAGATTGTACCATGGCTAGCAGATATCCATTTCTGCAATATTGGACTGTTATGAAGCAAGACAGATGGTGCTGGGATCCCCAAACAGAAGCAAACAGTCAGTCTAGTTGAGGCTTTCCTGCTTTGGAACAGAACATTCTGAATTTCATTCTGGAACAGCCTTTTTTGGTGGATGTTATCCAACTAGCATCCAAGCTGTTGTATGTAAGGAGGTTGAATCTGGGTGCAGGATCTAACCATTATTCTGCGAGACTACGTCAGGAAGAGCTGGCAAGGTGTTCAGTGGCTGCACAGAAATGTTAATTAGGTCCAAATACCAGTACTACCCGGCCCTTGCTGAAGCTATCATAATCATCAGACCTATGTGTTGCCTCTGAACCATTGTATCATGGGAATCAGTAGAAAGGCATACATAAGTCCCAGTATTCAGGTACCTGGTCAGGGAGCCTGGACAGAAATCCCCACTAGAAAAAATGTTTGACACTTGTTGCTCTGTTGTGTAGCAAACATGTCTATTTCTTGGAATTCCCACTTAAGAAACATGTTCTGGACTTAATATTCGACAGACCATGAGTTATTGTTGAGAAGTGTGTGCTGAGTTGATCTGCCAAAGTATTCCGAAGACTGGGAAGGTATCGAGCAACTGGTGTGATATAATTTGCAATGCACCAACATTTTTATGCATAAGTTATACTTATCATAGAATCATAGAAGATTAGAGTTGGAAAAGACCCCAGGAGATCATCTAGTCCAAGCCCCTGCTCAAAGCAGGACCAACCTCAACTAAATCGTCCCAGTCAGGGCTTTGTCAAGCCGAGTCTTAAAAACCTCTAAGGATGGAGATTCCACCACCTCCCTAGGTAACCCATTCCAGTGCTTCACTTCCCTCCTAGTGAAATAATTTCTCTTAATATCCAAACTAGACCTCCTCCACTGCAACTTGAGACCATTGCTCCTTGTTCTGTCATCTGCCACCACTAGCTCCATCCTCTTTGAAACCCTCCTTCAGGTAGTTGAAGGCTGCTATCAAATCCCCTCACTCTTCTCTTCTGCAGACTAAATAACTTCAGTTCCCTCAGCCTCTCCTCATACATCATGTGCCCCAGCCCCCTAATCTCGTTGCCCTCTGTTGGACACTCTCCAATTTGTCTGCATCCTTTCTATGGTGGGCGCCCAAAACTGGACTCAATACTCCAGATGTGGCCTCCCCAGTGTCGAACAGAGGGGAATAATCACTTTCTTCGATCTGCTGGCAGTGCTCCTACTAATACAACTCAATATGCCATTAGCCTTCTTGGCCACAAGCGCACACTGTTGACTCATATCCAGCTTCTTGTCCACTGTAATCTGCAGGTTCTTTTCTGCAGAACAGCCACTTATCCAGTCGGTCTCCAGCCTGTAGCAGTGTATGGGATTCTTCCATCCTAAGTGCAGGACTCTGCACTTGTCCTTGTTGACCCTCATCAGACTTCTTTTGGCCCAGTCCTCCAATTTGCCTAGGTCACTCTGGACCCTATCCCTACCCTCCAGCATATCTACCTCTCCCCCCAGCTTAGTGTCATCAATAAACTTGCTGAGGGTGCAATCCATCCGATCATTCAGATCATTAATGAAGATATTGAACAAACCCAGCCCCAGGACTGATCTTTTGCTTGATACTGGCTGCCAACTAGACATCGAGCCATTGATCACTGCCCGTTGAGTCCATATCAACCAGACTCCAAATAACATGTGGCTTATTATCAGGTCCTCCTTTCTAAGTATGACTACTTAAAATGAGAAGGTGTTTCAATTTGTGCACAAGCTTCAAAAATAACATCAAGAGGAGATGATGGTCTCATTTCTTCAGGTCCTTCTCTCTAGGTGTAGATTTGGGAGATCCCTGCTCTTCTGTTTTCTGGACAGCAGTCACATTGCAAGTAAACCCACTACTGAGTGGGAATAAAAGTATTCAAATCTCATGGAAGGGATCTGACACCTCCTGGTCAGCTCACTTTGATGTGGCAAGGATGGGCATTTGCATGTGGCATGGATCTTTTGCAGGCTCCCACTGTCCTTCATTTATGGCCATCATGAGCCTGCTGGGCATGGAAAAGTGTAAGATGTCCAGGAGTTTGTGGTTTTGTCTTTATCATTTCCATTGGTATATCCAGGGTCTCTGGGACAGCTTGAAGTCCTCCTCTGAGGCAGACATAGAAAGGTTCACTGCCTCATCCAGATGCGATCACATTGGGGACCAGTAGTTCTTCCCCTTGCACTTGATGCTCTTCTTCGCTTCCATCCTCCTGCCCTTCCAGGACCGCAGGCTGTACTATCTGGCCTGGCTAGGATGACCTATTCTGCTTCTTTGAGGAGGGGGATCTAGCTCTTGAAACAGCAGATGATGCAACCATTGTAGAATTTGACTGCACACCCTAGGTCGGGGTTCCCAAACATGGTCCACGGCTTGTTCAGAGTAAGCCCCTGGCGGGCCGCGAGACTCTTTGTTTACCTGAGCGTCTACAGGTACGGCCACTTGTAGCTCCCTGTGGCTGCAGTTCTCTGTTCCCGGCCAATGGGAGCTGCGGGAAGTGGTGGCCCAGCCTGTGCTGCTTCCCGTAGCTCCCATTGGCCGGGAATGGTGAACCACAGACACTGGGAGCTGCGAGCAGCCGTACCTGCGGACACTCAGGTAAACTGTTATATCCTTGGAGGCAGCAACTTTAGGAAGAAATCACTGGAGACACAGAGAGCTGCAAACCTTGCAGCAGCCATTTACTGCTACACACAGATCTAACCAACAGCCAGCCAAACAGGCTGGGCTATCCCCTAATAATCTGACTCAGTTGCCATAGCAACACAAGATTCTATTACCATGATAACCAAATACATAACATATTCCTCCCCCTTAATAAGAATGTCCCCAAAATAAAACAAACACTAACTAGAGAAGGAGGGTAGACTGCCTCCATTCCCGGCTAAACCCCGGGGATTATTTTTCCCCATAACCGTGGGTTCGCCCTAGTTAAAGATCCAGCTGATGAGGAGGCCTTCTGTTTCTAGGTGGCTTACGGCGGACTTCTGGTGTTGTTGCACCCGAGAGTGTCTTGGGCGCGAGCCTGACAACAGGCTCAGGGTTAGTAGGGCGAAGGGGTGAGGATGGGGTATCAGCTCGTGCCGGGCAGAGAGGTATCTCTGCCCCTGGCAATAATGGAGGGGAAAAGTCAGGAACAGGTGACTCGCTGGAGGTGGTGAAGTCAGGCAACTCAACCGACGATGTGTCCTGAAGACTGGTATGACCTGGCAGCAGCTGATCGACATGTTGCCGCCAGGTGAGATCCTCTGCAGTCTGGACTGTGTAGGAAACAGGTCCCGTTTGAGCGATGACAGTGGCAGGGACCCATTTAGCTCCATAAGTATAATTCCGAGCCAAAATCGGCTGTCCTAGGCTAAAGGTTTGGTCTTTTGCTCTGGCTGCACGCCTGATGACTTGATCTTGCTGCTGACGTTGCACAATTTGTAGGGGTTCAGAAGGTTTCAGCAGATCAAAGCAAGTGTGCAGCTGTCGTCCCATCATTAGAAAGGCCGGGAATGCCTTGGTCGTAGCATGAGGTGTGTTTCTGTAGGATAGTAAGAAGGTGTCCAGACGCTTTTGAATGAATAATTGTCCCCTTGCCGATTTCAAAGCTTGTTTCATTGTCTGCACAAATCTTTCAGCTAATCCATTAGTGGATGTATGATATGGTGCTGAAGTGATGTGCTGTATCCCATTTGCCTTCATAAACTTTTGAAACTCCTGAGAGATGAACTGCGGTCCGTTGTCACTCACAAGTTGTTCTGACAGACCGAAATGACTAAAGAGTCCTCATAGTTTTTGGATAGTACTCTCTGCAGTAGTGGACTGCATTATAGATACTACTGGCCATTTAGAATGGGCATCTACTACCACCAAGAACATGCTTCCTTCAAGGGGGCCAGCGAAGTCAACGTGAATACATTGCTATGGCTTTTCAGGCCAGTTCCATGGATGTAGGGGTGCCCACTGGGGTGCATTCCTCACACTCTGACATGACATACAAGCTCTTGCCTTCTCTTCAATAGCACTGTCCAACCCAGGCCACCAAAAATAGCTTCGTGCAATTTCCTTCATGAGCATTATTCCACAGTGACCGGAATGGAGCTGTTCTAACATCTGTGATCTCAGTGGTGGTGGGATAATGACACGTCTCCCCCACAACAAACAACCAGATTGGATTGATAACTCCGTCCTCCTGGACACGTAGGTAACAAGGTCAGGGGAGACCAGAGAGGTTCGCCGAGATGTTCCATGCATCACCAGGTCCATAACTTGGGACAATATTGGGTCAACTCGAGTTGCATTCTTTACCTGAATAGCGGTGATAGGTGTATTCTCTACTTGTTCAAAGTAAAAGATTTCCTTCTGGGCAATATCTTGATGGTTGATGGGCAACGGCCGTCTTGAGAGACCATCTGCATTGCCATGCAGAGTGGATTTCCTATATTTGATTTCATATGTGTGCGCGGAAAGCACCAATGCCCACCATTGCATATGACTAGCGGCTAATGGAGGAATGCCTGTGTGGGGTCCAAAAATTGAAGTCAAGGGTCGATGGTCAGTGAGAAGAGTAAACTTCTGTCCGAACAGGTACTGATGAAACTTCCAAATTCCAGAAACAATTCCCAATGCCTCACGTTCAATTTGGGCATAGTTAGTTTCCGCCTTGCTTAGAGTGCGTGAAGCAAAAGCAATAGGTCTCTCTTCTCCCGAAGGCATAATGTGTGACACGACTGCTCCCACTCCATAAGGAGATGCATCGCAGGCCAACTGTAGGGGTAAGGATGGATCAAAGTGAGTCAGAACTTCAGAATTTAGCAATGCATCCTTAGCTTTGTTAAATGCATCATCACAGGCTTCCATCCACTTCCAGGCTTTGTTCTGCCCAAGGAGTTCATGAAGTGGTTTTAGCAGTATAGCTAACTGTGAGATAAACTTTCCATAATAGTTCAATAGTCCTAGAAACAAGAGAAGTTGGTTAACATTTTGAGGAGGGGGAGCCTCCACAATAGCCTTAACCTTAGCAGGGGCCTTACGAAGACCTGTAGCATCAATGATGTGTGCCAAATAGTCAACAGAGGGCTGGAAGAATTCACACTTGTCTTTGCGGACTTGCAGTCCATACTCTTCCAGTCTTTGTAGGGTAGCCTCTACATTCCTTAGGTGATCTTCCTCATTCCTTCCAGTGACAAGGATATCATCCAGACAGCACTGGACTCCTGGCAAGCCACACAAGATCTGGTCCATAGCCCTCTGGAACAGGGCGGGAGCAGACGTTATTCCGAAGGGTAGGTGACAGTATCGATAAAGCCCCTTATGCGTCACAATAGTCAACAGCTCTTGGGACTTTTCATCAACGTGCACCTGTAAATATGCCTGACTCACATCAATCTTACTGAACTTTTGTCCCCTAGCCAGGTCTGCGAAGAGGTCATCGATGCGGGGAAGCGGGTATTGCTCTGCACATAACACTGGGTTGACAGTGACTTTAAAATCACCACAGATCCGGAGGGAGCCATCTTTCTTCACTATTGGAACAATAGGAGTTGCCCAGGGGCTATGGGTAACTGGTATTAGGACTCCATTTGTGACCAGGCACTCCAGGTCCGCTTCGACTTTCGGCCTGATGGCATATGGCACAGTTCTGGCTTTCAGATATTTTGGTCAGGTTTAATGTTCAATGTCACAGTGATTCCCTTCATAGTTCCCAGATCCTCTCCAAAAACAGTAGCATGTTTCCTTAGTATAGTGGTCAGGCCGGTTTCTTCTTTAGTCACTCGGTGCACTTCCGCCCAATTCAGCTGAATCTTCCTAAGCCAAGACCTACCCAAACAGTGGCAATTTAGCAGCCTGTCCATTGAGCTCCACCTTAACATCAGTAGTGCCCAACATGGGCACAGCTTCTCCCGTATATGTCTTCAGCACTGTTTTTGTTGCTTTAAGTGGAAGATGCTGTAGCTTTTCTCTATATACAGTCTCTGAGACCAGTGAGACGGCTGCACCAGTATCCAGTTCCATGCGCATAGATTTGCCGTCCAATGAGGTTACCCAGTATTCATGTGAGCCCACTGCCAAAGACAAAACGTGGAGTGGCTCTTCTTCTTGTGAGGAGGTATCTCCCTGGTCATCCTGGGTCTGCTCTAGGGTATGCAGATTTCCCTTTTGGGTCAGCCAGACCACAGGCCTTTTTTCTTTTGTTTACAGGCATACTCAATGTGTCCCTTTTTGCCACAGTATCAACACACTAGGTCCTTACACCAGCATTCTGATGCACGATGACCCGGCTTACCACAGCGGTAACATTCCTGACTCCCCACAGTTTTATGGGTAGGTTCTTGTGACACCTTATGCACCCTAGGGGATGCATTGGTGGATTGTGCCTCCTTTGTAGCCAGTTCCATGGAGACAGCAATATCAATGGCCTTCTGTAAGTAAGCTGAGCCTCTGTCAATAGGAGCTTCCGTATAGCTTCACTGTGCAGGCCACACACTAACCTGTCATGTAGGGCCTCATTTAATATCTCCTTAAATTCACACAGTGTTCTGCCAGCTTTCTCAAAGTTGCTACAAATTGTACAACTGTTTCATCTCCTTTCTGGTCTCTTTTGTGGAACCTGTATCTTTCAGCAATTACCAGTAGTTTGGGATTAAAATGGGACCCCAGGATTTCCACAATGTCACCGTAAGATTTGGTCTCTGGCTTAACAGGGTGTAGTAAGCTGCATAGCAGGGAGTAGGTCTTAGCCCCTACAACACTTAAGAATATTGGCACCTTTTTTGCTTCTGTAATGTCATTTGCAATAACAAAAAGCTCAAAACGCTGGGTATATACATGCCATTGCACTACAGTCTCCTCAAAAGGTTCCAGTGGCCCTGTAAGTGTAGCCATGGTTTTAGTTTCAGTTTCACAGTCAGTGCAAACAAGCCAGTTCTCACCCCCTTCCAGCAGCAAACAAGGTTTGTTTGTTTGTTTTTGTATCTTAACTTCTACTTCCTTCTGTTGCTGAGGCGGCACAGAGATCCCATGCTCGTCGCCATGTAGTTATATCCTTGGGGGTAGCAACTTTAGGAAGAAATCACTGGAGACACAGAGAGCTGTAAACCTTGGAGCGGCCATTTATTGCTACACACAGACCTAACCAACAGCCAGCCAAACAGGCTGGGCTATCCCCTAATAATCCGACTCAGTTGCCACAGCAACACAAGATTCTATTACCATGACAACCAAATACACAACATAAACAAAGCATCTTGTGGCCCATCAGTGGTTTACCTTGAACAAGCCATGAACCAAGTTTGGGAACTCCTGCCGTAGGTCATCCTACAGGGCCATGGTTAGTAGGGTTATGAACACTGAGTTGGTATCAGGAGGGATGCTCCCTATGAGTTCCAGGTCTCTTTCTGCTACCTCTCAGAATCCTCTCAAGAATTCCTTCCTGACTTTCTTTGGGCTACCCAAGAGGGGAAATATGGATGGGTGGGAGACGACTCTCTCCTGTGACTAAATGACGATGAGGAGATGGGTTTCCTTCAAGGGAGGAGCATTCTGTTGGAAGTGCCTAGTCTCTGACAGGGAGATATCAGTACTGGGCAGACCTCTGATAACTCAGAAGCGGGGTGTCTTGGATATCACTATCTTCACTCTCTCAAGAAGAGATGAGTCTGGTACCATGCTCACAGATGAGTGAATTGATACTGAATATAGATTGGATACCGAAATAGCTGGTACTAAGGTACTGGGTACAGAAGAACGTGGTTCCAAGGTGATCAGAATAGAGGTGCTTCTGATACCAAGACACTTGATGCCAGAGCTCTGGGCACTGACACATCAGGTGTCAAGGTTGGTGCCAAAGGGTCAATACTGAGAGATATGAGATCCATAGACAGAGGTGTTCTTTCATTCAAACATACAAACAAAAAAAATCACTCTAACATGCAACCTTAAAACAGGCATATCAAAACTTCCGAGTGCTTGACTTTGTAATTACAATAATCTTCTTTTAAACACAGTTTTTGCAATATATAAGAACATAAGAACAGCCATACTGGGTCAGACCAAAGGTGCATCTAGCCCAGTATCCTGTCTTCTGACAGCAGCCAATGTCAGGTGCCCGAGAGGGAATGAACAGAACAGGTAATCAAGTGATCCATTCCCTGTCGCTCATTCCCAGCTTCTGGCAAAGCAGCTTCCATCTTGCCCATCCTGGTTAATAGCCATTTATGGACTTAACCTCCATGAATTTGTCTAGTTCTTTTTTGAACCCTGTTATAGTCTTGGCCTTCACAAAATCCTCTGGCAAAGAGTTCCACAGGTTGACTTTGTGTTGTGTGAAGATCTGCTGCCTATTAATTTCATTTGGTGACCCCATACATATGTGTGTGTGTGTGTGTGTGTGTGTGTGTGTGTGTGTGTGTGTGTGTGTGTGTGTGTGTGTGTGTGTGTGTGTGTGTGTGTGTGTGTGTAAGTACAGCCATATTTATATTTGTTCCTGAAAAATAGACTGATTATATACTAATAATGTACAATAATGCAGTGTTCAGACTTTGTAATTTGAAATGGAGAAAGAGGTTAAAGTATTTGGTGGAATGCTTGAAAAGTACCATCCCCAGTAAATTATTTAGAACACTTAATACTTGTTGAAATCATGGCCATTCCAAAAATTTAAAAAAATGTTTTCCAGAAGATTTCAGAGTCTCAGGTATAATTATCTCTGGTGCAGATGATGTGGCACTATCCATAGAGGGTGTCTCCATCAGAGATATAATAAATTATCTAAATCCTCCCTTTGATTTTAGAGTGGCACATCACTGTCTTTAGCTACTGTGGGATGCTGTATTCCATCTGACATGAACAGTCTGGAAATGCCACTCCCATTGGCTATTATTACTGTTACGGACCTAGAAAACATTTTAAAATGCAAAGAAAAAATAAAGCATATAGATTTTTATGTGGGTGAAATTTTAAAATATGTCATTCTAACAATTAAAGACCTATATGATATTCAGAGCTTCAAATCAGCATTCTATTAAGTTCATAGCACTCTGTCTTTTTTAACTCCAGATTCAAAATAAATTGATCTGTTGAATTATTAATACTATATTTTCTCACCTGTTGTTGTCTACATAACGTATCAGCATTGGATAGAAGGCATAGAGGTCTCGGCAAAGAACTGCAAACTCATCTAGAATGAGTAGCTCTGCTTCTTGGGTATCACTTTTACTATCTGCTCTTAGCTGTTCCTCCTCCATTACTATCTTTATGGCTTTCTTCTTTAGTTTCTCCAGGGTTGGAATAAAGTGGGTTTTCAACAGATCAGGCCTGGCTTTACTGATGATAGGCTGGGCATAAACTGCACATTTAAAAAAAAAAAAAGAAATTCCCAATTGTTTTAATCTTGTTAATGCTAACGCTTTTTATTTCTATAGCACTTTTTCATCCAATGATCTTGGAGCATCTAATACCCAATAATAAAGCATCACAGCAACGTTGTGAGGTAGTTGTTATATAGAGAGGTACAACCTAGTGATGATAGCATGTAACTGGGAATCTGGAATGCATCAATTATAAACCTAGATTTGTTACCTAATCCAATTATGGCCTTGGGTAACTCACACCTCTCTGAATCAGTCAAAATATCACTCCAATTTTACAGAAATTGATAATACAAATATTTTCCTGTCAGAAATATTGTGAAGTTCAGTTTGATAGCATCTGTAAAGTAATCTGAATATGACAAAAAGCTATTGAAGTGCTAAGCGGTATTGTTATTTCATCACTTTCATAGATGGAAACAAAGAGACAGAGAGGATAAACTTGCTCAAGGTCACAGAGCTAGTTCATAGAAGAATTACCAACATAACACAGGTCTCTTGAGCTCCTAAAAACCATGCTGTAAATACTACACAATACTCCCCTTAAGTTAATATAGGGCCAGATCCTGCGAGCACTGGGCTTTGTGATCAGTTGGCCAACTAGGGCACCTTGATGTGGCATAGTCATCTGGAACTTAGACTTCTAATTGGATTCTTCAGACCATATTTATTTTACGGCCCCTTTCCTCACATTTTCTGTGTTTTTGCCTTGCTATGCTATAAGCAATTTGATTCATGTACCTTATCTTCCTATATTCGTGTGTGTGGCACTAGGCACATTTTTGATGGCACCACATACATGTAAATAAAACCTTTTGAAAACCAAAACTGCTTCCTCCTATTAATATTTATATTATTTGTATTTATATAATATTCTGAATTCCTTGTTATTAGCTATTACATACCACTATATAACAGTAAAGTAAATGGTGGTAAACAAATTAAATACTACGCCTATGGTGATAGCAAATAGTTAGATGCAATTAATCTTAAAAAAATCATGTTTAGTACAGCTACCTGCAATTCTCTTCATCCAAGATGCTTCATCTATTCCCAGGTTGTTGTTGATGATTTTCAGAATGTTTCCCAGAATGATGCTGAGTTGCTCAGAGGTTACCATTGTACAGCAGGGTCCAGCACTTTTAGGCATTTTCTCAGACCCTCTTTCCCACCAGTAGGATAAATAGTTGCATAGCATGGGTAAGATAACCTCAATCACGTGGGGCATTTCAGTGTACCTGGCCCCAGACTCTGCTAAATCATTAATTTCCTTCATTAATCCATCTAGCTGAGGGATATCTGGACACATCTCTTCAACTGTATCTGGCATACCTAAAACTGCATATTAGGGTAGAAAACAATGTTTAATTTAAGTACGGTATTTGTTGTGTTTTTTCAAGGTCTAAATGTTTTTAAAACAAAGAATTAGGAGTTAAATAAAATAAGTAATTAGGATTGAATCTTGCCCCTTCTGCTGTGCATGGCTGTTACAGGATTTAGGGAGTGGGAATGTGATCATCCCAAATGCCACATTTTACCAAGGTAGTACATTAGTCTGTAGGCTGTGGAGCTCTCTGAAAGGTAGATGGGATGATTCCTACCCCCACAGAGCTAGCTGCTGTCCAGCCCAGCTACATGGGCTAGGTGCAGGACCGAGGATTTAGCCATACGGCTGATCTAGTATGTTATGTTTTCAAAGTGCTGGACAAATAATAATTACTCACAACTCTCCTGTGAGTTAGTATACTATTATCCCCATTTTACAGTTGGGGAAACAGGCAAAGAGAGGTTAAGTGATATGCCCAGTGATTCAGTGTCCCAGCTGAGATCAGAAATAACTTGTTCCTAGCTCCCAGACTCAATCTCCTTCACTAGATCATGCTGCCACTCTCCATGAAAAGTGGAGATTAGTCAGTTACATTTCAAAGACAGAAACTTGAATTAAATAATAACAGCTGAATGCAACCAGTGAAAAAAATTAGTTTGTAGCTTAGAAACATGATCTGTATGTGTTTGTCACAGTGCAGCTTACCCATCTCCTGATACTACTATCTACCCAACCCTGACATGGACTCTAAATAGAGGCTTGATGAGGGAACTTGGATTCCCTGTTCCACCCCCATACATTAATCAGAGACCTGCCCACTTAGACAGCTAATTTCCCAACTGATCATCCAGGCTACTCCACTGCCAGGCATGTCAGAACAACTTGCCTGCCCCCGCTGCTACTTTTTTTTTTATATATAACTCCCAGGTAGGGAAGCTACAGGCAGTTGCTTTCATGATGGGTTTGTTTTTGTTTGTTTTGGAAGGGTGGTGGTCTGAAGAGGAGGAAGAGCAATAGGGAATTGATTAGGGTGACCAAACAGCAAGTGTGAAAAATCCGGACGGGGGTGGGGGTGGGGGGGTGGAGGGGGAGGGGCAATAGGAGCCTATATAAGAAAAAAAGCCAAAAATTGGGACTGTCCCTATAAAATCAGGACATCTGCTCACCCTAGAATTGATGGATTTTTGTGGGAAACAGTCTGGAATTGATTTATTTTATTTTGGCAGACAGCAAATGTCATATGTATCACTGACTGAGGTGAAGAGAGTTAGAGTGTGCCATGAGAGCCAGTCATGCTGCCAGGGATAGTGGAGCCCTACAAATCATGTGGAACTGATCCTGTTCTGTCAATCTGGCTAGGGATCCACATGGTTGGGGTCAAAGTCCAACACAGGTTCCCAACTACAATGGCACAAAAATACTGATGAAGGCCACAAGAAGATTCCTTAATCCTGGATATAAAAAACTTTGTTTTCTGTTTATAAAGGCAAATCTTTGCCCCCCTGCCTCCAAAACCTGTTATGCCCTGTATGCACTGAACAGTGTCAGGCATGTGTGTCTCTACTCAGATTTTGTAGTGCAGATGTGCCCTTAGACTAACCCCTAAGTATAATAGAGCACAATTTTATAAAAAGAATCCAAACTCAATGTTCAGAAAAACAGGTAAGGGAAGCTGCGCCAGTCCAGCTTTAACCACTGTGTAGCAAGGGCCCGAATAGCAAGCAATGGAAGAGCAGGAGAGTTATTTACTCAACCACACTTTTATTTTTCTCATTGTTTAGATTTCTCCCCATTACCTGAAGTGCAGCACATTATATTCTGAAGTACAGTACTTACTGGCTCTCTCTCTGGCAGTTTTTGTGTTGAAGACAGAGAGTGGGTTGTAACTGTTCAGAGAAGGTTCAAGGAATGCTACTGGAATGGCTGCTGCAAGGGATGCTAAGCACTCACCAAGTGCTGGACGCTGCCTGTAAGTGACAGATAATTAATGTGATTTCAAGGGAAAAATCTTTCTTAAAGTTCAGCATGCATTATACAGAGTTACCAATTTTTATTCCTTTTGTTTACCATTTTATCAAATTATGAATTTATTTGCCACTCTTGGGAAATTGGTTGTGCTTCTCACATTCATATACCTACAGTATATGATAATGCACTATAAGAAACAGGAAAATACAGCAGTATGAAAACCTAGTATAAATGGCATTTCACATTAAAAGTGAGAATAAACTGTTCTTCAAGGGTTCGTTGTCCTGAAGAAAAGAATATTTGATTATTATAATTTCCTCTCTTAATAAGTTAGACTGCAAACCAAGGATTCTGAAATATTTCAGAATAGTATTGTGGTACATAGGGTATTTGTTGAATAGCACCCATCTCCTGATACGTTTCTATAACAATCTTGATGTACATTAATGCATAAAAGTCAGCTAAGCAGGAGTACATCCGTTTGGAAGTAAAGTCTGCAATTACACTTGAAAGCAGCACTGGAGAAAGGTGTTTTGTAAAGATGGTTTGTGGAGACAGCAAAATGATGCACTGTTGACAAAATGTGCAAATAATAAGTTTCCCTGTCCCTGTGGACAGGATATTTGTTTGGCTCTTGAGTAGTAAGGGCCCTTGTTATCCATCACAGACCATGAAAGGCTTGAGTTACATTACAAAATAAGGCAAAAAGGACCAGAGCTATAGAACATTTTAGCTGTATCTATCGATTTTTGCTGCCATTTCCTTTATTTAATTTGACTTCAACTCCCTAGTGCTCCTTCTTCAACATACAGATATGCTCACAGCAGTCTTGCAGCTGAGAAGATTAGCAGCTATGTCAGGAGTGCCATAAGATGACACTTCTGAAAATATTTAGATACATATTTTTCTTTCGGTATATAAGAGAAAGAGACCAACTTCAAGAAACATTAAAGAATAAGCCAACATTAATGTGAATCACACTGTCAAGAGTAGTTGATACCCAGGAGTGTAACCACTCAACCTCACAGGGCCACAAAAGAGGAATCCTCAGGTTCTCCACCCACATGGTAGCACACTGGACTAGCAGCAAGGCCTTCATCAGACTGGCTAAATAAATTAATTCCACCTGGTATTAAACTAAAAGTAGGATCAACTAGTACACAGAATTCTGGGACTCTGTCACATTAAGCAAGTGATATGCTATCAACAAATACAAGTAAGCCGAAGAAACATTTTACAACAGATACTGAATTAAGAAAATTAGCCCAACATCAAACATACATTTGCTTAAATTATAGTGTTTAAGTAAAGAATTTATAAACAACATTTAACAGTGTGCTAGTGATGCAAGGATGAGATTAATTAAAAGTAGCATGGCAGTTTGTTGAAATGACCAGGCATATGGCCCTTCTTGTATTGAGGCCAAGAAACTGGTTTCCAAGACAGACATGTGAAATCAAGCTTAAAGGTTGAAAAATTATCTTTTCTGGAAGCCATCCATAGTCAAAATAAAGCTGTAATAGGTCTGATTACAAAGCATGAAAAATCTCTTTCAAATATACCTACAGTATGCATTAGTGATTAGTGTTCTCTTGTGTTCTCATGCTGGCTTTGCTCTTCTGATGCATGGAGAAAATGCCCACAAAGCATCAGAAGTCCATGTAGTTAGTTATCACATTTTAAAGATTCAGTCTCCAACTACAGATGGACCATGAACTGTGCATACACAAATGGCAGCACTTACATATGCAATGGAAACCACCTTTGTGTGCACAAATACAAGTGAGGTTGAGGCCCCTTTGTAAATCTGATCCCTAATGTTCAACTATCATCAGCAAATTCAGATAAAAACATGATTATCTAACATGGGCAAGTACCTACTCCATGTATAAAATCCATATTTCTGTACACAAGTAGGGATTTCTGTGCACAAATCTGGTAATCACATGCGCAAATATTCCTTTGTACAGATTTTGTGACTGCAATTTAGGTACCCAGAGCTAAGTTCACTTCAGGGTTTGTGACAACTTCTGCTGGAGGGTCCTTAGGCAAAGAAGGGAGCAGAAGTGGCACAATGCATCTGGCCCCCTCTTGTACACCAATGACACCATAGGAAACCAAATAAGCCTTACAGTAAGTCTGTAAAATTCTCCATTATATATGATGTCATATCTGACTCAGACATTTCCAGTTTTCAACAGATTCTATATACTTGTTTATTTATTGCTCCTGCAGTATCTGTTTATCTTGAAGACATTTGTTCTCTGTCAGTTTTACTAGCGGCAAAGATCTGAAGATGTCTTTTATCATAACCTATGGGTGCAGAATGTTCAGATTAATGCTGAAATAAAATTTTAAAAACTTAGTGATTACACACTCTACAAATGGGAAGCACTATTTCAACACATGACATTAGGATAAATTGCCTTACAAAATCCCATAGCTATAAATATTAAGAGATACTGTCTGACTGGCATTTTGTGGACTTCGTGAAATGAAGAGATTACCTTGTCCATTTACTAGCAAATGTGTGTTCATTTCACAAAGCCCATTAGTATCACTACCAGGAATGTGTAAACTGCAAGAAAGCACCTAAGAGCCTTCCCTGAACCTTTCCTCATTTTAATGCCTAAAATGAAAGTCTTTTGAGATTCTCAAATATATGACTAATACAAGTATGGCTATATATAAAATACAAATATACACAGATTTAATTTCTCATCAATCTATATTTAAGAGGCCAGTGTAGGCAAGAAGCAGGGAGAAACAATGTTTTAATGCATTCTGTAAAAGCAGCAAAGAATCCTGTGGCACCTTATAGACTAACAGACGTTTTGGAGCATGAGCTTTCGTGGGTGAATACCCACTTCGTTGGATACATTCTGTTACTGAAAGACATGGGGCAGGCCATTGACTTCCCACATTTCTATTGTGTTTCAAGGAATCACGCCTCTCACAGATTAATGAAGGCCAAGTGGGAAGTATATGTCCTGAATGGTCTATATTCTGGCTGCATATTACAAGAGTAAAAAAGTTTTAGTACCCTGCACCTCCCATTTAGCCGCAAAAGAAAAGGAGGGTGGCCACAAACTGCTTGAAACTGTTTGTGACCTCCAGGTTGGGAACCAATGGCTTAGAAAAAACAGGTTGTGACAGCCAAGTCGTGGGGCTTCCTCCTCATCATCCCAAGATACCCCGCAACCAAGCAGGGGGATGAGGAGGACTGGGGTGTATTGTAAGGATGACTCCTCAAACATTTCAAGTGATATTCTGATAAACACCCCAAATTTTGAACTTAACCTGGATTGTGAACTTTTTAAGATTTGTCAGTTATAGGTTAAGACCCTTTTAAAGTATGCATGCAGATACAGGAACTACCCTCTCAAACTCAGTAGTCAGAAGGCCAGAGATGACACTTTAATGGCATAGTGGTCTGAGGAACCTCTGAAGAATTAATGGCACCCAACAATATTTGTAAACATTTCTCTACACACAAAGGACCAAGTAAATATGAAAACCCCCACAAAAAGGTTCTTCTATATTCACTATTACTTATCTTAATCCATCAACTAATGCTACATTGAATGCCCCCACATAAGAAAAGGTGTCTTGGGAATTGCTCATCTACTGAATGAGCTTTCAGTTACCTGAACCCTTCTTACTGAAGCTGACACCCAACATAGACGCTTTAATTCAGGACAAGACAAGACTGGCTAAAGTAAGGTCAGAGCAAGGCTCTTTATGCAGTTCCATTTGCACCCTTATGTCCATTACAGAGCTAGGTGGAAGATGACTATTGTAAGACCCAGGTTCCAGTCCCTCACTCTAATGAATAGTTATTTATTTAAAATACTAAAACAGGAGAAATCTTTCCTGAGAGAGATCCCCAGAAAGTCTCATAGCTCAGTAGTTAGGGCACTTCTTATGGGAGAAGGGAAACCGTCCCCTGCTTCACACTAAGCTGGGCAAGGTACTAAATCCAGGTCTTCTACATCCTGGGAGAGTGATCTAACCCCTGGGCTAAAAGTTATAAATGTGTGAGTGTAGCGGGGGAGGCTCCCCTACCACCACCAATCCTCCTCTAGCTTGTGAAAGAAAAGGCTTAAATGCTTAACTCCAGGAGAGGATTCACAGCTCTGAATCCCAAGCTGCAACAGGTGCTTAAATCCATTGGAGGCAGGGGTTTAGGCCACGATATCTCCTTAGCATTTCCTACTAAGTGAGCTGGCATTTGTGAATCCTATTCTTAGAAGCCTAACTCTCCCCAGTGAACCCAGGTGCTTAATTCAGCCTGTGGATTCCACTGTGTGTCAAGGCATCTAAAAGATAGGCACTGCCATGCTTAGCAAGTCCCTTTGTCGATCCAGCCCTTTGCTCATCCGTATTACCAGCCTACCAAATACACTTGCAGACTAAGTTTGCACTGAAGTTTTTTGGTTGCATTCCTAGCAGAAAGAGAGGGAAAAGAATAATCCAAGAGTGTATCCATCAGACTCTTTCTTTCCTGGCACATAACTAAGAACTTCTGAAAGGTATTGTGAAAAATAATAGTAATCAAATTCTGATGTGCCATCTGTAAGTGTTCTGTGTCCTCCTTGAACTGCTATAGAATCTAATGTGACCCTGGAGCTGGAAGCAGCTTTTCTTTTCAGTATCCAAACCACAGCAGAAACTGTCTGCTGTGCTGACGTAGGTCAAGGTGTAAGAATGACATACCTCCTATTGCATACCTTGCAATATTAAAGAGAGAAGATTTTTTAAAAAATCCCAAGACCACAAAACTAAGCCTCACACACAATGCTCATCAACGGAACCTTATTCTGAGACCCTACAAAAATACCAAAGCTTATTGTAGCTAGACAGTTTTTGTATACTGCAAACTGTATTACCTTCCTGAACTACACAAGTGCTGAATTCTAAAAAGACAAAACTTATGGCCTACAACATAGTTTCTTACTGCTTTTGTAAATGGGAAGATTTGCTTTATCTTCATTACTTGTCTTATTAAATGAAAGATAATTGTGAAAATTACCGTGGAAGCTTTTAGCTAAATGGAATCTGAGGAGAAATAGTAGAAGGCGGGTTATCTTTTCAAAAAAACATGCAACAATGGTAGAATCAACATATGCATTAATATTACTGAACAATAGCAGTACCATTAAAACTAAGTTAGGCAAGTCTAATACAGCCACAGCTTTGCTATATTTGTGACCTGACATCAGGGACTTTGACTTACCATCTGCTCTTCTACTGCCCACTAACAGATTGTAGTTTTTTGATCAAGTTCCATCTAAGAATGTATGAAATTATGCAAATCTATGGCCCTGATTTATTTGTTCTATTTCTCAGTGCAAAAGAAGATGGTGACATTTGTATTGGTTATTATGTAAACAACTGGCAGTAAAAATGATCTCATGAAACCGGAAAACATGAAAAATATTTATGACGATCTGAGCATTTTATAGAACACTATGTATGTGAGACTATTCTCCTTTGAAGCTTAATGGTGATTGACCTTTTCCAGAGAATTACTTTAGTAACTCTAATATAAGGAGTTATATAGGATCAACCTGCTTTTCTTCTTTTTAAAAAATGCTTGATATTTTTATATTGATTTATCACAGAGTACATGCAAACATTCCTGTTTGCCAAGTGAATTCACTGCAATAATAATAACCTATTTCTCTGAGATTTCTGCATCTGCTCTTTTCATTAGTATTTTTTTTGGGGGGGTGGGGGGGACAAGCTTTTCCCTGATGAATGGATGTACAAAAAAATATATAGAAATACAAGAGAAAAAATGGTAGAAAAAATCCAGGACAATTTTAAGATAAGGTCACTTTATCGCATAGTAAAAGCTTACAATTGTTTCATTGCTAGGAAAGAAATGGAAAAGGCAGAAACAGAATATGCATCAATAAAAAATAGCCAGATATTCAAGATATATATTTCTGTTTATATCCTTTCCATTCAAATTCAGCTTCTTTGTGATAAAAAACATAATGCATTAATATCAGAAACAGCAATCACAGAACATTTCATAATAAAAAGATTTACGTAGGATTGAAAGTTAGAATCCCAATCATATTTCTCTGTGAAGAAATATTTTTTTAATTTAAAAAGGAAAATTGAAATAAAACCAAATATGAATGCTGAAAATTTAGGATGTTAAATTAACATTCTTAAACAGATGAAAGCTTATGACACTTTTGTTTCACCTTGCCCAAGGAGGAAAAACTGTGTCCATTTACAATAATGAGAGTAATAATAATAGTAAAATATAATAATAATAAAAAATATTTTAAAGGCAAAAGTAAGGAAAATAATATCATTAGCATGGAAGCTATTGTGACAAAGCTCCTCCTCTACCTTGGTGGGTCCTGTGCTTATTGGCGGATTTGCTAGCCTCAGAGATCTTCCCTTCTGATGGAAGCCACAGTCTGGGTCAACTCCTCCTGTGTCTGATCGGGAGTTGGGAGGTTTGGGGGGAACCCGGGCCGCTCTCTACTCCAGGTTCCAGCCCAGGGCCCTGTGGATTGCAGCTGTCTAAAGAGCCTCCTGTAACAGCTGCATGACAGCTACAACTCCCTGGGCTACTTCCCCATGGCCTCCTCCCAACACCTTCTTTATCCTCACCACAGGACCTTCCTCCTGGTGTCTGATAATGCTTGTACTCCTCAGTCCTCCAGCAGCACTCCCACTCCCACTCCCACTCCCACTCCCACTCCCACTCCCACTCCCACTCCCACTCCCACTCCCACTCCCACTCCCACTCCCACTCCCACTCCCACTCCCACTCCCAGCTCCTCACTTGCGCACCACAAACTGAAGTGAGCTCCTTTTTAAAGCTAGGTGCCTTGATTAGCCTGCCTTGATTGGCTGCAGGTGTTCTAATCAGCCTGTCTGCCTTAATTGGTTCTAGCAGGTTCCTGATTACTCTAGTGCAGCCCCTGCTCTGGTCACTCAGGGAACAGAAAACTACTCATCCAGTGACCAGTATATTTGCCCTCTACCAGACTCCTGGTACCTCACTGGTCTGGGTCTGCCACAGTACTTTAATTACATCATATAATTGTCAGAAATCATGCATTAAAGCACAAGATTCAAAAGATTATTCAAGCCAAACAGCCATCACTCTCATAAATGGAAATCTGGTTCAAATGAAGCCAATGGAAGGGAGTACAAACTATGCAGGTAAAACACAAAATAGAAATTAGAAGAACTAAGAAAGAATTTTAAGAGCAAATAGCCACGGATAAAAGACTAATTATTTCCATATCTGAGAACCACTAAACCAGAGAATCTATGGGTCCACTGGACAATTAAGAAGTAAAAGGATCAATTGTACAGAGCAAATTATTTCTCTGAACAAAGGATGATGGGGACGTAGGCATCAACTCCATGGATGCTCTGGGGCTGGAACACCCATGGGAAAAAAATAGTGGGTGCTCAGCACCCACTGACAGCCCACAGATCAGCACCTCCTCCTCCCCAGAAGTGCCTCCCGCCCACCACGGATCAGCTGTTCAGCAGTGTGCAGAAGGCACTTGGGAAGAGGGGGAGAAGTGGCTGGGGAAGGGGGTGGAATGGGGCAGAGCTGGACTGGAAAGAGGCGGGGTGGGGGTGGTAGCTTGGAGAAAGGCGTGGAATGGTGGCAGGGTCTGGGGTGGAGCAAGGGTTGAGCACCCACCTAGAGCTGAGTAAGTTGGCACCTATGAATGGGGAGATAACTAACCAGAAATATTAGAGCCAGGAAATAAAGATGCATAAAGATTAACTGTTAGAGACTGAAGTGTCAAATTTGGAGTTGGTGGAACAAACTTACAAAATAAAAATTAACAAGTCATCATAACCAGAGGTTGTTTAGGAAGAATCAAAGTATGGTATAACCCCTCCTCAGTTAGAATTTCTGTGAAGAAGAAATTTGCCATGTTATATAATTACAACAGTGTTTCTTGTGAAGCATCTCGTTCTGGCTACAGTCATAAACAGGATGCTGGACCAGATAGATTACTGATCTGATCAGGTACACCAACGTTTATGTTCTCATAGAAACAGTTCATTTTGTATTATTTCTGTATGTAACTATTATACTAACAAATGTGCCATTATTTTAATAAAGGTAAACTTACCTTTTCTATTTATCATTCCAAACATTTCATTACTTGTACTAAAATCACTTACACTTATTTCAGTGAACTAAGGTCCAGATTTTAAAAGGCATTTAGGTATTGCTCTGCATAGGCTTAGTCTACAATGGGGGGAAAGGGGGCTCAATCTAAGATACGCAACTTCAGCTATGAGAATAGCATAGCTGAAGCTGACATATCTTAGATTGACTTACTTCACCTACTCGCGGCGCGGAATCAATGGCTGCCGCTCTCGCATCAACCCTGCTTCTGCCTCTCACCCTGGTGGAGTTCCGGAGTTGACGGGGAGCATGTTCGGGGATAATGTATCACATCTAGACGAGAGGCAATACATCAATCCCCAATACAGCAATCACTACTCGCCGATTCAGTGGGTAGTGTAGACAAACCTTTATAGTGTTGCAATGCCTAACTGATTTAGGAGTCTAAATATCATTTTCAAAAGGGAATTAGGAACTTAGGAGCCAAAATCCAAGTCTATGGTAGTTAGATTCCGTTAGGCATTTCAATGCTGAGCACAGCAATGCCTAAATATCTTTAAAAATCTGGGCCTAAATCTTCACATTGAAACATCACTCTTCTGTCAGATGCACAGCAAGCAATATTATCTCTAATTTCATAAAGGTATTATTCATTTTCATTCAATACCTTTCAACATAGATGTTCTTTCCAGTCCCAAGAGAATATAGGCTACAAAGAATTCTATAACATGAAACTTGCACATCACCCACTGAAAGGGGGGAAAAAAAAAAGAGAAGAGTTGGCATATTGTCATTACAAATTCATTGAAAAACTACTCTAATAACAGAAAACAATATATTTTTGCTATTTTATACAATCTAAACAAATGCTGATGGAATGCTTATTTATCAAGTATTTTTGGCCTGTTATTATTGTGCTTATATATTATTTATTTTCAGTTTCTCTAGTAACTATCCAATGATTTATGAAACTCTCAAAACTTTGCAGACCATTATACACTTAAATTTATCAAATATATCTTAAAATTCTCAAATAATCAAATTTCCAAGGATGAATTTCCAATTAAACCAAAGCAGTCTACGTTTGTGATCTGCAGGGACCAGATCCAAAGCATACTGGACTCAGTGAGAATCTTTCCACTTTACTCTCTATCTCCTTTACTCTTTATTCAGATCTTTACTCTCTATCTCCTTTATCTCTGAGCCACAATCTCCACAAAGGCATAAAAGAAAAAATGAGGATTGCTGATGGACATATTGCAAAACCTCAAGGGAAACATTTAGAGTTAATGGAACTGTTTTCTTTTCCTTGCCACTGACTAGCACTTTTAAAATACATCTGAAAATCCCTATTGCTTATTCATAAAATTTTATTTTTTAATATTTCAAACTAATCAAACATTCCTTTAATAGGATACTTTCTCTAGTGTAAGGTGAAAACAGTACCATCTTCTTTTACTAAAGAGCTTTGAACATATCTTCAACTTCTTGCTTATTTTATTCCAACAAAATAAAAGTATCCAACAGAAGTTTCTGCAATATCTCATTCGCTTTTTTTTTTTTTTTTTGGAAATGATGTCTATATTATCCACACACAATAGAAAAAAGGAAGTTTAAGGAGAATTTTAAATTAATCTCCATGCTTGGAGAGGTATTGTGCATAAAAAATTTTGCTTTCAGCACTTATAATCTCTTATATTTACATAGGGAATAAAAATTAAAAAAGCAAATAATCTCTTTAAACAAAACATCTATTTCCAGCAGCCCAAAATAATTTTGGCATTAACTGACCTGCTCTCAGTTATGCTAGATTTACAGTAATGTAACTCTAATGAAGTCAAATTTTTTACAACAAAAATTCAAGAGTTAATTCCAGGCTTAACAGTGGTAATACACCAAGGTAACTGAGCACAGACTTTGGTCCAATGAACTCATGCATCCACTATTAAAAGTCTTTTATGTTAGTACAATAGAGTAAATCTTAAAAAACAAATGACAAAAATTAGAAGACTTACAAAGTAAATCAACACCAAACTGATGCTGCGCAATATGTTCAAAAATTGATGTCAATATAGGTAATAATGCCACTGTAGTATAGTTGATGTTTTGTGAAACACCTTTAATTTGTGTTCGTGAATGGGTAAATTTCCCAAGTTTAAGATTTTCTAAAGTCTTTTCCAGATCTTCAGCCGCATTTTCAAAGAATGCACGTAATCCAGCTTTAACCAACTCTGAGCCTGATTTCATGACGGTTCTACAAAATAATTTGGAAAAAATCTGAATTAAATTCCACACCTATTCTATTGTCAACATATTTTTATAAACAGTGATATATTTACTTGTTGGTTTAGTTTCTTTCTATTTGAAATCAGACTTTGAAGTCACACAGATATGTCTCAGTGGAGTTTTGAACTGTGACTGAAAAAGCTAGGTAAATGAGATATTGTTGTCCTAGGTGCTTTTTACAGATAAAAGACAACTAAGTGCATAACCCCTCAAAGAACTTGAACTTTAAAACCCAGACTTCAAAATTCCTCCAGGATGAGGGGATGTATTTGTGGAAGCCAAATGGCATTTTACATTCAGTTCATGGAGGTGAAGAAATGGAATGAACATGATGTATATACAGTAGTAGAGACAACAAGAAAGCACAAAGAATCACATGCAAATGTTTTCACCAGCCCCTTCCTAAACTTTGTAATCCCACAATCCATGACCCCTACTTCAAATGTGACAGAATGGCCTTCTGAGCATGCCTCACCATGCCTTTAATCAGCTGGTGTTGGAAAAATTCCTTAAGTGTACAACAGGTACAAGATACAGGACACCTAATCCTGCTCCCACTTTTATTGCTGCCACAGTAATTTGGCAGCCACTCAGGGTGAGCTGAATGCCTATAACACAGCATCTCCAACTAAGAAGGGCAGGCCACTCATAAGCATTACAGTCCCATCTTCCTATCCCTTTGGGCATATCGTCAACTTCTTGCTCAACTGTCCTGCATGCTGATATCCAGAGTGAGGGCCAATCACAGCAGCATCTTGTTCTGGTCAACAGATGAAGTAACAGCAGGTCAGTAGCTAAGCTGGGAGTGTAATTCTGACTCCCAATCCACCACCTCTTCCACTAGCTACACTGACTCTCATCAGTCCTAAATGTAACCACTTGCTACTAGAAATATCATACAAGTTTTGCAAAGAATATGTTAAAACACATTTTTGTGTATTACTTTAAATCAAGCTTTGATAAAGTTTCTTGTATATTAAATATTGTATAAAAAGCGACAAAGAGTCTGTGGCACCTTATAGACTAACAGAAGTATTGGAGCATAAGCTTTCATGGGTGAATACCCACTTCGTCAGATGCATGTGGTGAAAATTTCCAGAGGCAGGTATAAATATGCAGGCATCTAGACTATCTAGACTGATTCTTGCCTGCATATTTATACCTGCCTCTGGAAATTTTCACCACATGCTTCTGACGAAGTGGGTATTCACCCATGAAAGCTTATGCTCCAATACTTCTGTTAGTCTATAAGGTGCCACAGACTCTTTGTCGCTTTTTACAGATTCAGACTAACACAGCTACCCCTCTGATACTTAAATATTCTAGTTATATAAATGGTAGTTTTTGTTGTTCTTAATAATATCCTGAATTTCTATAATGCTTTTATTTCTTGAACCAGAGTACTTAATTAATTAGCTTCACAATATGATTGTGAGGTAAGGAAGAGATGTATGCACCATAAAGAGCAGTCTCTTCTACCATACAAGAACACTACAACCAAAGTAGGGTAAGACACAAAAAAGAGTATTGTACCCAGTAAACCCATTCAGTAAATGTAGACAGATTGCATTCTATCACGTGTGTTTAGATTTGGTAAGGACAATGAGGCTACAGAAGAGTTACTTACCTTAAAGTAACTGGAGTTCTTCAAGATGTGTGCTCCCTAACTGTATTCTACTTGAGGTGTGCGTGCACTCTACGTACCACTGACAAGAGAATTTTTACTAGCAGTCCATTGGCCTGCAACCCTCTCTCCTCCTTGTGCTTCAATCTGAGGTCATAAGTGGTTGCCATCAGCTCATAACAAAGCAGGATGCTGCCCAAAATCCACTTGGATAGTCTTTGTGAGGTAGTAACTTTCCCTCTCATGTATCTGGAAAAGGAAGGAAACAGCCTGGGAGGTTTGCAGAAGAATGTCATCCTTCATAGGTAGAAGACTAAAGTTTATGAATACCTAGAGAGGGGAGCTTCTTTTCCTCTCTGATGGGGTGAGGCTTCAAACAGAAGACAGACAAGTGGATCATCTGGTTCAGATGGAATTCTAAGTTTCCTTTTGCGATCAATTTGAGGTGTAACCTCAAGAAAATCTTGTTCATATGGAAGACTGCATAGGAAAGGACAGTCATAAGAGAACACAGCTCACCTCTTTTGGCTGAGGTGACTGTAACCAGAAATGCAACTTTCACAGAAAGATGCATGAATGAACATGAGGCTAAAGGAACAAATGAGGGGTATTCATCAAATCTGATAGGACAAGATTGAGGTCCCATATCAGGTTCGGTTTCAGCACCGGAGAAAAGGTTCAGGACAGTCCCTTCAGAAGTCTTGCTCTCATAAGGCAGAATGTCTGCCTACTGGATAGTGGAAAGTGCTAATAGCTGCCAGGCATACTTGCAAGAAGCTGATAGATAACCTTAACTTCTTTAGAGAGAGGAAATAGTTCAGAATAGTAGGGATCTATGAAGATTTCAGGGGCATCTGAAAATGCTGGCACCAGATAGAGAATCTTTTCCATTTTGCTATGTAACATTTCCTTATGGATCTTTCCTACTATCGCCAAGCATGACTTTTCTAGATCCGTCATTCATCCAAAATACCATATTGTTAAATGGAGGGATGCTGGGTTGGAGTGTTGGATCCTGCCTCTGTCCTAAGTCAATAGCTCTGTTAATAGCTGAATATGGATGCACAGATGCAAGGAAATCTGGAGAATGCTCAGGAGCCAGAATTGCCTGGGAAACCACGGTGCAATCAACAGCACCGATGTTCCATTTTGCCTGATTTTCCTTAGAACTCAAGGTAAAAGAGGGATGGGTGGAAATGAGTACCTCTGCTGTTCTGATCATTGAGCTAGAGATGCATTCCCCCTTTAACTGTGGCCCAAAGCTGGCTAGGTCAGGCACTTCTTGTTCTCTTGAGAGGCAAAGAGATCCCATGATAGGAATCCTCACTGCTGAAAGCACCAATTTGTGTAGTTCCTAGTCATGGTCTCTGGTGACGTCTGCTGAGTCTGTCTACCAAAGTGTGGTGCAACCATGGAAAGCGCACTGCAGAGAAGGTGATCTGGTGACAAATGCATCAGTTCCAGAGGTTGACTATTTCTATGCAAAGGAGGGTGGCCCTTGCTCTCCTGTTCTGCTGATATAATAAAATGTTGTCATGTTGTATGCCATGACCTGAATGTGCTAGGTTCAAATAATGGAATAATTTTCAGGCTTCATATATTGAATGCAGCTCCTGAAGGATTATGTGCAACTGGGATTCTTGGTGGTCCAGGAACCCTGTTCAATGTGTTCGTTGAGGTGGGCTTTCCATCTTAGTAGGCAGTTATCTGTAATCAGTATTTTTGTGGGTGAAAGAGGGACAAAGGGCACTCCCATGCACACACTCTCCCTGTTTTCCCATAAGTCAGAACTCTGTGGGGGAGCGTGATGGGATGTTCATCCCATACTTGTCCTGAAAGGGTTAATAAAGACAAAGAAAGGGGCTAATTAACCCAGTAGACTATAGCTGAGAGGAAATCAGGTGGGTAAATAATCCTGGGACTGAGTGAGGGAGCCCAGCTGGGGAGGACTGAGCTGGGCAGGGGTTATGATGACAGGAAATTGGCAACAGAAAAGGGGGCTGCTGGGAAAGTCTGCAGTCACTCCCTGGGAGAAGGGAGGTACATTTGCCCTGGCAAACCCAGCAAAAAAGGAAGCCAGAGAGGGAAGACAGGGCTCAGGGAAAGGCAATAAGGTCTAGAAGGGAACAGGCCTCAACTGTTGACTAGAGGGTCCCTGAGCAAGAATCTGGAGTAAAGTGTGGGCCCGGGTTCCTCTGCCAGCCACTGACGGAGTGACACTATGAATAAGGGAATGGGAAGACTGCCTAGGACTGCTGGTAAGGAAAGACTTTGACACCCCAGAAGGTGAATCCACTTAGCGACTTGGTCAGAGGGCTGAATCACGAAGAGGCTACAGCAGCTCATGGAGTGAGAGAGGAGCCGCAGACCCAAAGAGAGAGGCAGAGTCAGTGGACAGCTATGGGGAGGGGCATTGACCTCATGAGCTATTCCCCAGAATTACCAGAAGGAGGCACCAACCTAGTGGTGAGTGGAGCTCCCTGTCACAGGGAGTGAAATCATTCTGTCCAGACTGTGCTTACTTGGCATGTAGACTGTTCATAACCAAGCCTGTAGACATCAAAGTCAAAGTTTTGCGATACGTACACAAGGCCATGTACTCTAGGAAGGTGAGACTAGTCTGAATTGCTGTCCAGGGGTATAGCAGAAGCTGAGTGATGAGGTCCTTCATACACTAGAATCTTTCCCGAGGTAGGTAACCTTTGGCTCTGATTGAATGTAGGGGTGCTCCAACAAAGTCTATAGTCTGAGTGGGAGCTAAAACTGATTTTGTTATGTTTACTTGGAACCCTAAGAAGTGTAGTAGTCTCTGCAGGGGCAGGGTTGTCATCCATACTTCTTGATACGATTTCCCTTGGAGCAGCCAGCTGTTGAGGTAGGGGAACACTGATGAATCCTCATAATGCAGGTGAGCTGCCACTATTGACAACACCTTCACGAATACCCTCAGTGTCATCAAGAGGCTGAAGGGGAGCACTCTGTATTGGTGTATTACTAGGCCTAAGGTGAATCTCAGGAATCTCCTGTGTATGGAGTGGATCACTAGGTGGAAATAAGTGTCTTTTACTTCAAGAGCTGTTTAGCAGTCACCCTTGTTTAGCAAGGGAATTATAGAGGCCAGGGTGATCATTCTGAAACTCAGGTAGTGGATGAAGATGTTCAGCTGCTTGAAATTTAGCATGGGCCTCTAGCCCCCTTTCTTCTTGGAAATGAGAAAATGATTTGAGTAAAATCCTTTCCCCCTATGTTGAAGAGGTTCTGGTTCTATGATTTCCAGATGGAACAGAAAGTCTACTTCTTGTCTGAGCATCTTCTTGTGAGAGGGGTCTCTTAGGAGGGAGGAAGAAGGATTTTTTTGTGTGGGGAATCAGAAAGAAACTATTCTATAATGGTGGTGATTATCTCCAGAACTCATCTATCTGATGTTGTATAGTACCATGCCTGGGAAAAATGAGTGAGGCAAATGGTGGGTAGGAGTCTTGAATAGATAAATGTGTCGGGGGACTGATTTGTAGCTGTCGAAAGTCCCATCAAAAGGATTTCTTGGTGGGAGGCTGGCACTAAAAGGAGAATGCAGGGGGTTGTTGTGTTTACTGCACTACATTCTCTGGTGTTTCCTAGGAAGCTTGTAGGTCCTTTGATGGCAGAATGGTTGAGGGGCTGGTCATTGTCCATAAGACTGAGTCTTGCAGTATTTCCTCTGTGGTGCTGGAGTACAGATATCTAGTGAGCAAAAAGTTGCTCTTGAGTCTTTGAGGGAATATAGTGATACATCTGCACTCTCACTCAAGAGGTTATTTCCCTCAAAAGTCAGATCCTCCACAGTGGAAAGGACTTCTTTGGGAAATCTGGAAAACTGGAGCCATGAAGCTCATCTTTTATGAGTATGGAAGTTGCCATCAAGCACGAGGCTCTATCTTCTTCATCCACTGAAGCCTGGAGGGCCAATCTAGCAATTTTTCTTCATCAATAATTCTTTGGAAATAAAGTCTATCTTCTTGAGGGAGTTTGTTATTGAATTTAGAGAACTTATTGTAATTAATAAAATCATGTTTTGATATTAAAGCTTAGTAGTTTGCTATGTGGAACTGTAAGCTTGCCAAAGTCAAATGTTCTCCCAAAGAGATCTAAACATTTGGCCTCCTTAGCAAGGAGTGCAGATTTGGGGTGGTGTTGCTTCTTTCTTTTTGTGCTAGCTTGTAGCAGTAAAGAGTTTGGAGTGAGATGTGAGAATAAGTATTCTGCCCCCTTCAAGGGAATGAAATGTTTCTCCTCCATTCTCTTTGGAGTGGGAGCACAAATAGCAGACTATCTTGGCACATTCTAAGATGGTCTCATTAATTCACAGTGCCATTTTACTGGGACCAGCACTCTGAAAGATATATAGGAGTTTATGAGAGTGTTCCATACTTCCTCCAGGGGAATCTGCAGAATGTTTGCAATTCTCCTCAGGTCCTGGAACTGCCTGTAGTCATCAGGTAGTGATGGTGAGGATGGCATGACCACTTCATCATGAGGATGATAACCTCTCAGGGGTGAGTGATTCTGCCTGATCAGGTTGTTTCTCCTCCTCAGAGGGTTGAGGTTCTTTCCTGTGTGTGGAAGCCTATCTAGGTTCCCAAGTGAACTTATTGATTTGGGATGTCTCATATACAGATCCCAGGGACCCCAGTAAAGCCAGTCCAAAGGTCATATGGGAAATGAAGGAGTCCCTGGGATCTGTATATGAGACATCCCAAATAAAAAAGTTCACTTTGGGAACCTAGATAGGCCAGAGTTAGGTAGTTTGTCCTATGAGAGACGGAAGGGGCCCAAAAGATCTTAGAGACTCTACCAGGGCAGATCCCATGTCTTGAAATTCTCCCACTGATTCTAGACTCAGAGGAAAAATAAGCTTCTAAATTGATGTGCAAGACTGTTAGTACTGACGGTTTTATTATACTTCAACTGGTCAATGGTAATGGTAAGTGGAGAAACTCACCTCCATCGTGAGTGCTGGATCAAACAATATCAGGATTCTAGGTCTGCATAGATAATACGGTTCTATGGTAGAGTTTTATCTAGATCCTGATACTGGAGAGTGGACTGGGCTTCTTTCCTTTGGAAGTGCAGCTGGTGTCAACTTCAGACAGGAAACAGCCTCCTGTACTGACTCCTCCTCTCTCAGTGTCAGTATCGTCATTGTAGGAGGCTTCTGCTGCCTTCTTTCCCTTACTGGTACCCAGGATGGTCCAGCCACCTTCTGCTAAGGATGGGTTCAGGTCAGTTGGTGCCGAGGAACCAGTACTGTGCTCCTTGTGAACTCCTGACATCTCTATGCTGGGACACAGTCTCATATGACTTAGAAGGTGACAGAGAGGAGGTCCTCTTTTTGTATGAAGACATAGAGGGGGATTTTTCAGGTTTCCTGTGAGAGTGTTTTCCCTTACCCTCCTTGTCTCTCTGCTGGAAGAGTCTTTAGCCCTGATTATTCTCAGAGCCAGAGACCACCGTGGCCTCTGTCCAGTGTACTGGGGTGGGAGGGGGAATCTGTCGGGCCAGGATCAGACCAAAGCATCATTGTGCAGTCCATCAGGGATTCTAAGCCTGAACTTATGAGCATGATGGGTTCAGCTAGGAAAGGCTCAGCAGATATTGAACTTGAAGGGGATATGAACTCATGGAAGCAACAGAGGGATGTTTCATAGAAGTCACTGACTGGAAAAACCTGGCAGCAGGCTATGCAGAGCTTGAATCTTGGGATCCTGGACAAACTAGGCACCATGTGCAGGGCAGTGACTGGGTGGGGGGGGGAAGACCCCAAACTCCTAAAATCTGCTAAACTACTCTAATAAGAAATGGTCTAAAACCAGATTTTAAAACTATCTACAACTATGTTTGAACAAGAATGTTAGCAAATATCGAGGACACTGAAGGTTCCATCTCAGACTACAGGCAGTAGAAAAGAACTGAAGAGGTGGTTGGTCTGCACTGCTCCTTTTGTCCTCAAATCAGTGCACAAGGAAGGGAGGTGTGCAGGTGCAGATCAATGGACACCTCTAGCAGAAATATCCCAGGTTCAGGAGCATGGGAAGCATGCGCACCTTGAGTGGAATACACATAGGGACCATCACTCAAAGAAGAAAAAGCAGACTCCTTGGTTTTATGCTTCATCCAAAAAGTGACATTTCCAGAACCTCAGTGTTCCTCTAACACTATGATAGGACACTGATTCACTACTTACTAAAACCCATAAAAGAAATAATAGATTCAAGCATTTTAACCAGTTGATTGTTTGGTTGGAATGGCAACCCGTGAAGATACAGATAGCATGAAGATGAGGTTAGCGGTGACATATAATTAGGAGCAGTGGGTTTCTTTAAGAAAAAATACAATAGTAATAATTGTGGGGACATTCTAATTTACACTAATACACTTATTTGCATATATCATTCAGCTGCTCATTAATATATCCTTGAGTGGATTTCTGTATGTATTTTATTATAAACTATATATGTCATTAGAAGTAAAGTGATTTATGATCAGAGGATGTCAGACTGAGTTATACTTTAATGTCTTTTACTATGCTAATTGCCAGTTTCAAATGTTATTCAATGCACTTCTAGCACCAATTTTTCAGCCTGGTGTAAACTTGCCTCTATTTTTGTGAAAGCAAATAACTGCAAGTGCAATTTCGTAGATGATGCCACTTATATTTCTAAGTGAAGTTCCTGATTGCATTTGCAAATAGGAACATTAGACCTCGTAATCACCTAAGTTGAGGAGGATGCAACATATCATCTGAAAAAGTGGAGGACAGTGTCTGAAAAATCTGGACCATAATATTTACTCTAGAGAGCTAATATCAGCAGGAAATAAAGAATAAATATGTGAAGAAATAACAGTCTGCAGAACTGTTCTTTGAAGTGATTCTTGACAACCGTATGATTTGTAGCTGGTACTGTAATAAAGTAAAAACTTGGCCAATTTACCGTGTATCCAGTGTCTGAGCCAAGATGTGCAGACAGCTCACCATTGTAGTAGCATCACTCCCTGTTATAATAAATAAAGAACATATTATTCTGAACAATAAATTTTGCTTTTAACCGATTTCAGTATGTGGAAACGTACAAATTTCATGACCCTTAATTATATATCAAATTCACGTGTGATGGGAAGGCCTACAATGCCCCCTGCTTAAAAGATCTTCTAGAACTAATGGTTTTATTCCCTCCCCCCCCCACCTTCTCTCCTTATTTTCCCCCTTGAGATTGGGCAGAATGAACAGGGTGCATACTTTATTTCAGAAGGTGCCATTTCTGTCCCCTTCATTTTGTTTTGTCTTTCCCTGTTGCTGTTCTTTTCCTTTTTGTTTAAAACTTCTTGGATGCCAAGAGCAGCCACTGAGAGGCAAGTGCTGAATGGCTAATGAAAAAATAAAATATGGAGGATAGTCCAATTGTGGGAAAAAATATCTCCATAGAAGGTATCATGTTAAACGAGGTGGTATAGGGGCCCTACACATATGCTATATGGCCCCCATCCTGCAAACTCTTATGCATGTGTTTAACTTTATGCACCCAAGTAGCACATTCCATGACCACCACTCCCAAGAAGAGGAGACAAGTGGTGGTGGTTGGGGACTCCCTCCTAAGAGGGATGGGAATCATCCATCTTGCTGACCAGACCGGCAGACTCGAGAAGCATACTGCTTGCCTGGAGCTGGAATCCAGGATGTGACAGAGTGTTTGCTGAGACTGATCAAGACCTTGGATCGCTACCCCTTCCTACTTTTCCACATAGGCACCAATGATACTGCCAAGAATGACCTTGAGCAGATCACTGTAGACTATGTGGCTCTGGGAAGAAGGATAAAGGAGTCTGAGGTGCAAGTCGTGTTCTTGTCCATCCTCCCTGTTGAAGAAAAAGGCTCAGCTAGGGACTGTCGAACTGTGGCGCTGAATGCGTGGTTATGCAAGTGGAGTCGGAGAGAGGGCTCTGGATTCTTCAACCATGGGATGTTGTTCTGGGAGGAAGGACTGCTAAGAAGAGATGGGATCCATCCAATGAAGAGGGGGAAGAGCATCTTCACAAGCAGGCTTGCTAACCTGGTGAGGAGGGCTTTAAACTAGGTTTGCCAGGGAATGGTGACCTAAGCCCAGAGGTAAGTGGAGAAGTGGGATACTGTGAGGAAATACAAGGAGGAGGGTACAACATAGGAAACCTCCTGATTCATACTGAGAAAGTAGGGCAATCGGCTAGTTATCTTAGGTGCATGTACATGAATGCAAGAAGCCTGGGAAACAAGCAGGAAGAATTGGAAGCCCTGGCACAATCAAGGAACTATGATGTGATTGGAATGACAGAAACCTGGTGGGGCAGTTCACATGACTGGATCACTGTCATTGGATGGGTATAAACTGTTCAGGAAGGACAGATACGAGAGGAAAGGTGGAGGAGTTGCATTGTACATAAGAGAGCGGTATGATTGCTCAGAGCTCCAGGATGAAACTGGAGAAAAGCCTGTTGAGTGTCTTTGGGTTAAGTTTAGGTGAGAGCAACAAGCATGATGTCGTGGTGGGCGTGTGCTATAGACCACCAGATCAGAAGGATGAGGTAGAAGAGGCTTTCTTCGGACAACTAACTGATGTTTCCAGATCACAGGCCCTGGTTCTAATGTGGGACTTCAACCACCCTGACATCTGCTGGGAGAGCAATACAGCAATGCACAGACAATCCAGGAAGTTTCTGGAGTGTGTTGGGGACAACTTCCTGGTACAAGTGCTCGAGCAACTGACTAGGGCCGTGCTTCTCTTGGCCTGCTGCTCACAAACAGGGAAGAATTGGTAGGGAAAGTAGAACTGGGTGGCAACGTAGACAGTAGTGACCATGAAATGGTTGAGTTCAGGATCCTGACAAAAGGAAGAAAGGAGACTAGCAAAATACGGACTCTAGACTTCAGAAAAGCAGACTCTGACTCTCTTAGGGAACTGATGGGCAGGATCCCCTGAGAGGCTAATATGAAGGGGCAAGGAGTCCAGGAGAACTGGCTGTATTTTAAAGAAGCCTTATTGAGGGCACAGGAACAAACCATCCCAATGTGCAGAAGAAAGAGCAAATATGGCAGATGACAGCTTGACTTAACAGTGAAATCTTTGGTGAGCTTAAACTCAAAAAGGAAGCTTAGAAGAAGTGGAAATTTGGAAAGATGACTAAGGAGGAGTATAAAAATATTGCTAAAGCATGCAGGGGTGTAATCAGGTAGGCCACAGCACAACTGGAGTTGCAGCTAGCAACGGATGTGAATGGTAACAAGAAAGGTTTCTACAGGTACATTAGCAACAAGAAGGTGGTGAGGGAATGTGTGGGACCCTTACTGAATGGAGGAGGCAACATAGTGACAGATGATGTAGAAAAAGCTGAAGTACTGAATGCTTTTTTTGCCTCGCTCTTCAAAGACAAGGTCAGCTTCCAGACTGCTGCACTAGGCAACACAGTATGGGGAGGAGGTGAGCAGCCCTCAGTGGTGTAAGAACAGGTTAAGGACTACTTAGAAAAGTTGGACATGCAAAAGTCCATGGGTCCAAATCTAATGCATCCAAGGGTGGTGAGGGAGTTGCAGAGTCATGGGCCATTATCTTTGAAAATTCGTGGCAATCTTGGGAGGTCCTGGACGATTGGAAAAAGGCAAATATAGTGCCCATATTAAAAAAAAAGGGAAGAAAGAGAACCCAGGGAACTACAGACAAGTCAGCCTCACTTCAGTTACCAGCAAAATCATGGAGCAGGTCCTCAAGGAATCCATTTTGAATCATTTGGAGGAGAGGAAGGTGATCACGAACGGTCAACATGAATTCACCATGGGCAATTCATGCCTGACCAACCCGATTGCCCTCTATGATGAGATAACTGGCTCTGTGGATATGGGGAAAGTGGTGAACGTGATATATCTTGATTTTAGCAAAGCTTTTGATACGGTCTCCCACAGTATTCTTGCCAGCAAGTTAAAGAAGTATGGATTGAATGAATGGACTATAAGGTGGATAGAAAGCTGGCTAGATTGTTGGGATCAATGGGTAGTGATCAATGGCTTGATGGCTAGTTGGCATCCAGTATCAAACGAAGTGCCCCAGGGGTCAGTCCTGGGGCCAGTTTTGTTCAACATCTTTATTAATGATCTGGATGATGGGATTAATTGCACCCTCAGCAAGTACACAGATGACACTAAGCTATGGGGAGAGGTACGCTGGAGGGTAGGGATAGGGTCCAGAGTGACCAAGAAAAATTGGAGGATTGGATCAAAAGAAATCTGATGAAGTTCAACAAGGACAAGTGCAGAATCCTGCACTTAGGAAGGAAGAATCCCATGCACCGCTACAGGATTGGGACCAACTGGGTAAGAAGCAGTTCTGCAGAAAAGGATTAGAAGCTGGATGGATATGAGTCAGCAGTGTGCCCTTGTTGCCAAGAAGGCCAACAGCATATTGGGCTGTATCAGTAGGAACATCGCCAGCAGATCAAGAGAAGTGATTATTCCACTCTATTTGGCACTGATGAGGCTACATCTGGAGTACTGCATCCAGTTTTGGTCTCCCCACTACAGAACAGATGTGGACAAACTGGAGAGAGTCCAGCAGAGGGCAACAAAAATGATTAGGAGGCTGGGGCAGATGACTTACAAGGAAAGGCTGAGGGAACTGGGGCTATTTAGCCTGCAGAAGAGAAGAGTGTGGGGGGATTTGATAGCAGTCTTCAACTACCTGAAAGGCAATTCCAAAAGAGGATGGAACTAGACTGTTCTCAGAGGCGGCAGATGACAGAAGAAGCAGCAATGATCTCAGGTTTCAGTGGGGCAGGTTTAGGTTGGATATTAGGAAACACTATTTCACTACGAGGGTGGTGAAGCACTGGAATGGGTTACTCAGGGATGTGGTGGAATCTCCATCCTTACAGGTTTTAAAGGCCCAGCTTGACAAAGCCCTGGCTGGAATGATTTAGTTGGGGTTGGTCCTGCTTTGAGCAGGGAATTGGACTAGATGACCTCATGAGGTCTCTTCCAACCCAAATATTCTATGATTCTATGATTTAATTCAGTGGAACTACTCACTGGAGTACAGTTAAGTATGTGCATAAATATTTGCAAGTTTGGGGCCTAAATGTATATATTAAACACTTCTGGCCAGGGTGTCAATCCTGCTTTTTTTATGTTGTTTGAAGATATTTTTCTTTGTCTCTTTAATACCTCTAAATTTCTTTTGTATCTATTCTGTAATTATCATACAATTGGGTTTGTTATTTTTATCCATTCTCATTTCCATGCTTTTTGCAATATGAAACAGAAGCACTGTGACACACCGAAATGAGGATAAGGGTTTTCATTAACCACTTTCCATGACACAAAGCACTGTGATAGCTTCTCTTAAAGGATCATGAATCAGTTACAAGATGGTAATTTATAATCTTCAGAACACAGTAAATATTTTTCAGGATAGCTATCTGGTTTCCTCTGCAACACATATACATGCAGAAATTATATCAGAGGTAATAGCCCAACAAATTCAGATACTGAAGATACTATAAATTATATCGAATGATAAATTAGACATTTAGGTCACAATTTGGAAATGGGACCTGCTAGCACAGACTCCTCCACCTATGAGATTTCCACACAGGAACAGGTAGGTGTTCATCTTACTGGATTGCATTGCAGGATTATGACCTTATTAAGCATGTTTTGTGCTGCTTTTTGTAGCAGAAAGAAAGAGAGGAAATTTTGCTTAGTGTGAATACAATTATAACTGAGTCTAAATCCACTTTGAGTCTTGGGCCCATTTCAATACATGGGTCTGAACTTCATAGCTAGTGATGAGCCTGAGCCACAATTTCCTTTTACTGATATGGAATCATACTCATTATTACATATATTTAGAGACATGTGTCTGTATTAATCACTTTACTCCACACTCCCTGTCCTTTCATTAAGTCTGGTCTCCTCAATTCTATGATAATGCAAATAATTAATAATATATTTAAATTGTGAGTGGCATGGAATTGGGATCTTACATGCAAAGAACTCTAAACTAGAGCTGTTTGGAAGTTTTGTGACAAAACTGCCTATTCGAGGAACTGAATAGTTTCACTGAATCTGTTAAAGATTGGACAAAACTTTTGTCAAAACGCAGACATTGGAAACCTGCTGGTGGTCCAGAGGCCACATCTCTGCAGCAGAGTGACTGCCAGCCCCTGGAGCTCCATCTGGAGCCTGGGCTCACAGGGCTGCTAGGTTTCCCTGCTCTGCCGCAGCAGCCCTGGAAGCCATGACTGGAGCTGGGGCTCTCATGTCTGTTGGACATCTGCAGCATGGAGCCTGGCAGACTGCAGTCTCAGATTGAGCCAGGGCTCTCAGGGCAGCTAGGCTCCCTACTTCACAGTAACTCTGGCTGGAAGTTTAGTGAAACTGACATTCTTGTGTTTCACTGCTGCAGTTCAATGCACTACAGTCACAAAACTGACAAGAATGTCAATTTCACCTATTTCCTTCTGAGAACACCATGTTTCCAAAACAAAAATTTTGAGAGGTGATAGTGGATATAGTGATTCAGAAGAAATGTTGGTAAAATTTGCTTTTGCTCTAAATTGGAAGGAAATACCTAAATAAAATACACACACCCTGCCCTGGAGTTTTGGCCAGCTATACACATCTGTGCATTTCATAAATATGAACATTAATATCAACAGTATTGAGGGTTTATATATCAGTTTAAGCATCAGAAAATGTGATTTTATTTTTGAATCTTATCTAAATTTCTTTACTTAATTTCTTAGCAGACTATAAGAAAAAAGTGGGTTTATTTCACATTCACATAACTCTACAACAAATTAATCTTAATTTATCAAATTCAGCTGACACTAAATATTTTAATTATTAGCATAAAGTAATTTTTTGTGAAAGTTATGAGCAAATGAAAAAGGCAGAGATTCAAATGGAATCTCGATATTAACTCACACTTCACCTGAGGCTACTAACACCTGTTACACTACTATACTTTATATATTCTAGCAAAGTCTATCTTCAGTTACACATTTGTTGCTCTCATTGACTATACTGGGATTGGAGCATGGGCACCAGAAAGCAGAACTGTATCCAGAAAATGTGAAAAGTTTGAGTTGTTACAGAAATAATGAAGTTAACAGCCATACACCACTTATTCCCCACCACAAATCATATTGCTCATCGGTTATAAGCCTTAGATATATTATAGGAAGCACAAAATGTTATAAATATAACTTCATCAATATCCCTTAATAACTTACCGAAAAGTGAAATCCTATGTCTAACAAGAGCAGCAAGTTTGCAGAATAGGCTAAAGCAGAAAAGAATGCAAAATAGTAGAAGACACAGAGATTAATGTTTTGTTTAGAACATGAGGTAAAGCAATAACGAGAGAATAGCGAGACTACAAGATGTGAAAGAAAGGTACACAGTAGTTCCTTGAAGGTATATTTTGATCACATAATGTGAATAAGTAACCAGATACTTTCATCTGGCAATAATATCTTCCAGAATAACTTTTAGTCTAAAAAGCACCTCAAAGATTAAATGTGTTTCCTTTAATTACAATAGTTAGCAGCAACTGTATTTTATATGGCTGAATCGCTCTCTAAGGGTTGTAATTTTTCCCTCATGGTGAATAACATATAACAATAACAATAACATTGCATTGTTTTATTTGACATTCGAGAACGATAAATGCATGTTAACAAACTTAAGATAATTTAAAATGTTTTCAGAAGATACTGTTTATAAACAGTTTATCTTTTTGTGTTTCCAACAGTCACGATAGGTAAAATTAATGCTGAAATATTAACAGAAAAAAAGAGTGGTTCTAGCAAACACTGTCTTACAAGTTTAGTTTCAATCTATAGTAAAGTAATGTAATAAATGAGAGAAAATTCACCTAACATCTAAAGCAGTGTTTTTCAAAGTTCGGGTTGCGACCCAGTACTGGGTTGTGGCCTGCAAGGCAATGGGTCGCTCTGGTCAGCACTACCAGCTGGAACGTTAAAAGTCCCATCAGCATTGTTGCCCAGGTAAGACAGCCTAGTGTCTACCTGTTCTGATACCGCACTACGCCCTGTAACGGGTCCAGCTTCTAGGCAGGGGGGCCATGGGGCTCTGCATGCTGCCCCTGCCTCGAGCACCAGTTCTGCACTCTCATTGGCCAGGAAACAGCCACTGGGAGTTGGGGGGCCATGCCTGAGGGTAAGAGCCATGTGGAGCTGCTTGAGTGCCTCCACCAAGGAGCCTGACCTGCTGCTGGCTGTTTCTGGGGAGCCGCTGACCAGGAGCTGTCAGAGGTAAATCTGCACCCCAATCTTCTGCCCCAGCCCTGAGCCCCCTGAAACCTGGAACCCCTTCCTTCACCCAAAATCCCTCATCCTCAGCCCCACTCCAGAGCCTGCCCCTCAGCCCAGAGCCCTGACTCCTGCCTGCACCCTTGCCCCAGCCCTGACCTCCAACCTCCTGCTCAGCCCTGCGCCCCCCAACTCAGAGCCCCTCCTGTACCCCAAACCCCTCATCCCTGGCCCCAGACCAGAGCCCTGACCCCCTCCCGCACCTCAACCCCCTGCCCCAGCCCAGAGCCCCTCCCACACCGCAAACCCCTCATCCCAGCTCCGTTGGTTCATGGGCATCAACAATTTTCTTCAACTGGGTCCCCCCCAAAAAAGTTTGAAAACCACTGATCTAAAGGGTAATGGAAACCATAAGCAATAACTAGCATAGGTTTCTAAACAATACATTTTCTATTTGTAATAGATTTAAAAACTGGAGATAGCTATAAGAAATGTAATAAATCTATCTAAGGTACTTTTATTGCTCTCCCGTTGCTATAGTATTTAAGCGTCTTGTTATCTTTAACATATTTATTCTCACAATACTCTGGTAAGGTAGGAAAGTTGTATTATCCCCATTTTACAGATGGGAAATGGAGGCATACAAAAGTGCACAAAGAGGTTAGACAGCTAATTCCTGTTGAATTCACTTAGGTGAATTTGTGAATCCTGCTATGCATCTTTAGGCACCTAAATACATAAGTGCCTAAACACCTTTGTAAATCTGGCCCTCGGTGTCTCATTCAAGGTCACACAGGAAGTCTGTGGCAGAGCAGGGAATTTAATTTCTGAGTTCTAATCTAGTTCCCTAACTACTGGACCATCCTAGAATGTATTCTTATGTAACATATTTGGAGCTCAGTAAAGCATTTTATATTGTGTCTTGTGACATTGTATTTGAAAAATTAATTCAAACTGGGTTGGATAAGAACACTGTTGTGTCGGCTGAAAACTGGCTAAAAGACCATAAACAAATTTAACGATAAATGATAAATTAGAGGATTCGAGGTAAAGATAAATCAGCGGACAAATTGGAGAAATGAGATTAGTGGATTCAATGTTTAGGTCTAATCTTATTAAATATCTGAATTAATAATCTGGAAGAGAGAGTATACAGCACATTAATGAAATTTATAGCTGACGCTAAACTGGGAACAGTTGTGAATGCTAATCAGGAAAGTGGAATAAAACAAACGAATATAGAGAAAGATTGGAAACTTAGGTAGAAAACAGGAAAATGAAATACAGCTTGGCAAAAGACAATCTCATACATCCAGGGAAACATAATATGAAATACACACTCAATGACAGGAAAAAAAACTGGGACACAGTAATGTGGACAGAGAGTCAAGGCTCACAGTGGAGAGTGAATTAAACATTAATTTGCAATGTCAGCTAGTTGCAAACAAGTCTTATGTAGTTTTGTGCTAAGTATGTAGGGACAATATATTGAGACATAGGGAGGTAACTATTACTCTTTTTTAAGTTTCTCATGCAATTACACTTACAATAGCTTGTTCAGCTTCGAGCACCACTTTGCCAGAAAGATATTGATAAACTAGAGGGAGTTCAGAAAAGATCAACAAATATGCTCAATGAAGGGAAGGACTGACTCATTACGAAATTAAGAAAAGGAAAATGTAACTGAACACTAGGAAAAACTTCCTCACAATGAGAGCTATAATCCTGCAGAATAGTCTCAGAAGAGAAATGGTGAAAAGTACATCACTTAGGACTTTCAAAATTGGACTGGACAACGAAACTTTACACGGGATTTTCTTTTACACTCCCTTTGTTCTTATTCGAGCTCCAACTACAACCACACACGCATCTAACAGAGCTATGTGGGTCAAACAGGTTTCTCTTTAGTGACTCCTCTCAGCTACGACAACATCAGCAGGAAGGCAGCGAGATGATGTCTCCTCTCAATGGTATCCAGCAAATGTAGAACCACTGGGGAGGAGAGAGCAGGAAGGAAGGGGAGGTGGCAGCACATGGCTGTTTCAGAGCCTTGTTGGCAGGGAGGTGGGACAGGGACAGAATATGGAACAAGGGCTCAAAGGGGAATAGGCCAGATGAATAGGAAGGAGAAACAGAGGACTTAAGGGAGTATAATGGGAAAGAGGAGTAGAATAGAGGAAGATGTTCCAGGACTCTCTCCAAACAGTTCCCAATGCTCCAGACTTCTACTACCTCCCAATAACATCCTACTAGGATGCCCCAGTCCTCTCCCTCAGTCATGAATGACCCTCCAGGCTGCCCCAAAGCTCATCAGTCCATTGAAACGTGTCATGGTAAGTCTATTAGAATGATAGGGACAGCTGAGAGCTGTCTCTGTGTGTAGGTTGTCTAACAGTTCCCATTATAAAAAGATTCTTGTGACCTTTTTCTGAAAAATTATTGAACAGCTTCGTCATTCCCTGATCACTGTCCATCCTGTGTACCTGCAACCTAAATTTTGGCAGTCTAGCTTATCAGTGAAACTTAAATTATGTTCTTTTAGTGTAGTTCTAAAATCTAATATTTTTATATTTCATTAATGGCTGATAAAAATAAGATCATCATCTGTAGCTTCATTGAAAATGGGGCTGAGAGTTCAATTGCTGTGATAAAATTGGGGCATAATAGTAAAATGTTTGAGAATTACTGCTATAACAGTCTTGCACCTGGCAGAGAGACGGACTAGATGATCTTGTTGGACTTTCTATCGCTAAATTCTGATTCATGTAATGGCTGGCTGAGGAAATGTTCATATTAAACAATTTCACTTTAAGTTTCTTCTTATATTCCACTTCTGCCTCAATTTGGCTATGACAGCTGCTATCCCCCGTGCTGCATCCTCTTTCACAAAAGTATTCCACATTGCAAGGCCTGGCTGTATCCTTTCAATGTGTGATATTTTAATCAATATTTTACTTTTGCAGCTGAAGTCCCATGCAAAGCAAAATAAAGAGTTACTTTCTTGCCATGGCTTTAAATCTAGATATGGTACGTCAGGATTTGGATACAAATGATAGAAATATTTAATATCAAAATGTAGAGCCTTCAGGCCCAGAACATCAGAGGGATCCTGTTAAGTGAACAGGTTGATGTTTAGTGTTCTATAGAATTTTCACATATCATTTTCATCCTCATTTGCAATTTCTCTATTAAGAATAGAAATTATGAGATTAATTTGAAAACATTTTCACTGATATTTTCCAATTTTCGCTAATCATGGAGGTTACACTGTTGGTTCTATTCTTAAGGCTGAGTTTTGTGCTTAAAGCAAGAATTCAACCACTTTGGTACATATGACAAATTCAGCTCCTCTCCAAAATTACAGTATTCACTCTGAACACAGAATGAATTTTCTGAGAAATGACAAGTGAATTGGTTAATTAGTTTATGAGTTAAAATAAATGGATCCTTTCAGAAATGAAGCACCCATTGTCTGACAGTTTCTTTATCCCGAATAATCTTAATAATGGAATAAAAGACACTTGAAACTGCTCTTGTAATTAAACTCACCAAAAAACTTGTGAGCAAGCTACATTTGAAGACTGTTTTAGTATTAATGGTAACTTTTTCACATTATTCTTCACAATTAAAAGTTTCTCCTTCAGCAGGGACTAACAAATTATTATAGAGAACTCCACATAGAACTGTGCTCTTTCAAAGCTGCCATCTGTCACTGTTCTCAGTGGGGCTGTGATCATAGCTTGACCACAGTTAGGTAGCCATTTTGAGAAGAATGTCTATTTCCCATTTTTCTTAATGGGCACACTGTATCTGAGCAATTTACCTGCTCCACAACTGGGGCCCTTTGCATGGGTCTGTGCTGCCTTTCACTTCTACAAATCCTACAGTGACTCTAGCCCCTAGCTTCTGTGTTTGGAAAGGTATTTCAACCACATTTGGTTCCAATTACACTGATTTGCAATAGATGAAATTCATCTTAGCCCCATACTGAGGCTTGGAGTTGCTGTTGGAAGAGGGGCAGGAAGTTAGACCATGGAAGGGTGGCTTCCAGACACCCTGTGTGAGGCAGAAAGCATCTCCACACCAACCCACTAGGTATGTGCATATGGGACATAATATCTATATGTGCATTCTGTGGCTTCAATGTTTCCCTCAAGTGGATGGAGTCAGTAGGCAACTGAGGCTAAGGGAACTGGCCTTGTTTAGTCTGCAGAAGAGAACAGTGAAGGGGGATTTGACAGCAGCCTTCAACTACCTGAAGGGCAATTCCAAAGAGGATGGAGCTAGGCTGTTCTCAGTGGTGGCAGCTGACAGAATGAGGAGCAATGGTCTCAGGTTGCAGTGAGGGAGGTCTAGATTGGATATGAGGAAACACTATTTCACTACGAGGGTAGTGAAGCACTGGAATGGGTTACCTAGCGAGGTGGTGTAATCTCCATCCTTTAAGGTTTTTAAGGCCCGACTTGACAAAGCCCTGGCTGGGATGATTTAGTTGGTGTTGGTCCTGCTTTGAGAAGGGGGTTGGACTAGATGATCTCCTGAGGTCTCTTCCAACCCTAATCTTCTATGATTATATGATTCTATGGGGAGGAAGCAGTGTGCTGAAGACCTGAAATCTGCCCTAGTTTAAGATGGATGGATTTTCCTACTCACTTCCCCTACACTTCACCCATATTAGAGCCAACTTTCTTGAGTTCATGTGGATGAAGTAAGTTTCAGCCAGTATCAATATCTTCTAGCTTCTTAGAATTATTGCTCCTGTTCAAGTCGGGTTTCTAATAGATAGGAGTAAAGCCATGTTACTTTATTTTTTTTTAAATATTGCGGGATTCATTTTGAAAGGTCCAAAATTCGTAATTAAATGTCCCCCATACATAGGAACATTTTACACAAGACCTTTCCCATTTTTTATCTTCTTAAGTTTTTTATCTTCTTTCTGATGTTGGCATCCAGAGGATATTTTGAAAGGGCAAACAGAAGAGCAGGGGAAAGAGCACAAACCTTTTTCACTACTAAGGCTGTTCAATCATAGCCATTAGCTGTAACTGAGGTTTTGGATTGTTTCCTAGATTTGTCCTCTTCACTTCCCACAACAGACACACTTTAAACTTTTTTTTAAAATTTACAATCTTAGGGTAGGTCCTCACTAGCAACGTTAAAGTGATGATGCTGTAAAAAAAAACCCACCCCCATTAGGGGAGTAGCTTTTCACACCCCTGAGCAAGAAAGTTTGTGCTGTAAAGTGGCAGTATAGACAAGGCTTTCGAGCCTGAAGTTCTCTTTTCAGTAACCAAACTGATATAGTAAAAACAGTAGCAGTGTAAACTTCTTATTTGCCTACACCCTTTTCCAGAGGGTAGAACTCAAAGAATCAGAGGACAGTCAGTATATATGACTATTCTGAGAGGTGCTGGGGCCCTTAATTCTGACTGCCTTCAGTGGAATCAGAAGGCACTTAACACCTTGCCTTTCTGCTGACATTTAAGAGTGGTTCCTAGAACCATTTAATAGTGGTGGTTTTCATGCTGTTTATGAAAGAATGGAATAGGCATACAACCATCTAATAGTCATCCCATGGCACTGATTTTTGGGTCACCACCAAACTTGTCAAAATGCTTGATAATTTTGTAACACTCTTATTGTAAATATATATAATCTCTACCTGATTAATATTTCACATTTTAAAAATGATTAAAAGCAAATTAAGTTAAGTAAATGATTATAATTAAAAGAAAAGAAATAAAGATGAGGAATACTATTTATTTACTTCCACTCTAGTAAAGGAAGAATCAGCCATTTATGATCTGTTTGAGGAACTTAACTTTTTGCACTGTTATTTTGCCTTTTTTTACATTAAATTTTTATAATCTTGATACAATCCCACAGAGTTTACCTCAGTCTATTACAGGGGTCAGCAACCTTTCACAAGTGGTGTGCTGAGTCTTCATTTATTCACTCTAATTTAAGGTTTCATGTGCCAGTAATACATTTTAACGTTTTTAGAAGGTCTCTTTCTAGAAGTCTATAATATATAACTAAACTAGTGTTGCAGGTAAAGTAAATAAGATTTTTAAAATGTTTATGAAGCTTCATTTAAAATTAAATTAAAATGCAGAGGCCCCCGGACCGGTGACCAGGACCCGGGCAATGTGAGTGCCACTGAAAGCCAGCTAGCCTGCTGCCTTTGGCACATGTGCCATAGGTTGCCTTCCCCTGGTCTATTACTTACCTTGCCAACATTTCTTTTTCCTTATTGGAAGCATATCCACAGCTACTGAGTGACTTAATTGGAGAAGACAGGAAGTACAGCAAGTGATTGGTAAAGTACTGGTCAACTAATGGTAGGAGAACCTAAGGAATACAGACACAAAATATACTTTTATCATCTACATACATTGTTAAGTGTACCAGACAGCATTCCAGTACAGCACAGTCCTTCACACAGACTTTTCATTTTAGGCTTTATATTACAATTGCATTTTCTAGTTTTAGTCATTAAGATTATAAATGAAAATCTCACATATGACAAATTTACACAAGAGTTAAGCCAAGCAACAAATAGCCTACTCTGAGATGTCAGAGGTATCTTAATGTAAATATATGGGAAGCTCTGAAAATAGGGACAGCAGAATATTAACAATACAAGAGATATTGGGATATTATCTCATCAGTTATCTGCTGAGCAAAACCATTAGAATTGCCAGATTGGATCTATCTACTTTACTGTGCAGCTCCCAACAATAGCCAGCATCAGTGAGGAAAGTGTACTCTCCATCCATTTCTGTAATATACTTTACTGTCCAATATGTGTTTGCAATGTTGGCTGTAGCCATGTTGGTCCCAGGATATCAGGTCTGGTCAAACCTGAAAAAGAGCTCTGTGTAGCTTGAAAGCTTATCTCTTACACCAATGGAAGTTGGTCCAATAAAAGATATGACCTCACCCATCTTATCTGTCTAGTACTTGTCAAAGGCCATGGATCTCCAAGGCAGGTCCATGGGGTTGCAGAGTGAAAGCATTATCCTGCACCCCCATGCTACAAGGTCAGATAAGGGAACTGAAGCTAGATCCTCACAACTAGAGGCCACAAGGTGACAAGCAGCAGACTGCTGACTGGACACCACATAATATAAAGCTTCCTGTTCTTGCCCCACCCTTTGTCTGAGCACCACGTCTTTTTTAGTCATATTGCTGCCCACCCTGAGACCAATCTCCTGCTCCCCAAGTCAGTCTTCCGATATGCCTGTACCCCATCCTGCTAAGCCTGTTCCTGAATTTGCCCAATATCAATACTGACCAGCCTGCCCCTGCACTCTGCCTGTTCACTGATTGCCATTCTCCCATGGACTGATATCCCAGCAGCTGAATTTGCCTGCACCCTGGATTATGAAACCTTCGAATGACTAGACCATGCATATTGACACCTACTAACTATCTGGCTTCAGATACGGTCTCAAGCCCCATGGCCCTGCTTGCTCATAACAAGCACGAAATTATTATCCCAGAGCAAGACATCTCTTCCTTATCCTAAATGACAACGAGGTTATGTCTCAAAGCATGAGGACTGATAGCCCTTATAACTGCAAATTCAAGTGGATATGCAATTTCTATGCATATAAATATTGAATCCTGTTATAAAAAGCATACTAAGCTATTTGCTTGAATAATATCCTGAGGCAGCAAGTTCCAGAAATTACTTACAAGTTCCACAAAAGAATATTACATTTTATCTGTTATAAATATATTGCCTTCTAATTTCATACTATGTCCCTTATCACTTAGCAAAATAATTTCCAGAAAGAGTGCCTTAAAGCAATACCTCTGGAAATGTCACTTGCACTCTCTGACTCATTACCCACCTATATATATGGGAAACAGATATTCCATTACATGCATGGTTCTGTAATATTAACACATGAAGAAAGAACCTGCAGAGCTGGAACATTGGAGATTCTGTGCTGCTGCTGCTGCATTGCCACTGGAAGCTTAGGTGAGACTCCTACAGAAGGACTATGTGAGGGTGGCTTGGAAGGAAGTACCGCACAGCAGGAACTCATAGCCACCAACTTTTCAAACTGCTTAGGGGTGCTCAACTCCCACTCTACCCTAGGCCTTACTCCCACTCCATCCTTTCCCCCAAGGCCCCACACCTGCCCCTTCCCGCCCCCCCCTCCACCCCTCCTGCCCAGTTCTGCCCCCTCCCAGAGTGTGCCATGTCCCTGCTCCTCCCCGCCTCCCTGAACACCCAGAAACAGTAGTTCGCGGCAGAAGGCACCAGGAGGTGCTGATCCACAGGGTCTCCTGGTGAACAGGAGGTGTGGGGAGAGCTGGTAGGGAGGCTGCCAATGGATGCTCTGCAAGCACCATTTTTTCAAATGGGTGCTCCAGGGCATGGAGTCGGCACCTATGAGCCCACTGATTGGCTGGCATCAGTATTTAAATCAGGAAGCCATGAAGGGGAGCTGTCTGAGCAACAACACAGACTGCCTGTCTCTTTCTGCTTCAGACACTGCTTGCAATAGACACTAGGCTCTGGCTTCCAACCCTTGTTTGTCCTTTGCTCTTCGACTGCTCTCTGCAACCTGGTACCTAATCCTGCCTGCACACTGATGTCTGACTCGATTTGCCCTCCGGACTGTCTTGGACTCTGACCTCCCTGTACCTGAGTCAGACTGACTCCTGCTCTGACCATTAGAACTAACCATCCTTGTCCCAATTGTTACACATACTAAGTTCTGTATAATAGCAGGAGTTTGAGCGCATTCCTTGAAATATTAAGTCACTCACTTTGGCAAAGAATTTAATTTCTTGGTCATGTGGTGACTTCTCTGTTTTTCCACTGGTGACAATGGCTTCTGCAAGGATACAATCAACACAAATGTCAATAAGATTGAGCAAAAATCTAATTGTAAATAACTCCGCAGTCCTTTGAAATAGCCTTAAACACTTAATTTTGAAGCAGTACAAGTAAAGCAGTATAGACACTTCAGCTGGCAGGTACAGCAGATGCAACAAGTATTGCATTTGCATTTTTTTTTTACAATAAATAATAATCAGAATCTTGTGGTATATTTTCTCAAAAGGAACAGAAGTTGTCATACGTGCAACTCAGGATAATGGGTTTATTTTTTCATTGTAAAGTTTAAATATTAACCACTTTTATGATGTTCAAAATAAAAACATTGAGAAACTTACCCAAATGTGCAATGAACTCTTGAGCAGAGTCAACATATTTTAGAATCTTCTTCAAAAACTTAAATGCAAACCTCTTTTCCATTGATGATGCATCCAAATCCATATCTTTCAGACCCCTAGTTCAGAAAGGATATTACAAAAATGTTACAAATTATCAGATTACTATGAAGCTTTCCATGACCTTTTTATTTTATTACCTAATCAAGGTAAATTTTCATAAATTAAAATCCAGCTTTCATAGCAACACTCTTTCCAAATAGCTATTTCTACAGCAGTAACTGTTTAAAATAAGCCTAAATTTCTCAGAGGGATTTTATCCTTTTCCATGAAAACAGTTTAAAAATCATGCACTTCAATATCATACTATACAAATCATAGACTATCAGGGTTGGAAGTGACCTCAGGAGGTCATCTAGTCCAACCCCCTGCTCAAAGCAGGACCAATCCCCAGACAGATTTTTGCCCCAAATTCCTAAGTGGCCCCCTCAAGGATTAAACTCACAAGCCTGGGTTTAGCCTGGGTTTAGCAGGCCAATGCTCAAGCCACTGAGCTCTCCATCCCTCAGAAAGTGTCTTTATTCTGAGCCTGATTCAGTAAGATGCTGGCTACTCAATTTCCACTGATTTCAGTGCATGGTGAAGATGCTGAATATTGCATAGGAAGCAGATAGGGGCCTAAAGCGGGAGTTAGGTGCCTATGATCTAAGTCTGGAATTTAGGTGGCACTGAGATCCTCAAAAACGCTGCTCAACTCTGAAGATGCCTCTAGTGCCTAAATTTGTACCGTAAGTTCCTGCTTCTGAGCATGTGCACAATACACCATTCTAGACACACGGGATCCTCAAACCAGGGGAAGATAGGTGTTCCCCCACCTTTCTCACCTGTGGGGCCTAAGCTGGTAGGTATCTTCAGAGCAGGCCTAACTCTACACAAAATGGCTGGAGACAAGAACCCCTCCTTGCAACCTTTTGCCCATTGGATAGCATAGCACTAGGCTATGGGATATTCTTTGCAGGTCTCTCACAATCTCGCCTTGTCATAACCTTAGTCCCAGATTTGGACCTTAGCGTCCAAAATATGGGGGTTAGCATGAAAACCTCCAAGCTTAGTTACCAGCTTGGACCTGGTACTTGCTGCCACCACCCAAAAAATTAGAGTGTTTTGGGGCACTCTGGTCCCCCTGAAAAACCTTCCCTGGGGACCCCAAGACCCAAATCCCTTGAGTCTCACAACCAAGGGAAATAATCCTTTTTCCCTTCCCCCCTCCAGGTGCTCCTGGAGAGGTACACAGACACAAGCTCTGTGAATCCAAACAGAGTGACTCCCCCTCTCCGTTCCCAGTCCTGGAAACCAAAAGCACTTTCCTATTCCCCCAGAGGGAATGCAAAATCAGGCTAGCAAATCCAACACACAGATCTCCCCGATTTCTTCCTCCCACCAATTCCCTGGTGAGTACAGACTCAATTTCCCTGAAATTTCCCAGTAAAGAAAATTTCAACAGGTCTTAAAAGAAAGCTTTATATAAAAAAGAAAGGAAAAATACATACAAATGGTCTCTCTGTATTAAGGTGACAAAAATACAGGGTCGATTGCTTAAAAGAATATTGAATAAACAGCCTTATTCAAAAAGAGTACAAATCAAAGCACTCCAGCACTTATATTCATGCAAATACCAAAGAAAAGAAACCATAGAACTTACTATCTGATCTCTTTGTCCTTACACTTAGAAACAGAAGACTAGAAAGTAGAAACTACTTCTCCAAAGCTCAGAGAAAGCAGGCAGACAGACAAAAGACTCAGACACAAACTTCCCTCCACCCAGAGTTGAAAAAATCCGGTTTTCTGATTGGTCCTCTGGTCAGGTGCTTCAGGTGAAAGAGTCATTAACCCTTAGCTATCTGTTTATGACACGCCTGTTGAAAGTATTTTATGTGTATTAAAAATTAAACAAACATGGGTCTAGAGAGAGAAAAAAGCTCATGGCCCAGTGATTAGGACATTCAGCTGAGTGGCAAGAAACCCCTGTTCAATCCCTTCTTCTCATCAGGCAGAGAGAGGAATTGAACTGAGGTCTAGGCGAATGTACTAACCAGTAGGCTAACTGGACTCATCTTTCCCTCTGCCTAGCTGGCTTTTGTGGAGCCCACTTTTAGGCACTTATCTCCCCATGCATTGTATAGGCAGCCCAAGCCCCTAAACTCAGAGTTCTGGATTCCACTGGGTGCCTAGGGATCTAAATTGTAGGTACTACAAGACTCAGTGTTGCAAGGCCTAAGTCCCTTTGTGAACTTGAACCTTAAGGTTTTTTTTTTCCCTTGTGGTACATATTGTTTAAGCCATATCTTTGAGGCATCATTCAGGTTCTCTATTTAAATAAAGACTAATGGGGGAGAGGGGAAAATTTGTATTAAAAAAATAGACAGGAAACTATAACTGTCAAAAGGCCATGCATTGATTTAAGACAAAAACAAACTAGAATATTCTAGTTACAGAGTAAACTTTCCCTCCCTGAAATTTTCCTGTCATTGTTTGTCTAATTCATTTCCCTCACAGAAGTCATATAGCTCTATCAATTTATGCCTTTGATTTGTTTTTAAAAACAGACTTGTATTTACTTTCTTTATTCTGCTTTATCTCTTTGTTTTTTCTACATTTACTTTGCTTACTACTTTTTCATCATCACTGTATACTTGTTTATTCTCCCTCCACTGTTAAATGCATGACAGTTTATACATTTCCATGTTCTGCTATTTAATTATTTGATTTTGTACAACCAAATAACTCTCTATATATTTGTTCCATCATGTGGTGTATGATTACAGTAACAGTGAGTATCTGGCAGCTATTTATGCCTTATAGGTCTCTTCTGCTTTATGATCTCTCAGTGTACAATGCAAACAAATAAGTTTCCTTATTTTTCCTGAGGCATAGTGAATATACTCTTCTTGACTTTATATTATGTTATGATTGCTAACTGATTCCATGTAATTTCCTGGAATATCAAGGACTTGATAGCTGCATTAAATGGCAAAGAATCCTTTATCAGAAGAAAAAAGAGAGCAGCTGTCTTCCAAATTCACTTACATGGAATGAAAGCCATTTAACTTTAAAGGAACATAAATTATTTCTAATACATACCCTCATAAAGCCTAAGAAATTATTTCTATACATCCTATTTCATAAGAACATAAAAGTCCAGTTTTCTTCAAATGTGTTCACTTGAAGAAAAAGAAGTCAACTGTTAAAGCAAAGGCAGATAAGTTTATAGAGTACACATACTATGAAACCTAACCAATCCCAATTACAAAGAACGTACCTGTTTTCACAGTTAAGCCCAACAGTTGTCTGATTGAACTGAAGTAACTACAAGCAGGGATTTCAAAAGGTATTATATATATTATATATATTATATTTTAAAGAAAATATTGGGAAAAGGTTATTGTCTATTGGTGAAATTCACCCAGATACAGAATGCTGCCACAAGGCCTTCACAGCACTTCAACCTCACATAGGGTTGTGCTGGACCAGCAGCTATCCTCCTCTAGTGCTATCAAAAAGATTTCCATGCTGCCCCATAGGGTGCAGGTCAGGGGGACGACTGAAGATGAATATTTTAGCAAATCCAGTGGTGGCACCAACACCCCATCCAATTAGTATAGAGGGGCTTCAATTTCTATTCCTGTACACAGGCTACAAAGTGACTACTCAAAGGAATGGGGGTGCTGTACCAAAGACTTGCAGTTTGGCTTTGGACTTGGATGAATTTAATTCCAGCTGCTCTGATCTCCATTCATAAAGAGCCTAAATATTTGAGTTACGTGGATTTAATTCAGTAAAAATAAAGGACTACAATTTTTAGGGCCCTATGATGTAAACACTTATGCACATGATTTACTTTAGTCATACAAATAGTATCATCGCAGCCAATAGGAGTACTCTTGGGAGTCAAGTCACATCAGCTGTGTGTTTATTACTATTAATTTATTTGAAGCTGAGTCTGCGTTTTCCCTATAGGCATTCATTTTTTGAAGAACAAATTAAATCTATCTACCTCCTCCAAGTTCAGAAGAAAAATGGTTACATACCGGTACTGTAACTGTTGTGCTTTGAGATGTGTTGCACATGGTTATCCACTTCAGGTATGTGTGCACCCAGCACACTGTAGCTGGAGAGTTTTCCCTAGTGGTACCTGTTGGGGTGGCACATGTGATGTGCATCTCCTCATGCATTCAGGTGGGGGCATAAAAGACAGAGGTGCCCCAGCACCACCTCAGTTCCTTTGCACTGGAATTGTAATATAATGGACTCTGAAGCACAGTTCAGGAGAGCAGATCATGGAATAGACATGTGCAACACATCTAAAAGAAAAACAGTTACAGGTATAGAACTGTTTTTTCTTCATCATCTGATTGCACATACCTATTCAATTTCCATGACTCCCAAGCAGTTGTCTATGGAGCAGAGCTTGGAGTCTATTGAAAAACAACTGCAGAACTGCCTTCCTAGAATCTATATTGCTTCTGGAAGCCAATGAAATGGCACAGTGCTTGATAAAGACGTGAACTGGAGACCAAGTCACTGCTCTACACATATTTGGTATTGGAATGTTCTTTTAGAATGCTACTAAACTGTCTGTGCACTTGCAGAATGTGCCATCAGCTTGGAAGGTGGTTTAGAATTTGCAACATCATAACACGTAGAAATGCAGATGATCCAATCAGAAATCTGTTGTGAGGTAACCACTTGCCATTTCATCCTCCCTGTACAGGAAAAAATATTTGAGGCAAAGAACAACAGCCAGCGAATGAAGTTATTCCTCACCCTCGTGAGAATGTGGTTGGAAAAAACCCCGTAGGTAAATAGATGGTTTAGTTGAAATGGAAATTAGTACCCACCTTAGAAAAAAACTTCAGAGGAGGTCTTAAAGCAACATTATCCTTATAAAAAATAGTATAAAGTTGATCTGCCAATAATACTTGCAGTTTTCCAACCCTATAATCAGAAATAAATGCCACCAGAAAGTCTAATCTGGGTGATAATATGGAAGAGGGCAAGAAGCTAAAGGCTGAAAATATTAAGTTTTAATCCCAGGGGAAAGTAGTTCTTTAACCTGAGGAAAAAGCCTGGTTATTCCCTTCAAAAAATCTGATTAGCAGAGAGCTGGAAAATATCAAATGACCTTGAAACAGAAGACGAAAAGCTGAAAGTGCAACCAGGTGCACCCTGAGGGAGCTTAGAGACAGACCTGATTCCCTCTGATGTAGCAAATACCCTAGAACATCCTGAACCCTTACTTCACCAGGAAGAACATTCCACTTGCCTGTCCACAGCAAGAAAAGATTCCCTTTGTGTAGGTAACTCTCTCTGGCGGACAATTTCCTATTGTTCAGTAAAGTTCTGCACAACAAGTGACCATCCCCTCCTCCCCCACCCCCTGCCCTAGTCTAGCCACTCAGCAGCCATGTTGTGAGGCTCTGAAGATTGGATTTAACACAAGGCTGTGATTCTCGGAAAGCAGTCTATATCCTGAGGCAGAATCAAGGTTAGTCATACTGACAACTTCTGGAGGCCAGAAAACTGGTGCTGTTGTGTCCAACTAATATTAGAGCTTGAGCAATTAATATTAGAGAAGCATGATCTTACTTTGTTTTGAGAATTATCTAAGGTATATCAAGGGTACGAGAGGGAAGGCGCAGAGATTCATCTTCCACAAACACAGGAACATGTCCATGATTGAACCTAGGCTCTGACCCACCATGGAGCAGAAAAGATGGCACTACTTCTTTTGCTTTGTAGTGAAAAGATCCACAGTCTGTCTCTCCTAGGTCTGAAAAATCACTCATACTATATTGATTTTTAGAGACCACTTGTGATCCCTGCTGAAAGACCCACTGAGATGATCCTCCAGAGAAATTTGAATCCCTTGTAGATGAGACACCAGGATTGATATCTTATTCTGAATGCAAAAATTCCGGAGCCTAAAAGCTTCCTAACAGATCTGATCTGGCTCCCCGTCTCATAATGCTGTCATACTGTCTGTAAGGATTTGAACAGAGTTTCTCCTTATCTCAAAGATTTCAAGGCCAGAGAAGATCATGATCATCTAGTCTGACTTCCTGCACATCACAGGCCACAGAACCTCACCCACCCACAGTGGCTGAGTTACTGAAGTCCTCAAATCTTGATTTAAAAAGACTTCAAGTTATAGAGAATCCACCATTTACTCGACTTCAAGCGAGCAAGTGACATGTCCCACACTGCTGAGGAAGGTGAAAAACCTCCAGGCTCTCTGCCAATTTGACCTGGGGAAAAATTCCTTCTTGACCCCCATTATGGTAATCAGTTAGACTGTGAGCACACGGGGGAGAGACCCACCATCCAGACAGCTGGGAACAAATTCTCTATAGTAACTCAGAGCCCTCTCCATCTACTGTCCCATCTCTGGCTGTGGGAGATATTTGCTAATAGCAGTCACAGATAGGCCATATGCCATTGTAATTAATCTCATCATACCATAAACTTATCAAGCTCAATCTTGAAACAAGTTATGGTTTTTGCCCCCACTATTCCCTTTGGAAGGCTTTTCCAGAACTTCACTCTTCAGATGGTTAGAAACCTTCATCTAATTTCAGGCCTAAACTTGTTGACCGCGAGGTATATCCATGTGTTCTTGTGCCAACATTGGCTCTTAACTTGTATAACTCCTCTCCATCTCTGGTGTTTGTCCTTCTGTCAGAGACCCAGACATGCATGCCAAACTAAAGAAGACCAGAGTCATAGGAGGAAGGGGAGGGAGAAGGTCAGGCCCTTGTAGATGTTTCATTGGACTTTCCACCAGTTCAAGAAGGATATCAAGATGGATATTACTCTTGCAGGTACATGAATCAATCAAACCAGAGGATGTCATATGGACAACTGATGGATTTTTAACCAGTCTTGTAGACACCTCAGGTGTCACCTAGCATGCGGAGTTACATATGTGCAAGAAGTCACGTGTCCCAGAAGCCTTAAACACTTTCTCACTGTTGTTTGCAGGTGAGCCTGGAGCAAGTTGCATAACTCCAGAATTGCTTGGAACCTAGTCTGAGGGAGGCATGCCATGGCTGATGTAGAGAGTCTAGAAGCACTGAGAATCACTCAATTTTCTGTACAAGATAAAGGATTGACTTCTCAGTTTTCATAATCAGGTGCAGCTGGGAAAGCAGAGTCTGGATTTTCCTGAGGCCTGGAATGCCCCTGAATTAAACAATTGTTTAGGTAGGGGAATCCCTGAATGCCAATTCTGTGGAGATAGACAGCTATGATGGCCATGCATTTGGTAAATATTCTGGGAGCTCATGAGAGGGAGGATAGTATATTGGTAGTGATGGCGTCATACCAGCATGCTAGATGGAGGAGATCTTTTGTTCCCAATGCACTGAGTCAAGCTGTGCAGCCTTTCCTCCCACAGATGGCTCAGTATCATTTTCTTATTCACATAGACCAGGGGAAAAGTTCCTCCTCCTTCCTGGCTGTAGTTACCTATTGTCATCTCCCAAGCAGCTATCACACACTTTACTTGGACACTTCCCATCCTTGGATGGGTATTATAGATTTGGCAGTGTACTGCAGATGCCTCAGTGTCCCTGCTTTCAGCTGGAGGCACCACTACCACCCTGCTCTGTAGTGCCTCTGGTTCCCTGATAATGATGGGCAGAAACCTTATTTCTGGCTCAGTTACAGCCAGGCTGCTGAGGGAGACAGACATGTCCTGCTTACTCCAGCCTGCTGACTCTGCTGCCAAGCCCAGTGATGCCCTGCTCGCTGCGGAACTTGTGTCTGCCACAAACTTGCCAGGACTGATGCTGGCCACCTACCCGGAGGAGACGGAAGATGTCCCATGGTGCCATGTACACCCCAAGTGGAGGATAGAAAGTCGCCCAGGGACAGCCTACTTCAATCTGGCTGTAGCGCTGCCTGAAGCACAGTCAGCGTGTTGCAGCTGGATTCTTCACTGACGCAGTGGCGGACCACTCCGCCAACTATTAGGGCCCTGAGTCAGGACCCAGTGGAGTAGGGTGGGCCGGCCCCCTCTCTGGCACCCTACACCTGCGGTGGCAGCCTCCCCACACCAGGTCAAGAGGCCTGCATTTATCTGTTGTCTGCCAGAGCTAGGGTGCTTGGCTCCTGGGTTTTTGCTCTGTCCCTGCACCAAGGGTCCAGACCTAACTGACTCCTGGGTTTTCACTCTGCCCCTGCCTGAAGGGCTCAGAGCTTAATTGATTAATGTGTTTGCTCTGCCCCTCTTTAAAGGGTCCAGTACTTATAGACAGCTGGGTTCACTCTGGCCCCTGCCTAACAGGCCCAGAGCCTGCAGGCTACCGTGTCTGCTCTGGCCCCTGCCAGATGGGCCCAGAGACCACAGACTAAGGTGTTTGCCCAGCCCTGGCTTAAAGGGCTCAGGGGCTATAGATGGTTGGCTGCTAAGCCCCAGTCTACTGGCCTGGGAGACCCTGCTTTTGCCTAAGGGTCGGAACCAACTGACTAACTGGGGGATCAGCCCTGTTAGACCGGTCGAGACACTAATGCCTAACACTGATTCCCCTGATATTCAGCAGCAGTCCTTATGGCGCAGTGAGGCCATGTGGCCTCCCTCCAACCCAGAGTGGGAGGGACGACTGCCACACCACTACACCCTCTCATAGCTTGGAAATGCTATGTGCAAAGGAGCTAGACCGGAAGGCTAAAAGGTAAAAGATAAAACAGGGTCACAAGAAAATTGTTCATCCCTTTGCAAGGGCTGGAGCTAAGAAACAAGAAAGCAGAGAACCCTAAGGTCAACCTGAGTTAAGCCCCGAAAAGACCATCCAATGCTGACAGATTATTACATCTCTGTCACTTTTTAGAACCACAGATTGAACTCATTTGTGCATAATGTTGCCTTCTTGTATCTTTAAATAAGTCTTATTTATTTTTCTTAGTTAATAAACCTTTCATTAGTTTATTACAGGATTGGCTACAGGTATTGTCTTTGGTGTGAGATCTAAGGTACAAATTGATCTGGGATAAATGACTGGTATCTTGGGACTGGGAGCAACCTGAATATTATGTGATTTTTGGTGTAAGTGACCATTTATCACTAAGTCCAGCTTGCCTGGGTGGCAAAATAGACTTGAGAGCCTAAGGGGACTGTATGTCTCCAAGGTAAAACTGTTACAGTGATCCAGAAGTTCACATTTGTTACTGGCTTGGTAAAATCTAATTATAGAACATATCACCAGTTTAGGGTGTCTGCCCTGCTTTTTGACACTCTGCCCTGAGGTAGGCACTCATGGTCATGAGCCCCTCCAGACAGCATGACAGTGGTGACTCCCCAACCCACTTCATTTTTCTTATAAACCCCTTAATTTGAATTGCAACTTCAGCATACTTCATATCTCCTTTTTTTCTAAATTTCCTCAAACTTCTTTCAGGGATCACTTTAAATTTTTGCAATAATTCTTTTGTAGATAACTCTCAATCTTTGTAGCTCTCTCTGTTCATATGGATGAAAGTGACTAAGGCCTTCCCTAGAAGAAGTGGAGCCAGACACCGTATCACGTCTTCTTGCCCCACCTTATTCAATTCACATCCCATTTCAAAAGCATTTAGAAATACATTAATGTCATCCCCTTCCCTAAAGCAAGGAAACAATTTGGAGTCTATGTGGCTTCCCCAGACTAGGCATATGAGGTCTGGCTCCACCTACCAGATCAGTTTTGCTGGCACAATCTCTCCATCTCGAACTGATGTTGACGCTCTCTCTCTCTCTCTCATCTTGCTGCTTGACCGGGGGCAAGTACCTCTGAGTTTCTGTTTCTCCAGGGGCTACAACAGTGTACACCAGTTACCAAACAGCCTTCACAAAGCAAAGTACATTTATTCTTAGGGAAAAGTATCACACTGAAAACATATAAAAACTACACCAAGTCTTACACGCTTAGTAATAAACATACCAGAAATTGCCTTTCAGTCTTATGGGCCCTACTAGGCCAAATCGATTCCATCCTTTTAGTAAGACTGAGGCCTCCCATTGGACAGAATGTCCTGCCCATTTTCTCATTCAAAATGAATGCTCTGAGTCCTTTATATATCCCAAGTTCTTTGTTTGTCTCTTCATCTTTGGAAAATCCATTCTGAGCCAGTATGTGCAAACCACCCATAGTGAAGTTGCTTCTCCAGAGCTGGTTACAATCCTGGGGTAATCACCCCTTATTGTTTTTAGTTCTGTAAGAGCTGGGGTAACTCTTCCCCATAGCAGTAGCAGATTCACACAGCAATGAGGTAGCTGTGGTAGTGCACAGAATGGACTTCCATCTTGAATGGTCCCTGAAAGTCTTCTTCCTTTGCCAAGAGTCAATATGGGAGGGTTTAGGCTTCTTAAATCCCACAAAATTGAATCTTCCAACCTCTTTCATAGTTGGCCTCATGCCCTACTTCCTTCAACGGCAGCTCTATAAACCTTGTATAACTGTACCTTCTTGTGCACGTTGGACATGATCCCATTTTTGCAGCTGTCTTGTTTTTAACTGGTGCAAGACTGCAACTTGGCAGGATCAGCTAATTTGTTTGTGACAAAATCAACCAATGGATGTTAAGAATATGCCATAAATTTTGTTGAAAAAAAAGTTTGGTTTCCTCTGCTCAGCTGTTTTTAATAACCATTTTTCTGCTCCATATAATAGACATGCCATCACGACTGCATTGAACACTCATCTTACTTTTCTCACAGACATCCTGTCACCAAAACAGAGGCCACTGAAGACGATGAAATCCAGCATGTAACTTTATTGGACACAGAACCCTCTGCTATCAACTACCAGTCTTCAGGGATCTTACTTCTCCAACATTCAGAAGGAGACTGTCCCTCTCCCAGGTGCTTGGAGAGTCATCACTACTGATAAATGGTGTCTAAGCACCATGGAACTGGGTTGCATGTTCCAGTTCTTTTCTATTCCTTTCCCCTTCCACACCCCTCTTCAGCAACCCCTTCATGTGTCACTTCTTCTTTAAGAAATCCAACCACTGCTTCATGTAGGAGCTGGTATCATTCCATAAAGTAGTTTCTTAATCTTATGTCCCTGGATTTTTGTATTCTTTTTTTAAAAGATTAGCAATCACAGCACTTGGCTTTATTTTGCCTTGGTGAGGGCCATATTAAATAATGGGTATAAGGATCACTGTTCAGGACAGACCCCTTGCAAGTTAGACAGTGATTAAATCCAAGAGACTTGGATATAACCAAACTGCCCAGTGCCAGGTGGAACAATCACATAGAAAATAAGAAATAAAATATTCCCAAGTGGGAAACAACAGGTAATTAAACACTAGTACTATAACAAGTATTTACAAGAAGAAAAAAAAAAGTTTCTTCAGAGGAAAAAAGGGGAACCAGAGCAACAGCTCCTGGAGAGCTCCAACAGTGCAGTGAGAAGGAGCTGAGAGGGTGCTGGGATGGCTTCGCCCATTATTCCTTGGCCTGGACGTACAAGGAAAGGCACAGTGCATGTGCCACCGCGATGGGTACCGCTAAGGAAAACTCTCTTGGCAAGTCCACACCTGAAGTGGAAGACACATGTAAAATCATCTGAAATGGAATAGATATGTGCAATCACTTGAAGAAGAACCCCACTTACCAGACCATTTTAGTTTACAAGAAACACTGAATGCCATGAAATATACAAGACCTTAAAGGCTCTTTGTCAGGTAATGTCTTATTGAATTTTTACAAAAAGAATATTATCTAACTTATGAGGGTCTTCCCTTCTGGTATAATAATTCATTTTTCAATGGTTTGGCCTCATGCAGTATTGCAATAATTATTTATTTATTTAACCACAGAATAAGTAATTCCCTAGTGTTCATCCTCCCCTCAGATAAAATGATGCATATCATAGTGTCTTTTGTAAGTTCTGCCACTTTGCATAAACAAGATATGCAGGGATGCACGCCGAAGAGTCCATTTATCTTACAGATTAAACATAACCCTACAGACCAGTTATAAAAATTCAACTAAACGAGTTATTTTATGCATATACATTTCTACAGCATTAGGCCACAAAGCCTATTTCGCCATGATCTTTACTGACAACTGCTAGGTGTTAATTTATGAAGTTTAGAGTTGTCTGCATTGTTTGGTTTAGATCTTATTATATTTTGTATTTGTCGCAAACTATAAATCTTACCTATTTGTGCTATCCCTAAAATAAAAAGAAAAATAATTTTCTATGTTAAGAAGGGACTGGAAATTATAATTTTCTTCTCGGCACAGATAAAATACAAAATGGTAATTATGTTGTTCATAATTAACAGAAAGAGTAGTGAGAGAAAGGAATTAGCAAGAATGAAGGTATTGGTAAGGACATATTTTAAATAAATACACAGCTTACCTAGATACAACAATGCCATTCATTTGAAGGAATTTAAACAGCTCTTGTGCCTTCTCCCGGTCCCGAGATTTCTCCTTGGCTGTCAAGGTGTCATAAGGTACCAGTAAAGGATGACTACCTCCTCCTTTGGAAAATTGAGAGAACTGTAAATTTTTCTATTGTAATGTTATTTTTCAAATTTAAAAAGGGACCTACATAATTTACATTCTCGTACGTTGTCTCCTGTTCTTTCAGACTCTCCCCCCTCCCTCATTTTATTTGTGGTTCACCAGATTTTATTCTTACCTTTGCTCTCCAATTCCATTTTCTTCTTTTTGGCCCAAATGTTATGATAGTTTTCTGCCACTACCTCAACCATTCCCTACAACACCACAAAGAAAAGGCAATCCAAAGTTAAAAGGTGATAGAATAAAAATTTAGCTAACACTATTCCACATAAATACACTTTAAAAACTGAGTTGAAATACAGAAACCTTGTAGACAAGATATCAACTATTTTATCTCATTAATTAATTTTATGTATATACAAAGCATTAGCTTCAAAAGAGACATTATTTGGGTCTGACCCAGAATAACAATAACTGAAGGGCAAGTTCCGATCCAGAGATATTTTCCAGCATGAATCAATGAGTGCTTAAAATCATTATGTTTACAAACAAATAAATAATATTCATTATGTGTATTATCGTAATACCAAGAAACCCTGGTCACTGACCAGCACCCCTTTGTTTTAGGTGCAAACACAGAAAAAATACAATCTCTGTGCCAAAAAGCTTAAGTATAAGATAAAAGACAACAGGTGCAAATAGACAGATGGGGAAGTACAAGGAAACAATAAAACAATATTGGACAGCATGACTGACAATGGTTTCAGCACATCAGTAGCCTAAATGTTGTCAAGTTATTGTAAGCATCATGGCAAATGAGAGTTTTAAGGGAGAATCTGAAGGAGGATAATAAGGTAGCTTTGTGGATGTTTATAGAGAGCTCATCCTAAGCATATGGGGCGGCATGAGGGAAAACACAAAATAACTGTTTGAAAATTTAACAAATGGATTATAGAGGTTGGCCTCACTGGCCAGTCAGAGGTGAGAGTTGACATCTTGATAGTGAATGAGAGGTGATAGGTAGGATGGGGATAGATTCTGAAGACAAGAAGTTCCTCACCTTGTGCAGTAACAATGGTTCTTTGAGATGTGTGTCCCTGTGGGTGTTCCACTGTAGGTGTCGGTGCATCCCCGTGCCAGAGATCGGGGATTTTTTGCAGCAGTACTCGGTCGGGGGGAAGGGCGTGCACCAGAGCTGTCCCGTGCAGCCGTTGGCGCCTCCTGTAATGCGTGCATCCCCAACTGTCTGCTCTGTTCCTTCTCTACCACAGAGCTTGGCTGTGTGAACTCTGCAGTGGAGGGGAAGAGGGTGGGTAGCGGAGCACCCACAGGGATACACATCTCAGAGAACTATTGTTACTGCACAAGGTGAGTAACAACTTCTTCTTCAAGTGGTGTCCCTGTGGGTGCTCCACTCTAGGTACTTGTAGAGCAGTACCCCACCAGGGGTGGCAGTGGTTTGGAGCTATGTATAAGTGTGTGATGAGCGCACTGAGAGGCCAACAACAGAATCTCAGATAAGGCCTTGGGTGATAGCGTAATGCTTTGCAAAAGTGAGCTCCGAGGTCCAGGTTGCAGCTCTAAAAATATCTATTAAGGGGACATTGTTCAAGAATGCAATCAATGTTGCCATCGCTCGTGTTGAGTGGGATCTGAGGCCCATGTGGGGTTCTTTGTGATGCAGGTGGTAGCAAGTTTGAATACAGGTAGAGACCCATTTGGAGAGTCTCTGGGTCGATATTGTAGAGCCTTTGGAGCTGCTGTAGAGATGAATAGTCTTGATGACTTTCAAAATGGTTTAGTTCTGTCCAATTAGAAGGCTACAACCTGTCTGACATCTAGCATGTGTAATATTGCTTCTTGAGAATCCGTATGTGGCTTGGGATAGAATGCGGGTAAGAGTATCATTTAGTTAATATGAAAATGTGTAGCTGCTTTGGGCAAGAATTTTGGGTAAAGACGTAACATGATTTTGTCTTTGGTAAGTACCGTGTATGGTGGCTCAGCCATCAACACTCCTATTTCGCTGACACGTCTTGCAGATGTGATTGCCATTAGGAATGTGACCTACACTAACATAGAGCAAGCAGGTTGCTAGAGGTTCAAAGGGTGGTCTTGTGAGACATTTAAGCACAAGATTGAGATCCCATGGTGGAGTAGGTTGGCGTACTTCTGGGTACATGTCCTGTATACCTGCAAGAAAGCGCCGTGTAATCGGGTGAGTGAATATTGAAGCCCCTTCTATCTGCTTGTGGAGGGCCGTGATGGCAGCCAGATGTACTTTAATAGAACTTATGGCTAATCCCGTTTCCATCAGTTCTAGTAGGTAGTCTAGGATCATAGATAGAGGCGCCTTGGTTGTGTCCAGCTGTTTTTGCTGGAACCAAAGGGAGAATCTTCTTTACTTGTGGTGGTAAGTATTTCTAGTGGTGAGGCAATGGCTATTTAGTAATACCTGTTTTACTTTCTCTGAGCAGTTCAATTCTCCAGGTTAGAACCACACTTTGAGATGGAGCTTCACTGGGGCTGGGGCTGTCAGGCCCTTGTCCTGGGACAGAAGGTTCATCTGTAAGGGCAGCAGTTGCGGAGCACAGACTGCTAGATGTGACAGGTATGGAAACCAAGTCTGTGTGGGGACAATGAGAATGATGTATGCTCTGTCGAGACATATCTTGAGGATGACCCATGGGATCATTGGTATTGTTGGGAAGGTGTACGTGAGCGACGTGTTCCATGGGATGAGGGGAAGGCATCCCCTAATGATGCCAGTGCCAGGCCTGCCCTGGAGCAAGAGTGAATATTTGTAGTTTGTTGCTGAGGCAAACAAGTCAATTACTGGATGACCCTATTTTTGGAATATCATGCTGAGAATACTGTCATGGATTTCCCACTAGTGTTCCTGTGAGATGTGCCTGCTGAGATTATCAGCTGTAGTGTTTTGGCATCCCAGTAGGTATGACGCTGTGATGTTTATATTGTTGAGGATGCACAAATTCCATAATTTCATGGCTTCCACGCATAGCGAGTGAAACCTGGCTCCCCCTTGGCAATTGATGTAAAACATGCATGCCACATTGTTAGTGAGAACAGAGATTGAGGTCTGCCGTATGAGTGAGAGGAAGGGGCGGCATGCATTGTGTATCTCACAGAGTTCCAGGAGATTGATATGTAGTCGGGTTTCCATCGTGGACCTCTTGCCCTGTACATTGTGGTGACCCAAGTGGGTGCCCCAAGCTATCAGGGAGGCATCTGTTGTAATAGTCACTGACGGGGGCATCTTGCTGAAAGTGAATCCCTGAGCATACATTCCCTGGTTGTGCCCACCATTGCAGGGAGAGGATAACCCTTGATGGCAGTGTCACGCATCTGTTGAGAGAGTATTTGCTGGGTACATAGACTGTGCTCAACCAGTGCTGCAGACAACGCATATGGAGTCTGGCATACTTTATGACAGAAGTCGTAGCTGCCATATGTCCCAGAATCTGAAGGCATGTCCTCACTGAAGTTTGTGGGCTGATGGTCACTGTGAAAATAATATTGGTCAATGTAGTGAATCTGTGGTTTGGTAATATTGCCTTGGCTTGTACGGAGTCTAGGTCGGCTCTGATAAACTCCAAGAGCTGAGGTGGTTCCAGGTTGGATTTCTTTTAGTTTATTTGTAGCCCTAGCTGGTGAAACAGGTCTATTGTGGTCTTCAGCATGCATGCCGTTTCTTGTCGATTGGCACCCTTGAGTAGGCAATCGTCTAAATAAGGGATAGTTATGACTTCTTTGCATCATAAATCTGCTGCTGCTGCTACCACGAGTGTTTTTGAGAATAAGCGGGGAACAATTCATAGTCTGAAGGGAAGGACCCTGTATTGGTAATGGCTGGGTCCTTCTGTGAACTGCAGGAACGGTCTACGAGCAGGATGTATTGTAATACGGAAGTATGCATCTAGGAGGTCGAGGGCTGCAAACCAGTCCTCCCTGTCTAGCTCTGGGATTATTGTGGCCAGCGTGACCATTTTGAACCTGTGGTTGCGAACAAACCTGTTGAGTTTTCAGAGATCTAAGATTGGTCTCCATCCTCCTCCTTTCTTCTCTGTTAGGAAACATTTGGAGTAAAAACCCTTCTCTCGGTATAGGTGTGGTACTAGTTCTACAGCACCCAGCAGTAGGCAGTGGTCTATTTCCTGTTGCAGAAGGTGCTTGTGAGAGGGGCCCCTGAGGAAGGACAGGGAAGGGGGCAGAGTCGGGGGGATGGTTGTGAAAGTGATGGCGTAGCCAGATTGTATGATCTCCAATACCCATTGATGTGTGGTTATCGCAACCCAGGCATGGTAAAATGGGTGTAGGCGGTGACCAAAGTTGTGGGATGGGGTATCTATTGGTGCTAGAGGTGTGGGGAGGTCGTGCATACCCTCGACCAATTCTTCAAAACTGTGGCTTAGATGTAGATGGATGGTTCGACGAGACCTGGTTCTGTAGAGCACGTCATCTCTGAGCCCATTGTTTAGGTCTGTTCTGAGCAAAGTATTGTGGTTGTTGACGGTTAAACCAGGTGTCTCATGACCTCCAGTATGGTGTAAAGCATTGGTGTTTGTCAGGCAATGAGTATATGCCGAGTGTACACAGCGTCGCTCAGGAGTCCTTCATGGTATGGAGCATGTCGTCTGTCTGAGACGAGAATAGTTTATCCCTACTGAAGGGAAGGTTCTCCACTTTTAGCAGTAGTCCTTTCGGAATTCCCGAAGTTTGCAACCATGATGCTCTTCTCATAATCACAGCTTTTGCGGTTGTTTGGGCAGCTGTGTCTGCTACATCCATTGAGGCTTGCAGTGTTGTGCTGGCTATTATCTGACCCTCATTAATAATGGTGTTGAGTTGAGGACGTTTGTGCTCGGGGAGATCTTCCATGAGCTCTTGTATTTCACTATAGTTAGAGTAGCCATAATTTGCTAGTAGAGCAGAATAGTTGGCAACTCTGAGCAGAAGGGTGGCTGATGAGTAAACTTAACACCCAAAGAGATCCAGTCTCTTTTGTTCTTTATCTTGTGGTGCGGAGTGGAAACGAAGCTGTTTATTTTGCTGATTGGCAGCCTCTACTACCAGAAAGCAGGCTTGAGGGTGTGAAAACAAAAATTCCATGCCTTTGGCTGGAACGAAGTATTTCCTATCAGACCTTTTGTTGGTGGGTGGTGCCAATGCTGGTGTTTGCCATATGGCCTCTGCAGGCTCCCTTATAGCCTCATCCATGGGGAAGCGAGCTTGGCCAATGATGCTGGCTGTAATATTTTTAATAACTTACATTGTTTCTCCTGCACCTCATGTAAGGCAATTTCTTCGCTGTTTACTACTCTTTTGACGAGTTCTTAGAACTGTTTCAGGTCATCTGGTGCTGTCGTGGTAGATAGCGTCACGGCTTCCCCTGGTGCGGAAGATGAGCACGGGGCAGGTGGTGAATCATCCAGGTCTGCCTGTGATAGTATCTCTTCCTCTTCTATCTCTGTCTCAGGGGGGTCAGAGGTTTCTCTGAGTGGTAAGGATGGATGTACTCTGAATCCTCTTCTGGCTGGGGAAAGGGGGGCAGGATATGGGTTCTGGTATGTGGCCCAAGGACCCCACTGTGGCCATTGCATGGGGTAAGGTAATAATGGGTAAGGCCAGTGCTGTGCATACCAGGGTTGTGAATGCTCAGATGAGGCTTAGGCTTCATAGCGTTCCATGTAGGTCTCATATGTGATGAGGATGAATGTTGAGAGGAGAAACGGTTGTCAAGCAGGTATACTTCCTCGCCAATATGCATGGAGATCGCTGCAGGAGATGAAGGATAGTACCGTACTATGTAGCTTGGGGAGTGTTCGGTGCTGAGCAGTGGTGACTGCAGTGCAGAAGAAACTGCTATGTCAGTACGATGTAGGAGTTGCGCTGGTCCCACCTTGGGGTTGCAGTCAACTGTTGAAGTGCTGACTGGTTCCAGATTCAGCTTGTTAGCCGGCATCAAGTCTGGGATTGGTGGCAGCAGCATTGATCATGGTGCCACTGCCTGTGTTGCACTCTGCACTAGGGTAGTTGGTGCTGTGGAGGAGACTTGACTGTCTCAACTTAAGTGCCATGCAATGAGGCTTGGCAGAGGTCTGCTGAGGAATGGTGCTGGAGGAGTCCAGTCCCTCATAAGTGCTCCCTCTGGATGAGTGGAGCACTGAGGGTAAAGACCTCGCTGGGGAAGCTCTCTTTTTGTGAAAGTCCCTTGTTGGAGAGGTCGAAGCTCACTTCCAGATAGTTTTGGAAGTCGGAGCCTTATCATCGCATAGGGATCTCGGTTTATGAGACTCCCCGGAGGACGTCTCTTGTGGAGGTTGGAGGGATTTCTCCATCAGAAGCATTTTCAAATGTAGATCTCTATCACATCTTGCTCTTGACTTTGCTGCAGTGTATGCATTTCTGGAAGATATGAGTTTCTCCCAGACAACGGATGCAGGATGCATGGCCATCGGAGATCCGCATCAGTTCACGGCAGCAGTCACATTTTTTAAACTCTGTTGAGCCCAGCATGACTTCAGTTAAGCCTCTCCCCTGCTCTTGATAGATGAGGGTGCGAGTTAATTGAAGTGGTAAACCATAGAGCTATTCCAAAATGGAGAACTAAGTAAAATATTTTATTTTGGTTGAAGAAAAACCTCTAAGAGGAACTAACGAAACTACGTAACTAAGAATAGACTAACAAGAAGTTCCTATGTAACTTGTAACTTTTTTTTTCCAGAAAGAATCAAGGAGAATACTGTTGCGGAGCTCCGTCTCCAGCTGAGGACAGTTGAGAAGGAACTGAGGGGACGGTCGGGGGTGCGTGCTACAGGAGGTGCCAACAGCTGCACGAGACAACTCCTGTGCGCACTCTTCCCCCGATCGAGTACTGCTGCGAAAAATCTCCAATCTCCAGTACAGGGACACACCGACACCTAGAGTGGAGCACCCACAGGGACACCACTTTAAGAAGAAGCTTATGTTTGATGCAAAAGAGAAGGGGGAGCCTGCAGATGGTGCAAATTGAGGAATGACATGATCAAAGCAATGAGCTAAGAAAATGATCTTTGTAGCAGCATGCTGAGTGGATAGAGTGGCACAACACTGCATTTGTCAAGGCCACAGAAAATTATGTTCCAGTATTCAAGACATGAGACAACAATTATAGCTGCGTGAATGGATAGGAAAGGCCATATCTTAGAGATGTCATGAAGAAAGAATCAGCAAGCTGTAGACACAGCCTGGATGTGGGGACCTCCAGAGATGTCAAATTTAAAGATAATACCCAGGTTAAAAGCCTGAGTGTTAGGCAAGATGGCGGTGCTGCCCACAGTGACTGAGAAAGAAGATGGAGGGAGGGTTTTGGGGGAAAGATTAAGAGATCTGTCTTAGCCATGTTAAGCTTGAGCTGATGGCTCAACAGCCACATGAAGATGTCAGAAAGAGTCTGAGATTTTAACTTGGGCACACCTAGAATAAAGATGTAGCTCTGTGAGTATTCAGCACAGAAATGTTAATTAATTTGTGTTTGTGAATAAGATTACCCACAGCTAAAGGGCAGAGAGAGAAGAGAAAGGGACAAAGGCCAGAGTCCTATAATATCCACTGAAAAGTTGGAGGAGGAATGAGGAGGATTGCCAGAAGAACAAGTTGAAGGAGTGAGGCAGGAGTTAGGAGGAGAACCAGGAGAGGAAAGTCATGGAAGCTGTGATGAGTTGAGGAATTTATCTCCACAATTTACGAATGTTGTTTGATATCATAAACTCTCTGCATGTATCTTCATCAAACTACAAACTCCACTCTGATTATGGGAGCTAATTGCCTTGTCTGTTATCTTTTTACCTCCATGTTGGGACTGAAATACAGGGCTGACAATAGAGGAATGTTAAATGGGATGATCTTCTATTCAAATATAAACACTTTTGAAAATAAGCTGGCTCCCACTCAGGAGAACTGGTTTGTCCGGGGAGAGGCAACTAGCAATGAGGTCCTGTGTGGATCTGTGATCACATGAGGAGTCTGATTCCAGAAGTCACCTGACAAAGGTTTTAAAAAGGTTATAAAAGGCCATTTTCACCAGCTCAAGTGGAGGGAGGCTGCTACAGGAGCCTGAAGAGGCTGGGGCTAACTCTGCTTACCTGAACTCAGATGGCCCCCTGTGGACTTCCAAGGGAAGGGTGAGCCAGGATGAGAGGAATGGTATTCACAGTGTTTGTTGTTTTCTAAATGTTTTTGCATCTCTTGTGCTGTTAAGTAAAGAGAACCCTGTGTGTGTTGTGTGTTACATCTATCATGTGTCCTGGGAGAGTTAACCTGTGACTCCAGAGCACACACATAGGTGGAATTCTGGGAGTTTGGGGGCTGGGATTGAGGACATGGGATTCCATTAAGTTGGAAGAGCAGGGTTGTTTAGCTAGGAAGATGACAGAACCAAAGAAGAAAGAACAGATTTGTAATGGAGGACATAAGCCAGGCCATAGGATTTCTGCCAGAGATGCTCCGTTAGGCCAACTGACCCTGTAAGGAGGCCCTAAGATATAAACCTTGGTATCAGAGGTCCGGTCTGAGGCCTGAACTAAAGTAATGGTCAAGACTTTGCTAACATAAAGCAAAGTTAAGCTGTGAGCCAGAGGCAGGCCCTGTTCACAGAAGCTGGCAAGGAAAGGGCTGATGCTGCAAGAAGATACGTACCTAAAGGTACTGAACACTAGATATCAGAACATTCACATACTTGCACATTCCACACAGATAACAAGGAACAGGCTGACCCATCCCAATAACAGGGCAAAAGGGTAATATGATGGATAGAGTTGTTTTGTTCGAACCAACATGTACAAGTTGACAGGCGGCACCTTACTATGTAGAGGGGTTGTACCTTGCTACGTAGAGGGGTTGCACCTCATACGTCAGGAGTGATGTGTAACTTGTTTGTACCTGTGTATAAGAATGCATCCCTGGGGCAGTGTCTTTGTCCAGCCGAGGGGGCAATGGAAAGTCCCGCCACTGACTGAGCTGAGTCCATTGTCAGGGGGCACATATTCTTAGTATGCCCTGCACTACAGTAAAAATCTACAGGGAACTATTATTGTGCTCCATACGACAATAAACCAGGCCGACGTGCCTTCGTACCTTACTAGACTCTGTGGTTATTGGGGTTTCTCTTTGGGTCTGCTGTGTCAGCTATCTGTGCAGAGCTGGGACAGCACACAGAGGGAACACACGCATGCAGCCAAGTGATATCAACATTGAACAGAGCAGAGCACCACACCGGTAGCATCTGACAACACCTGGTTGGCGGCAGCCAGGATCGAACCTGGGAGCTCTGAAGCTAAATGCATCAGCTTTTACTGCATGAGCTAAAAGCCATATGGCTCTGAGCTAAAACTGTAGCTGACTTTTCAATCTCTACCTGTACTAGGTGCCACTAGAGGGGACACCAAGCAGGCATGGTTACAGCTCCACAACATGAAAACAGGAGCACAGGAAGCACTTGCTGGGCGTGAATCAGGGTTGAGGGTTGGCAGACCTGGCAATGGGAAAGCTGGGCCAAAAAGTCAAGGGTGAAGGAGAGCAAATCATGGAGAGAATCAACAACCATATCAACGGAAGAAAGGGAAAAGAAAACAGGGATGAGAGAGGTGAGAGCAAATGAGAAGTTATCAATACTGACAGACTGGAGACATGGAGCAGGGAGAGGACTGATGGGTAATGCTGAAAGAGATCGGGTGATCATCAGAGAGGATGAACTCATCAACAGAGAGATCAGAGAGAGAGAGAGAGAGATCAGAGATTGGTGAAGACCAAGTTAAGTGTCTTTTGGTGAGTGGGAGACTTGAACCAGAGCTGCAGTTCAGAGAGGTGAGAGCAAGGGAACATGCAACTAAGGGGTTAGATGGGTCATCAACATGGAAGATGAAGTCACCAAGGATGAGAGTCAGAGATTGTGAGAAGAGAAAGAGAGAGACCCAGGAGTCAAAAATCAGAATGAGGAGGATAGATGGGGAAGAGTTGAGTGGTAGGTGTCAGCAACATGGAGGGGGAAAGGAAAAGAGAAAGAAGCAATTCTGTTTAAAAGAGGAGAAAGAATGGGAAAGGGGAAGGAAAGAGGGTCAGAAGCAGCAGGACTGGGAGAGGAGAAAGCCAACACTCCACCATGATCTGATCGGGGTTGGGGAATGTGAAAGAAGGCACGGGATCTATAGGAGATAAAATATTTGTTTTAAATATTTGTTTATTTTCATTCTGATTCAGAACTGCATTATTTATTTAGTTTTGTAAAAATGATCCCTTCAGTGATCTGGGTGCATGTACTTGTACTTAAAAACATAACATATAGAAAAGCAGTGTCATTTATATGCTGTTTCTCCCCCAGTAAACTTGTTTGGAGTAATAATGCAACCTTTATAAGGCATACCTCAATCATATCTCACTCTCTTATTAAATGCCTGGGAAACCACATGGGCTTTGGAACATGTCTGGAATATTAATTTATTCAGGCTCTTTAGAACCAAGACAAGAGACAAGTTCTTAAGACACGAGGCAGTTACTGAAAATGCTTTGCCTGCAGTCCCCTTAGGGGCTTTACATTATAATATTTTCTAGGAGGCCAGATGATACCACTTAGCATTTGAAACACTGTCAGCAGGACAAACAGCAGATGTCTCATTTTGAAATCATGTTAACTGACTCTGCAAAACAGAGAACAAATGCAGTATCTACCTATTTGTATAGGAGTGTGCAACAAGTGCACTCACAGACATGTACATGTACCCATAAAACCCCACATATGTGCATAAAATGGATAAGTATATACACAGATACACATTTGCAATCACACACATGCAGGTTTTTGTAGGCACACCAATTACACATTCCTTTGAAGATGTGACCCTACATATTGATAAGTCACCTGATATTTTTTCTGCAGAATACACTGAGAATATTAATACATACCTGGAGCTCCCTAGAGAGTACAACATTAGAAAGATCAAGTGGTGTTGGGCTGTATCCATTTCCCTGGAAATATATGGAAGCATTATTGATGTTTTTACACTATTTACTTCATTTCTACTGTCAACAAAATTAGAATTAAACTATTTAGATTTCTGAAGCCCTTTGGGTAGGAATCATGTTTGCCTTTATATTTTGTACAGAGATGAATGGATGTTTAACGAACAACAGAGGCTATAATACACTTATATTTATTCTTTACATGCTCATTTTGTTCATCAGGCCCCAATGCAGGAAACCGATTAAGAACATGATTATGGTTAAGCGTGAGCAGTCACACTGAAATCAATGGCACTACTCATATGCTTAAATTTAAGCATGTGCTTAAATGATCTGCTGAATCATTTCCATTTTTCTTTACATGATCAGACCCTTTTTTACACGGCTGTTTGAAACAGTTTTCTATTTATGTGATGTTATCTAGTGCTGGTAATGTATATTGTGTATTTTCAAAAATGCAATTAAAGGTTATAATATGGATTTATGTAAAATGTAAACAGACTTTTTCAGAGAGAACTTGTTCTTCTTGTAATAGTTCTAACATGACATATACAAATATATGCACATTTCATGATAAGGCTATCAGAGGGTGATTAGCTGCAACAAACAGATAACCTGCCTATCCCCTTGGGCCTCGTCTTGTCCCACTGACCAGTCAGTGAAAACATTTCCACTGTCTTCAATGATACAGATGCAGGCTCCTTATGAATTTGTCTCCATAAGCTTCTGAGCATGTTCAATTGTATGTGTGATACTGCCACTCTGTGACACACACCACACAGTATGAGTATCTACCCAGGCAGAGGTAAAGAAAATGTAATCAAGGCTTCTCACTAATCCAGGTCATCAGTGAGCTAGAGAACCAGCAAGTGAAATAAACTTTTGGAGATTAATTTCTAAGGTTCTTTATCTGAGAAATGTACATGAAATTTTATGGCAGCCAATTCTACTGTATACAGACAGGCATCTATCAGTCCTATAAAGTAGTATATAAGAAAATACAATAAAAACTATATTTAAGGAAAAATTGAGATGCAACCCCTAAAGCAAGGTAACACAAAGATCTACAAAATTAAGGGATTAGACTGCAATATTCATGTATTTAATATGGCCCTGGCCCATTTCCAGTTCCCTACCACAAAGTACTAGAAGCCCTTTTGCTTAAACAAGAGGAAAAAACCTCTCGAAGAGATCACAGTCATTAGGTTTCATTAATATTAAACAAAAGATTTCAAATACCCCACCTAGTGCCTCTAGGCTGAATATAAAAAAGGCTCGATTCCCAAGGAAATGGAGGGAGATTGTTTCTGAGGGCATTCTTTCTTCAGAGAGTGCCTTCTCTTTATAGGCTCATCTTTTATTTAGCAGTGCAGCCCACCTGCCTTTGTTATAGGGAATCAGCTTCCAAAGGGATTCAGGTGTCTTTCAAGTTTTCTAAGCTATGCAAGGAACTTCCCTCAGTCCTACCTTCACCTAGAGCTCTGTTGTCCCAGTGATCAGATTGATGCCACCTCCATTTATTAGGGAAGCTAGGATAGTATGCTTCAGAGCTATAAGGACCCTCCTTTGGAGTCTGAAAGGGTTTGTAATCACCTATCACACTTATCTTGCTTATTTTGGTCAGCCCTTTCAACACTTTTTAGTTATAATTGTTATTTGCAATTATAAAATATCTATCACTATGGTATGTGACTGTAGATAGTTGTTTTAATGTGTAACTAATTAGGCTTCAGCAAACAGAACCATACTAGTTACTTCTTATCACCTACTACAAGCCCCCATATATGAAAGGTCCATTCCCCTTGTAATAACAGTTTTAACTCAGCTTCCCCAATCTTTTAAAAATAACTTTATTTCCAAGAATACCCCACAAAGACATGATATAAAATTTATCTAGACACTGTTTCATGAGATACTATGTGTTTTTACAGCATCATGTCTCTGATCTCAGATGAGGCCCCTAGGAGCTGCTACAATACCAACAATGACAGTAATACTAATAAACTAAGTGTGGTAAGTTTCTTTTTAAATGATACAGCCTTAGGGTCAATTCTCTGTAAACAAGTGAATTGATTGATTTCTGTGGTTTTAAGCAGTTTTGCCTTACTTGGCTAGACTGTGATATGCTGCGGAGCTTTTCACTTTCACGCTGCTGTACCATTGCTTCTCCTTCCTTGGTCCTTTCTAGACTCCATCCCATGGCTAACATGGTTTTAAGCGATTCTCTAGCAGGCCAACGATAAATCTCCTTTTCCTTTAAAGAAAAACAAATGAGCGGATATTTATATAGTGTTTCACAAGCAACTAGCAAAAGCTTATGGAGAAATATTCCGCCCTCAATTACACCTGGGCAAGCCCAATTAAAATCAACATATGTTGCATAGATAGAACTGAGAACAGAATTTGGCTCTTTTTTCCAAGTAGTTTTAGAAATAGTCATATTGCTTACTTCTTTCCCTTGGGACACTTATTACTAGGACACAGCACAATGCACTAGAAACTAAGCACAGCATACAAGTGAACTTTGAAGCAACAGACGATGGTATTTATATTTTGCAGCTGCTTGCAAACTATTTACTGGTCTTTCTGACCAATCAGGAAAATTTATAGTACTGTACTTCTAATACAAAATACCTACCAATCCGGGGTGCTATTACTGCAATGAAATCTCTACATGGTGCACATTTGAGTTTGTCAGCACCAGAGTCCCTTCTTCCACCAACTTTTGATTCCTAGATAGTATTAATGTAAAACATAATGGCCTATTTTCCCCTTGATACAAATAAAAACACCACTAAATTTTATTGGCAGGGAATGTATCTTGCTGTTTTTATGAGAAGTAAAGGTCTTTTGTACCTGAAACATTATGGCATAAAGAAAATTAGAATGTTTCATTATCCATCTCTTAGAAGTAGTTACCATATATCAATAAATACATGATATGGCATGTTTATAAAGTAAACACACTGTGTAAGAAGTGATTAAAAATCCTCTCCTCAAATGAGAAAGATAAATGATCTCAGAATAACAAATATTAAAATACTTTAATAATAATGCAAATAATAATAATACCTCAGAGTTCTCTGGTGCACTTTGTCCAAGGATCTCAAAATGCTTTACAAACCTCAGCTAATTAAGTCTTAAGCACCCATGTGAGTGTAGCAGTCCCCATTTCTCAAATGGGAAAGGTGAGGTAAAGAGGGGGTAATGCTAAGTGACTTGTCCAAAGTCACACAGGCAGTCACAAGAAGAGCATGCAATAGAAACCAACAGTCCTGACTTAGTCCGCTGCCCTACCCACCAGAAGACTCTCATTCCTGGTCAAGAAACTCACAGAAACAATTCACCTACAAACAATGTTAGAAATATTTTACCGCAGAGGAGTTTCCCTTTATACCCTCCACATCTTCAGCAGAGTAGTGATCTGCCTTGGCTGAGGAGTGATCTCTATTCAAAGATCTTCAGTCATACCTTTATTTCAGCCAGAGGAGGGATAAAAAGGGTTCTCTCCTTCACAAAGGGCTGAGAGTAATACATCCACAATACTTCCAGCATCAGTTGCTCTACTAGGTGAGAGGAAGACACTGGGAATCAAATCCAGACTTCTTGCATAGATTACAAAGCAAAAGGTTGATCTAACCTACAATTCTTGTCATTAAGTGAAATACAGTATGATTTGGCTCTCCCCACCTCTTCTATTTCATGTGTTTGTTAAAAAGGATTAACTAAAATTGTGCTAGAACCATGCTGGTTTATGCTAGAAAGAACTTTAAGCTTTCCTCAATTACCTTTTCAGTTAATGTTTTGAAAGGCCTTATTAATGGATGTGTCTTCATATTTTCATCCAGTGAAACACCATATTTAAATCCACTATTACTCTGAAAACATAAAATATATTTTATTCAAACTTTTTTCTTATATGAATAATGTAAATGAGCAATCGTAAACGAATAAGTCATTTTAATATGTGGCATACAGTACTGCACATCTACCTAAACAGCAGTTGTGCATTACACCTGGAAAATGTCTCTATCCAGGGATTCCAAATACAATGTTCCTTCTATATTTTGCAGGCTTACTCCCTAAAACACAGACTTCAGATATTTTCCTTGTGTCATGGCTAGTTATTTTGACCATAAAAGACTCAGTTTTTCCAATGTCTTTCCTTGCCAGAATAAGAGGTTTGAAATCCATACTAGGAAACAAAGGGCTGAACTTGTTACTTATCTCCTATAATATTAACAAATTTAACATAATTTCATAGAAAACCCAGGAACCTGATTAAGCTTTATTTTTGCCCAAATGAACACTAAAAAAGACAATGGAATCTGAAATCCCAGATGACAGTTTCAGGAAAACCCTGAAAGGTATTTGCGTACATTTCATGCCGCAATTGCAGCCCCCTGTAAATTCCACTCTTGCCAAGCACTGAAATAGACAACCAGCACAAAGATAGGGAACACATGGAGAATGGTGAGGGAATGAAAACACCTAACAGACTTTTTTTTTTTTAACATATATCTAGAAAGGAAGAAAGGGCCTAACTATGCTTTTTAAAACTATAAAGGAGATGGGGCTTTCCAGGTCCACTCTTGAACTTCAAAGCTATTGCAATAGAATCTATTTGACTTAAGAGCTTCCAGACAACATAAAATAAATCTCAATATAAAAGCTAACTGCAACTGTGTGAGACTGGCATTTCTGTTTAAAGAACAATGCTTCTCCCTCCTCCCCTCCCCTCCCCTCAAAGAATCAGGGCACAGTTTTAAAAGTGTAATTCTCAAATTAATGTAAAAAGTCTCTTCCATCAACCTCTGTAGACACTCAGGAAAGTGCTGCTCTGGTATAATGTACACTTAATGAATGGCAAGCCTATCGTTTTGATAAATTGGATACATTTCCAGTATTCAACCCTCAGTGTTCTTTAATTTTCCTTTTCTGACAATTGTCAGTTTTATAATAGTCCCTACCTTGTCACAGGCCCATTTGTCATGAGAATGTTCAGCATACTTGCTAACAATATACTCCAGTTTTTCAGGAAGAGTAAGGCTACAAACAAAGAGAGCATGGTCATTTAACCATATTTTACTCCAACCAGACATATGAATAAATGGCATAAGAGACACCAATAGTCAAAATGTTTCATCTCAAGAGGTAAACAAGCAATCATGCTTTTTAATTATAATTCCATTTACAAGGAATAACTCAAACCAAAACCAGTGTTATAGTGATATTACTGAGTTTCTTCAAATGCACGAACACTGGAGCATTTAAGAACTGTAGTAATAGGAAATACATCTGCTAAGCCATGTCTGAAAGATTTTTCTTTTATTCTGTGTGGTTCTTAGTACACCTCTACCTCGATATAATGCTGTCCTCGAGAGCCAAAAAATCTTACCATGTTATAGGTGAAACTGCGTTATATCGAACTTGCTTTGATCCGCCGGACTGCGCAGCCCCGCCCCCTCCCTGGAGCACTGCTTTACCACGTTACATTCGAATTTGTGTTATATCAGGTCGCATTATATCGGGGTAGAGGTGTACATATACTACTAGGATGAATGTTTCGATGTGATCCACGAGGAGGAAAATAATGTTAATTTTAATGACGCAATAATAATGTTCAGTTGTTGCATAAAAATGACTAGAAATGTATTTCTGAGAGTGCAACAGTATTACTAGGAACACCACAGCTCTCTACTAAATCATTATATATGTCAGCTTATTTACTTTGACATCTGAGACTTATAATCACACAGGACAAATTCACACACAGAATGACGATTTTGTCATAACCTGGCATAGACTAATAGCAACGTTGATCTGTGAGATTTTAGTAGACTTGAGCCATCTCAAGCATAGTTCATCCCTCTAAATCATGAGAGAAGCAAAAGAGTATTATCTAAGTATATAACCAGAGGTTTGGATTTGGCTTTCATACTCAATGTCTAGATTCATAAAGAGGACTTTGGCATTGCAACGCCTCACTCCTAGGAGCCCTGCTGCCCAGTGGAATTCATAGCCCTGAGTTAGGTTCCCAGGCTCTCCATCACTGTCTGGGGAGAGTTAGGAACCTAAGGAGGAGATTTACAGAAGCCAGCAAGCTAAGTGGGGAACTGCCTGAGCAGAGGAAAGAGAATGCAGAGGAAAGGAGAAGGGCCTAGATCCGTACAGGTGTTTAGGCATTTAACTCTCATTAATCTGAGGCAGGGCAGTGCTTTCTTTTGAAAAATAACCAAGAGACAGACACCCCCTCTTTGCAATCATAGCCAACAATCCAGCAGTTAAGACACTCACTTGAGATTTGGACTACCTGTTTTTCAAAAGTACACTGTCTGATTTGGAGCAGGGACTTGAACCCACATCTCCACTTCTAGGACGGAGCCCTAACCACCAGTTATTGGGTATCCTAAGAACATATGAATGGCCATACTGGGTCAGACCAAAGGTCCATCATGCCCAGTTTCCTGTCTTCCGACAGCAGCCAATGCCAGGTGCTTCAGAGGGAATGAATAGAACAGGTAATCACCAAGTGATCCATCCCCTGTTGCCCATTCCCAGCTTCTGGCGAACAGAGGCTAGGGACACCATCCATGCCCATCCTAGGGTAGGGCTCTCACAATCTCGCTTGTTGGAGCTCTTCCTCTTTGTTAATTAACCAGTCCTTAGGTCTGAGAGCAAGAGAGAAAGAAAAAAGTGAGAAATTGACTCTACAGCATGCTGGTTAGCACCCTTAGCTGAGATGTGGGAGAGTGAGGTTCAAGTCTCTGCTCCAAAAAATATTTAACTCTTTACATAAAGTGGAACACTCTGAGATGAGCAATTAAGATAGACCTGTTCCAGAATAGCCAATAGCTGGGGAGGGGGGGGGGTAGAGCTCTCCCTTGGAAGATGGGCAACCTCCACTCAAGTCCCTATTCCAAATCAGGCAAAGTGGGAATTCAAACATGGTTCTCTCATGTCTCAGGTGAGTGCCCTAACCACTGGGCTATACAGTCAATCTCTCACATACACACTTTAACCTAGGGGTAGGCAACCTATGGCACGCATGCTGAAAGGCAGCATGCGAGCTGATTTTCAGTGGCACTCACACTGCCTGGGTCCTGGCAACCAGTCCAGAGGGCTCTGCATTTTAATTTAATTTTAAATGAAGTTCCTTAAACACTTTAAAAACCTTATTTACTTTACATACAACAATAGTTTAGTTAGATATTATAGACTTATAGAAAGAGACCTTTTAAAAACATTAAAATGTATGACTGGCACACAAAACCTTAAATTAGAGTGAATAAATGAAGACTCAGCACACCACTTCTGAAAGGTTGCCAACCCCTGCTTTAACCCAATGAATATTTAATCATTTATACAAAGTGGAACAGCTTCAACAGGAGACCCAGAGAGAGACAGCCCAGAGTAGGCTATAGATAGTGGTTAGGGGACTCTCTTAGGAGACCATCCAACCTCAAAATTCTCACCTCCACCTATCTATTTTGAAGGTTAGGCATAGTCAGAGCACACCTACCAGATCCATCCCCACAACTGAGATGGGGGAGGAATACCTACGTTTAAGAATCCTGTCAAATCTGAGGTGTGAGCTAGGGGTCCAAGCAGCTTAGTGCCAGAAGGTTTAGGCAGTTTTGTACATGCTCACTGGCAGAAACCTAGGTGCCTAGGGAATATAGGCCCCTATGGACTACGCAGCAGCTGAGCAATGGTTTTGTGAATGTCAGTGGCATTTAAATGTTGGACTTTGCTACCTAAAGAGGCAATTAGGCAGCTACATCCTTTTGTGAATCTAGCCCAGGGGTGAGCAAACTATGGACTGCGGGCCAATCTGGCCCCTCAGTGCTTTGGATCCGGCCCGCAGTGCCGCTGGTACCACGTCCTTGTGGCTCCTGGGTGGGGGGGCACAGGGCTCTGTGCATTGCCCTTGCTTCCAGGCACTGCCCCCACAGCTCCCATTGGCTGGGAATAGGGAACCGCAGCCAATGGGAGCTTCAGGGGAGGTCCCTGGAGGCGTGGCAAAGGCACTGCAAGCAGAGCCCCCGGTCCCCCTCCCCCAGGGGCTGCAGGGCTTCCTGGAGCGACGTGGGGCTGGGGACAGGGCAGGCATGCAGGGAGCCTGCCCTGGCCACGGTGCCTGCTGCTGCCACCCTGGAGCCACTTGAGGTAAGCAGGGCTGGAGTCTGAACCGTTCCTGTATCCCGCCCCCCAACTCCCTGCCCTAAGCCCCGTACCTGCACCTCGCACCCTAACTCCCTGCCCTGAGCCTCCTCATATACCCCACATCCCTCCTCTGCCCCAATCCCTTGTCCTGAGCCCTTCCTGCACACTGCACCCCCTCCTACACTCGACACTCTTTCCTGTGCCCCAACCCCCTGCCTTTCAAACAATTTCCCCACCCAGATGTGGCCCTCGACTCAAAAAGTTTGCCCACCCTGATCTAGTTCCTACTTCACAGGCTTATTGTGAGACTTAGTGTTTACAGAGCACTTTTGGGCATGTAAAGTGCTATATACATTTTAAATATAAGTTGCAGAGGAGGCATATTTGGTGCCTGACAGGAGGAAGCAAGGTTCCTCACATTAGTTATGGAGGACACTGGTATCATTTAAGATGACAGTCAATTCTCTTCAACAAAATGAAAAGAAAGGTATTGGCAGTAAGCGGCACAAGAGACATTTGAAAAACCTGTATGGTTACCGTGACTCACTTGACTGTGTTGATAGGTTTGGGATCAAAGTTTCCCTCTGGATCCACTGAAGCCTGCTTTTTCAAAGTTACTCTAATTCTGGTGTCTAAATAATCTGGAGGCAAAGCCCCAGCTATAGCACTTAGACAAGGCAAGGCCATTCGGAAGAGCTCTGGATCATACTTCTGCAGGAGAGATAGGAACTGGTTGGAAAGTTCAATAGAAAAACATGCTAAATGTTAGTGAAAGCAAGACAGCCATATGGAGCAGAACTAGAAGATGCAGTCAAATAATGAAGAATATTTTAGAGTCAAGCGCATAGCAGAAACTCATGCCAGCATAAAGGTGTATACTCCTATGCAGAAACGGATGCATTGTTTAAGGCTCTCTTCAAACTAAATGTTGAATGTTACACAACCCTTTCACATGCACGACCCTTAAATTGTCCATGGACCTGAAAGACCTACAAACATACAATGTCATTTATTTTCAGAATGTGTCAGCCTGTTCAGGTAAAACTTGACTATCCACAAAAAGTAGCTTAATATTTATAGAACTTTCAAAACCTATAGGAAATGCGTAGTATTTTGTCATCTCTTCTCCTTCACTCTCCCTAAATACTGTTCTGCTTAAATCATATAGGTCAAAAGAAATTGACTTTTGCCATAGTAAAGGCACTTCATACATTTCCAAACTTGTACCAGCTGGAGCTGAATTAGTACATTCTCTCTTCTAATCCAAATTAGAGAGAACTAGCACTTCACAATTCCCATATAAGAAACCTACCTTCAGCAACCTGATATGATACACATGTAGTGTCTTTTAGCTACCTATTCTAAGGCAGTGTGGCCTAGTACATAGACCACTGGATTAGGACCCAGGTTCTATTCTGGCCTGCTAGGTGACCCTGAGCAAATCACTTTATATCTCTGTGCCTCAGTTTCATCAGTTATACAAGGGTGATTATCATACTGACCTAATTTGTAAAGTGCTTTGAGATCTACTGATGAAAAGCACTATGTAAGAGCTAGGTATTGTTAATAGTAATCTTATGTTAGGACAGCCTGGGCATGGCCCCTACTTATAAATTGGTCACTTTCCTCCCATTAGGGCATAGGCACCAAATGAGGATGGAATTTAGGTAAAACTTACATTTAGGAAAATTTAGGAACTTATAGGTAAACCTTTTGCAGTGGAAGGGCTTTCATAGTGTCAGTAATGAAAAACAGTGGTGCTATACAATGCTATAAACTTGAATGATTACCCCTGTTGACATTTGGATGCCAAAAAAAGAAAAGTTGAAAAGCTCCTCTGAGGTTCATGGAGAATTCTGACTGTCAATATGACATGGTTGTATTGTAGATGGCACCTTGGGAAACCGAGGAGTTGAGGTGCTAAAAAGAGATTTTCCCATGCTTGCTCTGCCTGAAAGACTTGCCTAACTCTATGTCGTATACTGAAAAATAGATGGGAGTTAGGTCACAGTAAATAACATCATCAAAGCAGTTGGAAACCATCAACATTTAAAACCTACAGATTTCTGTTTACAGAGAAGAATGGAGGAAGACACTGTAGCCTGGCAATTTGAGAGAAATTTCCCATATTTGCACTACTACTACTGACACTACTAGTGGCGGGGGGGGCACTACCATAGATTGGGTACCAATGTTTGTATCATCATTTCATCTAGACTTATTTGGAACAAGGTTAAGATGACATAATGATGAAGATGCTGGCAGCTGTCTACATTAGGCTTTCCTGCCCTTGCTACCATTGGTGGAGCTGCACTGGTGGTAGTGCAATGGTGGGAAATATCTCTAAAATCAATAGTGTAAACAATGCCTTGGAGCCTAATATACTGAGTCTATTGTTATCTGAGCACACTCATTTACACAGCATAATGGAGACCTGAGTGAAAAACTGGCAGACATTTTAATCCTAGAATCCTCTGGGTTACCAACTTTTAGATGTCTTTACTGGAACACTGAGACACATCAGGATATCTCAACACTACCACAGAACAAGACTGTACTTCATGAACTCATCTGCAGAGTACAGGTAGCCTGATTACTTTGTCAAACTTTGTGGTCAACAGCAAACCTGGATTACTATGAGTCCAACAGAGCCCTAATATTATGCCCTCATTGTGAGTGGTCCTCTTCATATCAGGGAGATACCATTTCTTATTCAACTGCAATCATAGATGGAAGAGGTTGAATGCCAAAGTCTTGAGCACATGCTTTGAAAACGCAATGCAGAAAAATGTTTGCCTTCTAGATTGGGGCTTTTTGGTGGCTGAGTCATGCAGGGTCCAGCAAAACTACAGAAACATTTTTTTGTCCAGAAAGATAGGAATAACAATACAAGTTTACCATGGGTTTAGTTGTTTATGTCAGTGCTTTATGCAGATTCTGTTACCTCCTGTTAAATCATATACACATTATGACTTCTGCATCCTGGTATGTAAACTTCTGAGCCCTCAAATATGCAATGGACTCTGTCCCCCCTTCATAGTAATATACCTTTCTATACTATATAAATGACAACACCATGTATGCAGCTTCCAGAGGTAGCTTTATTGTAAAATCTCAATAAAATATTTGTAAATGTTAATAAATAATAATAATAATAATAATAATAATAATAGGAGGAAGAGTTTGTGATGGAGAGAAATTTACTTAAATACAGGGATATTGCTATACTGAACTAAAATGCCTCTAGGCCTATGTTTGTCTGAATAGAGCCCTTGGTGATTAAGCATTCATTTTAGAGGTGGGTGATCAGGCATTCAGTCACATATTAATTTGATGAGAAGCATTCATTGTCAATATCTACTGTATTAAATGAAAGCAGAGTTAAAACAAGCACTTTTTGTAGTTTGCACCACCATTATAATTATGCTATCACGGCTATTACAATCTTTAATGTGATAGATCATCATTACCTTATGAGAGAGGGAATCAAAAATTCCCCAGAAAAGTTTCTCAGTTAAATGTAACTCTTCTTCTACTGCAATTCCATAACTCCCCAGTCCAGAAGGTAGACAGTAATATTTCCAGCATTGTTCATAATGATTTGTTAGAAGCTATATAGATCAAAAGAAAATACAATTATGTAAAATCTGTCAATATTTCTTATGAATACTAAAACAAATTGGTTAGTGAGGAGTTGAACCATTGCCATTTACTAGAAAGAATGAGAACTCCTTAAGTGTGTGTTACAGGCATTTTACTGCTAGAATCTAATGGCAATTCACCTTTTTTGCTAGAGCAGTTGGGGCCTGTCCTTTTGAAGTAGGAGTATCCGAGACCCAGGGCCGGCTCTAGCAATTTCGCAGCCCCAAGCACAGTGGCATGCCGCGGGGGGCGCTCTGCTGCTCTCCGGTCCTGTGGCTCCGGTGGACCTCCCGCAGACGTGCCTGTGGGAGCTCCACCGGAGCCGCCTGCTGCCCTCCCGGAAACCGGCGGGGCACCCCCTGCGGCATGCCTCCCCAAGCACGCGCTTGGCGTGCTGTGGCCTGGAGCCGGCCCTGCTGAGATCTATTCTGGCAGTTGCTGTACAGTTCTGAATATCTGTGGTTAGCAGCACGGTGACAAATAGTTCCTAGATTTGTTACAGTGCATAGCTCAAATAAAAAAATATAAAGGGTGTTAATTAATTAAAATTTCAGAGGGAAAATAAAGGAATTGTATGAGAGTGGATTTTGGCACAGGGGTCTCCTTTCATCTAAATACACATGAGTCTTCCTTCTGGTTATTTAGATAAGTTCAACAACTGCAAGAAAAACACATCGGTGGCCTCAATTTAATTCAAAGCAGACATCAGAAAACATTGCAAAACTGTCCACAATTATAATTTTCCATTACTAGGCATTTCTGATCAGCTTTGGAAGAGTCCATGGAACAGCAATTGCACTGAAAGTATGTAATACACTGTCTGGTAGGCTAGCATGCATGATTAGTACTGCCCTCTATGGGAAGGGCTATATCAGAACCTGATCTCAAGCACTTATTAGTAGGGCTGGTCAAAACCCAGAAAGTTCCATTGCATGGGAAATTCTGAAATAAAAAAAAAAAATAAAAATATTACATGTCTGAACAAAACCTTAAAAATTTCAAAGGTTTCTACAGAGTGGGAATTCTGAAATTTCATTTATGAAAAAAATCAAAACAATGTTTCATTTTGATTTTTCTAAACAAACTGATGACGCTCCCTGAACTGCTTGGAAACTCCACAGCCTTGCTTCTAGGCTCCCTGGTTTCCAACAGAAGATTTGACAAAATTGACAGGTTCCCTTGGTGCATGTCAATTTCATTTAATTGGCATTTTCTAAGAGAAAATGCTCCACTGGAAAATTTGTAACCAGTTCTACTTCCTAATTTTGTGATGGTTTCATTCCATTCTCTAGTGGTAGGGAGAAAAAGGAGGTTATTAAGGCCTGCAATTGTAGGTAGCTCAAAAATGCTCCTTTAAGTCAAATAATTTTTTCTACAGCACTATATTGTGAGTCCTATTCTCTATATCACATGCACACACTTTAACCAAACACATTGTTGGTGTATGTATTCTATGCAGACTTATTAAAAATTATGTAGGGAGAAGTAATGCCTAGATTTAAACTACTACTTTCAATATCACACTTACGTAGCAATGGAAAAGGTGACTGTTTATTGAGCAAAGTCACACAACCAACATATACTATGCTGTTCTCACAAGGGAAACACTTGACAATGTACTTGTTTGTCATATTTAATAAAATGTTATCACGATACAAATAATTTCACAGAGGTTAGGATCCTTTTAATGTTGTTACCACCCTGCCCAAAAAACCCAAAAACCATGGTGATGGCAGGTGTTCTGGAGTATATTTTCTGTTGAATGCACATGTAATAATTAGAGCAATACTTACCTTGAGTGGCATTTTACAGTATTCATTAAGTAAGGGCACATCAAAAACTAGTCGTCGTAATAGTTGCTGTAGCATAGAAGGACGTAAATGGCTGTAATTTAAAAAGAAATTAACCATTAAATAATATACATATATTTCAATGAAATTACAATTCCAATTGGAAAAGATGGTTACTCACCTTTGTAACTGTTGTTCTTCAAGATGTGTTGCTCATCCATTCCAATTAGGTGTGAGCGCGCCGCGTGCATGATTGTCGCAAGATTTTTACCCTAGCAACACCTGGTGGGTCAGCTGAGGTGCCCCTTGGAGTGGTGCCCTCATGGCGCCGGATATATGCCCCTGCCGACCCAGTGCCCCCTCAGTTCCTTCTTGCCGGCTACTCCGACAGAGGGGAAGGAGGACAGGTTTGGAATGGATATGAGCAACACATCTCGAAGAACAACAGTTACAAAAGTGAGTAACCATCTTTTCTTCTTCAGGTGCTTGCTCATATCGATTCCAATCAGGTGACTCCCAAATCTTACCTAAGAGGTGGGGTTGGAGTGAGATGTTGCAGAGTGAAGGACCACTGAACCAAATGCAGCATCACTCCTGGACTGGTGCACTATTGCATAGTGGGAAGCGAAGATATGTACTCATCACCAAGTTGCTGCCCTACAGATCTCCTGTATGGGCACATGAGCCGGGAAGGCGGAGGACGAAGCTTGAGCCCTAGTAGAGTGGGCAGTAAGGTGTGTAGTTGGGACACCAGCCAAGTTATAGCACGCACAGATGCTTGATGTAATCCACGATGAGATGCACTGTGTGGAGACCGGGAAGCCCTTCATCTGGTCTGACACCACTACAAAAAGCTGGGTCGTCCTCCTAAAGGGCTTTGTTCGTTCGATGTAAAAGGCAAGGGCCCTGTGAACGTCTAGGGAAGGCAGCTGTTCTCATCAAGAAGAGTGCGGCTTCAGGTAGAAGACTGGAAGGCAGATGTCTTGGTTGAGATGTCAAGTATCAGAGGGGTAGCCGTGTTAGTCTGGATCTGTAAAAGCAGCAAAGAATCCTGTGGCACCTTATAGACTAACAGACGTTTTGGAGCTTGAGCTTTCGTGGGTGAATACCCACTTCCTCAGATGCATGTAATGGAAATTTCCAGGGGCAGGTATATATATGCTAGCAAGCAAGCTAGAGATATCGAGGTCAGTTCAATCAGGGAGGATGAGGCCCTGTTCTAGCAGTTGAGGTGTGAAAACCAAGAGAGGAGAAACTGGTTCTGTAATTGGCAAGCCATTCACAGTCTTTGTTCAATCCTGAGCTGATGGTGTCAAATTTGCAGATGAACTGAAGCTCAGCAGTTTCTCTTTGAAGTCTGGTCCTGAAGTTTTTTTGCTGCAGGATGGCCACCTTAAGGTCTGCTATAGTGTGGCCAGGGAGGTTGAAGTGCTCTCCTACAGGTTTTTGTATATTGCCATTCCTAATGTCTGATTTGTGTCCATTTATCCTTTTCCGTAGAGACTGTCCAGTTTGGCCGATGTACATAGCAGAGGGGCATTGCTGGCATATGATGGCGTATATTACATTGGTGGATGTGCAGGTGAATGAACCAGTGATGGTGTGGCTGATCTGGTTAGGTCCTGTGATGGTGTCGCTGGTGTAGATATGTGGGCAGAGTTGGCATCGAGGTTTGTTGCATGGATTGGTTCCTGAGCTAGAGTTATTATGGTGCGGTGTGCAGTTACTGGTGAGAATATGTTTCAGGTTGGCAGGTTGTCTGTGGGCAAGGACTGGCCTGCCACCCAAGGCCTGTGAAAGTGTGGGATCATTGTCCAGGATGGGTTGTAGATCCTTGATGATGCGTTGGAGGGGTTTTAGTTGGGGGCTGTATGTGATGGCCAGTGGAGTCCTGTTGGTTTCTTTCTTGGGTTTGTCTTGCAGTAGGAGGCTTCTGGGTACACGTCTGGCTCCGTTGATCTGTTTCCTTATTTCCTCGTGCGGGTATTGTAGTTTTGAGAATGCTTGGTGGAGATTTTGTAGGTGTTGGTCTCTGTCTGAGGGGTTAGAGCAGATGCGGTTGTACCTCAGTGCTTGGCTGTAGACAATGGATTGTGTGATGTGCCCGGGATGGAAGCTGGAGGCATGAAGGTAGGCATAGCGGTCGGTAGGTTTTCGATATAGGGTGGTGTTAATGTGACCATCACTTATTTGCACCGTGGTGTCAAGAAAGTGGACCTCCCGTGTAGATTGGTCCAGGCTGAGGCTGATGGTGGGGTGGAAGCTGTTGAAATCATGGTGGAATTTTTCCAGAGTCTCCTTCCCATGGGTCCAGATGATGAAGATGTCATCAATGTAGCGTAGGTAGAGAAGGGGCGTGAGTGGACGAGAGCTGAGGAAGCGTTGTTCCAGGTCAGCCATAAAGATATTGGCATATTGTGGGGCCATGCGGGTGCCCATAGCAGTGCCACTGATCTGGAGATATATATTGTCATCAAATTTGAAATAGTTGTGTGTAAGTATAAAGGCACAGAGCTCAGCAGCCAGTTGTGCTGTGGCATCATCAGGGATAGTGTTCCTGACAGCTTGTATTCCATCTGTGTGTGGGATGTTTGTGTAGAGAGCCTCTACATCCATGGTGGCTAGGATGGTGTTTTCTGGGAGGTCACCAATGCATTGTAGTTTCCTCAGGAAATCAGTGGTGTCACGGAGATAGCTGGGAGTGCTGGTGGCATAGGGTCTGAGTAGAGAGTCCATATATCCAGACAGTCCTTCAGTGAGAGTGCCAATGCCCGAGATGACGGGGCGTCCAGGATTTCCGGGTTTGTGGATCTTGGGTAGTAGATAGAATAACCCTGGTTGGGGCTCTAGGGGTATGTTGATTTCTTCTGGTGTTAGTGTAGCGAGTGTCCTGAGTAGATGCTGTAGCTTCTTAGTGTATTCCTGAGTGGGATCTGAGGGAAGTGGCCTGTAGAATTTGGTATTGGAGAGTTGTCTGGCTGCCTCCTTTTGGTAGTCAGACCTGTCCATGATGACAACGGCACCTCCTTTATCAGCCTCTTTGATGATAATGTCAGGGTGGTTTCTGAGGCTGTGGATGGCATTGCGTTCTGCACGACTTAGGTTTTGAGGCAAGCGATGTTGTTGTTCCACGATTTCTGCCTGTGCACGCCGGCGGAAGCATTTAATGTATAGGTCTAGGCTGTCATTTCGACCCTCAGGAGGAGTCCATGTGGAGCTCTTCTTCTTGTGCTGTTGGTGGGAGGGCACCTGTATATCAGTGCACTGTTCAGTGTTGTCCTGGAAGTATTCTTTGAGTCGGAGACGGCAAAAGTAGCTTCCAGATCGCCACAGAACTGTATCATGTTGGTGGGAGTGGCAGGGCAGAAAGAGAGTCCCCGAGATAGGACAGACTTTTCTTCTGGGCTGAGTGTGTAGTTGGATAGATTGACGATATTGCTGGGTGGGTTAGGGGTACCACGGTTGTGGCCCCATGTGGCAGGTAGGAGTTTAGACAGCTTACAGTCCTTTTTCCTTTGTAGAGAGGTGAAGTGAGTAATGTAGATCTCCTGTCTTATTCTAGTGAAGTCCGTATGTATAGAAGTTTGGTTATTAATGAGAGTCTCCAGGTTGGAGAGCTCTTTTTTGATGTTTTCCTGTTTGCTCTATAGGATGCTGATCAGGTGGTTCCTCAGTTTTTTTGATAGAGTATGGCATAATCTCTCACTGTGGTCTGTGTAGTATGTAGATAGCAGTGGATTTTTTACCTTTAGTCCATTTGGTATGATGTCCATCCGTTTGCATTTAGAAAGGAAGATGATATCTGTCTGTATTTGTGCAAGTTTCTTCATGAGGTTGATGGATTTCCACTCCATACGGCTAAATGCAGTGCCTTGCATGGTGTCAAGTATCAGAGGGGTAGCCATGTTAGTCTGGATCTGTAAAAGCAGCAAAGAATCCTGTGGCACCTTATAGACTAACAGACTTTTTGGAGCATGAGCTTTCGTGGGTGAATACGTGGAACAACAACATCGCTTGCCTCACAACCTAAGTCGTGCAGAATGCAATGCCATCCACAGCCTCAGAAACCACCCTGACATTATCATCAAAGAGGCTGATAAAGGAGGTGCCGTTGTCATCATGGACAGGTCTGACTACCAAAAGGAGGCAGCCAGACAACTCTCCAATACCAAATTCTACAGGCCACTTCCCTCAGATCCCACTGAGGAATACACTAAGAAACTACAGCGTCTACTCAGGACACTCGCTACACTAACACCAGAAGAAATCAACATACCCCTAGAGCCCCAACCAGGGTTATTCTATCTACTACCCAAGATCCACAAACCCGGAAATCCTGGACGCCCCATCATCTCGGGCATTGGCACTCTCACTGAAGGACTGTCTGGATATATGGACTCTCTACTCAGACCCTATGCCACCAGCACTCCCAGCTATCTCCGTGACACCACTGATTTCCTGAGGAAACTACAATGCATTGGTGACCTCCCAGAAAACACCATCCTAGCCACCATGGATGTAGAGGCTCTCTACACAAACATCCCACACACAGATGGAATACAAGCTGTCAGGAACACTATCCCTGATGATGCCACAGCACAACTGGCTGCTGAGCTCTGTGCCTTTATACTTACACACAACTATTTCAAATTTGATGACAATATATATCTCCAGATCAGTGGCACTGCTATGGGCACCCACATGGCCCCACAATATGCCAATATCTTTATGGCCGACCTGGAACAACGCTTCCTCAGCTCTCGTCCACTCACGCCCCTTCTCTACCTACGCTACATTGATGACATCTTCATCATCTGGACCCATGGGAAGGAGACTCTGGAAAAATTCCACCATGATTTCAACAGCTTCCACCCCACCATCAGCCTCAGCCTGGACCAATCTACACGGGAGGTCCACTTTCTTGACACCACGGTGCAAATAAGTGATGGTCACATTAACACCACCCTATATCGAAAACCTACCGACCGCTATGCCTACCTTCATGCCTCCAGCTTCCATCCCGGGCACATCACACAATCCATTGTCTACAGCCAAGCACTGAGGTACAACCGCATCTGCTCTAACCCCTCAGACAGAGACCAACACCTACAAAATCTCCACCAAGCATTCTCAAAACTACAATACCCGCACGAGGAAATAAGGAAACAGATCAACGGAGCCAGACGTGTACCCAGAAGCCTCCTACTGCAAGACAAACCCAAGAAAGAAACCAACAGGACTCCACTGGCCATCACATACAGCCCCCAACTAAAACCCCTCCAACGCATCATCAAGGATCTACAACCCATCCTGGACAATGATCCCACACTTTCACAGGCCTTGGGTGGCAGGCCAGTCCTTGCCCACAGACAACCTGCCAACCTGAAACATATTCTCACCAGTAACTGCACATCGCACCATAATAACTCTAGCTCAGGAACCAATCCATGCAACAAACCTCGATGCCAACTCTGCCCACATATCTACACCAGCGACACCATCACAGGACCTAACCAGATCAGCCACACCATCACTGGTTCATTCACCTGCACATCCACCAATGTAATATACGCCATCATATGCCAGCAATGCCCCTCTGCTATGTACATCGGCCAAACTGGACAGTCTCTACGGAAAAGGATAAATGGACACAAATCAGACATTAGGAATGGCAATATACAAAAACCTGTAGGAGAGCACTTCAACCTCCCTGGCCACACTATAGCAGACCTTAAGGTGGCCATCCTGCAGCAAAAAAACTTCAGGACCAGACTTCAAAGAGAAACTGCTGAGCTTCAGTTCATCTGCAAATTTGACACCATCAGCTCAGGATTGAACAAAGACTGTGAATGGCTTGCCAATTACAGAACCAGTTTCTCCTCTCTTGGTTTTCACACCTCAACTGCTAGAACAGGGCCTCATCCTCCCTGATTGAACTGACCTCGTTATCTCTAGCTTGCTTGCTAGCATATATATACCTGCCCCTGGAAATTTCCATTACATGCATCTGAGGAAGTGGGTATTCACCCACGAAAGCTCATGCTCCAAAACGTCTGTTAGTCTCTAAGGTGCCACAGGATTCTTTGCTGCTTTGGTTGAGATGGAAGGCAGACACCACCTTAGAAAGGAAGGCAGGGTGTGGTCGCAGCTGAACCTTGTCCTTATGAAACACCATATACTGTGGGTCCGACATGAGGGCTCGAACTTCCAACATGTGTCTCACCGAAGTGATAGCGACGAGAAAAGCTGTTTTCCAGGAAAGGTACAGAAGCGAGCAAGTGGCCATTGGCTTGAACGGAGCACACATGAGCCTAGATAGGACCAGGTTGAGGTCCCACGTAGGGGCTGGATGCCGAATTTGCAGGTACAGACGTTCCAATCCCTTGAGGAGCCTGTTGACCATGGGATTGGAGAAAACCAAGTGCCCATTTTTGCCCAGGTGAAAGGCTGAAATTGCTGCTAGGTGTACTCTGATGGATGAAACTGCTAGGCCTTGCTGTTTCAAGGACAGGAGATAATCTAGGATAGTAGGTACTGGCACCTCCAGAGGGGCAGTACTGCTCAGGGCACACTAGCAGGAGAAACACTTCCATTTAGCTAGATATGTGGACCTGGAAGAAGGCTTTCTGCTACCCAAGAGTACGTGCTGCACCGAGAGGGAGCAATGCAGCTCAGATTGAGTTAGTCATGCAGCATCCACACTGTGAGATGGAAGGATTGCAGGTCTGGATGACACTGTTGGTCATGCTCCTGAGTGATCAAGTCTGGCCACAACGGGAATGGAATTAGTGTGGTCACCGACAGATCGAGGAGAGTGGTGTACCAATGTTGCCTGGGCCACACAGGGGCGATCAAGATTAAGTGGGCCTTGTCTCTTTGAAGTTTGAGAAGGACCTTGTGGACCAATGGGAATGGAGGAAAGGCATAGAGCAGATGGTCCTTCCACGGCATCAGGAACGCGTCTGATAGGGAGCCCGGGAAGCGCCCCTGGAGAGAGCAGAACATCTGACACTTCCGATTCTTGCGAGAGATGAAAAGGTCTATGTGGGGAAACCCCCACTTCCAGAAAACAGAATGGATAACGTCTGGGTGAATCGACCACTCGTGAGCCAGGAAGGACCTGCTGAGGCAATCTGCCAAGGTGTTTTGGACTCCTGGGAGAAACGACGCCACCAGGTCAATCAAGTGGGCTATGCAAAATTCCCACAGGCAAGTGGCTTTGTGACAGAGGGGGGATGATCACGCTCCTCCTTGCTTGTTGATGTAAAACATGGCTGTTGTGTTGTCTGTGAAGACTGCGACACAATGGCCCTGAAGGTGTTGGTGGAACATCAGGCATGCCAGGCGCACTGCTCTCAGTTCCCATATGTTGATGTGCAGAGTTATCTCTTGTGTGGACCAAAGGTCCTGTGTGCGAAAGTCCGCAAGGTGAGTGCCTCAGCCCAGAGATGATACAGCCGTGGTTAGGACTAGGGAGGGCTGTGGGGCATGGAATGGCATCCCCCCGCACACAAAGTTGGGGTTCAGCCATCAAGTCAGGGAGGTTAAGACTTCCATCAGTACTGTGAGCACTGTGTCTAGATTGTCTCGGCCTGGACGGTAGACTGATGAGAGCCAGGTCTGAAGTGGACGGAGGCGTAATCTGGTATGTCTGGTCACGAAGGTGCAAGACACCATGTGTCCCAGTAGACCGAGGCATGTGCGGGCTGTCGAGGTCAGGAAGCTTCAGAGGCCATGGATAATGCTCGCCATGGACTGGTAGTGGGCATGCGGTAGGCACGCCTGGGCAAGATTTGAATCCAGGACTCCTCCGATGAAGTCTGTTCTCTGGGTTGGCTGCAAAGTGGACTTTTCGACAGTAAACAGCAAAACCAGCTGTCTGAACAAGCGCATGGTGAACTGAACATGGGATTGCACCTGGGCCTCGGATTGACCCCAAATGAGCCAGTTGTTGAGGTATGGATACCTGCAGCCACAAGTTATGGTGTATAGCTACACCTCAGGCTAGAGTCCTTGCCGCTGAGTCTGCCGCATCTATCGAAGCCTGCAAGGATGTCCTGGCTATTTTCTTGCCCTCCTCTAGCAAGGCCCCGAACTCCTCCCTGGATTCCTGAGGAACCAGCTCTTTGAACTTCCCCATCGAGTGCCAGGTATTATAATTATAATGACTCAAGAGGGCCTCCTGGTTAGCCACCCTAAGTTGTAGGCCACCAGTCGAATAGATCTTGCGCCCAAAGAAATCCAGGCATCTAGTGTCCTTGGATTTAGGAGCGGGAGCTTGTTGACCGTGTCTTTCCCTCTCATTAACAGACTGTACAACAAGGGAGCACGGTTGGGGGTGAATGTACAAGTACTCAGTCTTTGGAGGGGACCAAGTACTTCCTCTCCTCTCTTTTGGCAGAGGAAGGAATAGACACCGGAGACTGCCAGATTGTATTGGCATTAGCCTGGATTGTCCGAATAAAGGGCAAGGCTATATGTGTGGGGGCATCAGCAGATAAAATGTCCACTACCAGATCCTCGACCTCCATCACCTCGAGGTTCATGTTCTGTGCCACCTACAAAGCAAATCTTGGTGTGCATAGAGGTCTATAGGTGGTGGGCCAGAGGAGGAGTGCCCACCACCTCCTCGTCAGGGGAGGACGAGGAGGATACACCCAGGACTAAAGGGTCCTGGGGCAAGTCCTGCTAGGGGGAGGGGTCTGGCTGCGCTAGGTCCTCCATGCTAGGGGCATGGGCCTGAGCTGATGGTAGGGCCATCACCTCCAAACCCCCTGGGAGGGTGACTGACACTGGCTTCCAGGACCTGAGGTTCTGAGAGGGCAGAACAGGAAGCTCCTGATGGGACACCTTGGGCCTGATGGTATACCCAAAGGGTCCAAAAGGACCATTGCGGGGGTCCCTGAGCAGGATCCTGCCCATCATCATGCCATTGCCTAGTGCATTTGGGGGGAGGGATACCTCAGTGGTTTGAGCATTGGCCTGCTAAACCCAGGGTTGTGAGTTCAGTCCTTGAGGGGGCTATTTAGGGAACGGGGTTAAAAAAAACAGTTGGGGATTTGTTCTGCTTTGAGCAGGGGTTTGGACTAGATGATCTCCTGAGGTCCCTTCCAACTCTGATATTCTATGATTCTATGATTGTCATGCTTTGTTGGCCTGCGCCATGAGGACACAGATCGGTGCCACGATCTCAAGCGGTACTGCGATCTGGACTGGGACCAATGGTCATATCGGTGCCAGGAAGCAGATCTGAGTGCAGCAGTGCCAAGGACGACTTGAGGAGACCAGTGCCGGGAGCTGGACTAATACCAATCATATTGGGAAGGAGATCTTCTTGAGGTGGAGCAGCGCTGCGAATACGACCAGCGCCGAGATGGTGATAGGTGCCGGGAGTGCGAGTAGTGCCGTGGAGGAGACCAGCGCCTGGATCGGGATGGTCACCTGGACTGGCACCGAGATCGGTGCCAATCCTTCTCGCTCTGCAATGGAGGACACATCATGGAGTGCTTCCCTATTGATGGAACAGTCCACACCGGCAGTACTTAAGTTTGTGATGGTCCTGGCTCGGAGAGCGCAATCAGGTCGCAAGCAGTGGAGAAAATCTCCGGGGTGGAAGGTAGACCGAGCTCGACCATGGTGTGCACCAGGGAGCTTATGTGCACTGCATTCAATGGCGCTTGCGGCACTGGAATCAACGGTGCCAGAGTTGGGGCCTTCGCGGGGCGGTCTGGCAAGGGATGCTGTTCCAAGGGGCGCACAGGCAGTGCCAGCAACTCTACAGGAGCAGCAGGTTGCTTGTGCTGCTTCCCTGGCTCCCGGAGACAGCGAGCGATGCCATGCTGGTAACGGTGCTAGAGACAACCAGTGTTGGGAGTCTTTGCTGGTGCCAGGTCGATCCAGTGCCGGAAGTGCACTTCGGACCAATGGCGCTGGGTCTCAGTGTGGGGCAGAGGGTGTCGGGCTAAGTGCTGCTTCCATGAGGAGCTGCTTCAAACAAAAGTCCCACTCCCTTTTCATCCAAGGCTTGAATGCTTTACAAATGCGGCACTTATCTGATTGATGGGATTCCTCCAGGTACTTCAGACAGGAGTCATGGGGGTCTCCCGTAGGCATCGGCTTGAGGCAGGCTGATCAGGGTTTGAAGTTCAGAAACCTAGGCATGGGCCCTGTACCAGGAAGGACGGAAGGGGAGAAGCCCCTCACCTCCAATTACTATATACACTAACTACATTATTAACTATATTATTACTATATTATTAACTACAACTAGAAACTACTAACAACTACACTATAACAACTATCTACAGGTATAAATGAGCAAAGAGCTAGGGAAGCAGAGATCAGCTATGCCGTGCTCCACAGTTCCAACGATCGTCACAGGCAGTAAGAAGGAACTGAGGGGGCACTGGTCAGCAGGGATATATATCCGGTGCCTCAACAGACCCACCGAGTGATGCTAAGGTAAAACTCTTCTGACAATCGTGCACGCGGCGCATGCACACCTAATTGGAATTGATATGACCAAGCGCTCGAAGATGAATTCAAGTTACTCAGTGAAGGTGGTCAGTAAAACAAGGGATCTCACTGTGCCTGGTCCATGCATGGGAGGATATAATGTGGAAAAATACACTACTTCCACCCTCCCTCTCTTATGCACTGTGTAGGGTCCAGGCATAATCTTGCACAACGGACAGAGCTGCATTTTTCAGAGTACTTCAAGGGGGATGAAAATGGCTACAGTGGAAAAGCTGCTAAACGAAATGAATAGAAGCATGAGGTATGAAACTACAGGGATATGAAATAGTATTCCAGTGAAAGTGGTGGAAGCCATATGGATTGAAACTGCTCCGGGGAATGTGTTATAATTATTGGAAACAAACGTGAACTGGAAGTGAGATTGACTAAATGATCTAGTATATCTTTTTCATCTTTAATTTCAATGGACCAAATCCCAGAAATCAATTCACAGCCTGAGGAAACAGGCTGTTAGCTCAGGAAAATGCATCTTTAAAATCACAGGGATGAGGAGTAAACTTCATAGTCCCTACAGCTGAATACATAGTGCACAGGTAAGTTGCTACTGATGGTCCTAGGGAAAAGAAATGTGGCCTGCTGATTCTCACCCCTCCTCAGAGCTTTAGCTTTGTGGATCCATGTACAGTGTGGACCAAGTGCTAATGCCAAACTATACATATTTCATGTTCCAATATGGAGATCAGAGCTGGTTAAAAGAACAGGAAAACTGTTAATGGAAAAGATGGTATAATTTCCCCTCCCCTCATTTTTAGTGATATTTTGAAATATATCACAAATTTTCCCACTAGTTCTAGTGGTGAGTGAGGATTAAGCTGTGTGTTGTACAGGGCTAGCAAAGTTCCTCATGTGGGATCCCAGTTTTCTGGCTCTCATCTCTTAGTATGGAAATGTGACATTTCCACTGCATTTGAGGCCGTAAGTGGCAATGATTCTGAAAGTATACTGTTCTTGAGATCTCCACTGGCACTATATTTTCCAAATATTAGAACTATTGACTTTAATTTTTGCTAGTAAAGTCAGATTCTGAGATTGGGAGATGTATGTTTGCTGACATATAATACAATCACCTTAAAAATACAAGAGAAAAAGTGAGTGGATTTAATATTGACAAATGTACTTTCATTGATTCAAGGAGATTTTCATATTGTACTGGACAAAGCCTGAATATGCACAATTCATGTCAGTTTGAGAAGCTTCATCCACAATCAAATGGGCAGGAAGCCCTAGCTGTGTCCAAAGACCAATGTGTGGGGACATGGAGGAACATGCAGAAAGACACATTACTTCTGAATCAAACTTAGATTTCATGATATTTGAGCCTAAAAAGCTCTAAGGATAAATGGGAATAACCAGGGCTATATAGCCAATATTAAAAAAAAAATCACATCTGCTTAGAATTATGAAGCTATTTCTGCTAAATAATGGTTGGGTTTAAAACAAAATAATAATAAAAAGGGTTAAGCTATTCTGTACAACCCTGTGGTTTGCAGCAAAGGCAAATCATGTGGACAGTATGATCCTACAGTATAAAACCAACTGCTTAATATTTTCTTTCTTAAAAATATTTTTATCTTACTTTCAGATAATTTACTGCATTTCACAATAAACTACACTTCCATTTTATATGATACAAAGAGAATAAAATTACTGTATTACAATGTACATGCTCAGTTCAATACCTCGTACAAAAGAAAGCAATTTACAAATGTGTATCATACTCACTGGCATATAGCAAGCAAGCATTCTTCAATAGTATCTCTTTGTGCTTTTGTAAGGGACCGTCCCTTGGATAGTCTATATATTGTGTGAAGTGTTGAATCAATCAGAGAGGCATAATGCTCCGTTCCGGAAAAGAGGGGTGCACATCTTGTTAGTAATGGAAGCACAGATGAGCAAATATACCTATTTAGTGCAAGAGCTGCCTCTGTGGTGCTCAGGGATACCTGTATAAAAGTAGCATATAATTGTTAATCCCATCTGGAATTACATATTGTTAAGTAATAATGCTCTAAAAAAACACCACAATACATTTCCAAAAGTGTCTAGATATCAATTGTATTTAAATTGTGAATTTATCAGTTTAGTATGTTGGGCAATTTTAATGCCTAAAATATTCTTCAATTGTATTATTGTCTGTCAGTTTGAGAAAACTCCATCTTAGAGTGTTTAGGAAATACTAAAAATCAGGGGAAAAAAATAAGGCTCATCACTCAGACAACCTCCAAACAGTCACACATTTATGCTGGAGGGCAGTGTTAATGTCTGCCTGTACTCTGACCAGCAGTGGCTCCCTGCACAGGTAACACCTGTCAGAAGCAAAGATAATCTGTGGGGATGTACATGTAATGGCCGTTGCATGATCAGGACGATTGTGTGCAGTTCACATCCACTAAGCCCTGGACTGAACCCAAGAACATTCCTCCATAATTCTTGTTATGGTGAGTTTGCAGGGTAACTTTTAATGCCTTGATTTTGGGGCATTAAAATGTTACCTCTCACTCCCCATGGTGTTTAAGGGTTTTCTGAAGGTTGTCTGTGCTAGAATTTAGATCCAAAAGTATAGCTTTTAACTTTACCTAATATTAAATTCAAGTAAAGCTAAGACTTGACACTAACAAAAATAAAATAAAGGCACTCCATACTTGACCTGCTGAGGTCATAAATGGCAGTCCAAAGTATGTAACATAATACATGTAGCCTCAGATCTAAGGCCAGGTCTACATTATCCTTTAGGTTAACCAAACTTATGTCACTCAGGGATTTGAAAAACATCCCCCAAGAAACATTAATTTTGCTGGCATGAGCACTTGTGTGCACAGAGCCATGTCGGCGGGAGATGCTCTCCCGCTGATGTAGCTACCACCGCTCGTTGGAGGTGATTTAATTATGTCATCAGCACAGCATGGCTACATGTGTGATCTTACAGCAGCACAGCTGCATTGCTACAGCTGTGCCACTGTACACTTGCAAGTGTAGATATGGCCTTAGATACTACATTTATCCTAGACACCACAGACACCTTTAGATTAGATTAGATTACATAGATCAACTACTTTGGTATAAATGAGAACATCAGTCAAGACAGAAATTTAGAACTGGCGTTCAGTTTCTTTCTTTCTTATGTTTTAGCTCATAGTGCAATTTTAAGCATGAGTTAAAAGGTAGTTTATATGTATATAAAACTTTGATTATACATATATATACACCATACTATAGATCAATGTAGTTTATTACAAAGAAATATGTATGCACTTATACTCTATATAAGCATGTAAATAGATTACTTTGAACTTCTTTAGAAAGGAAAGAATTTTGTCTATAAATATAGATTTTAACATATTCCCTGAAAGTGAATTGTTAATTTGGGATATACTGTATGTATACATGGAATTACACAAAGGACTGTAATGGGGCCAAAAGTATTTGAATCTTTTATGCAATTGCAAAATATTTTTCCTACCCTGTGCTCACCAAAAGAATGCAATTCAGAGAAAAATATGAATAGCCATTTCTGCTGGTTAGCACACACTCTGTGGCAAGCTACTAGGTTTCAGCTGCAGTATAACTTCCACTCCACTACTGATATGAGTCAGTGCATTGATGGAAAATTCTTATCAGCCTTCGAGGCTTTTGTAGTTTTAGGCTGGAAAGAAAATTTCTAAAACTAAAACCATATGGTATTAAGAAATGTGTCCCTAGTTACAAGAAGCTTCAACTTTTAAGACTATAATTATTTTTCTGAAAAGCTAAACGCAACACATGGTACAGGTGTATGTATGAAACAAAGCTTTCCTGTAAGCTGAATAAAACGGTTACCCACCTTTTGGTAACTGTTCTTTGAGATGTGTTGTTCATGTCCATTCCAAGCAGGTGTGTGCGCGCCGCATGCAGGCCAGCCGCAAGATTTTCCCCTAGCAGCATCCATAGGGTCGGCCCTGGCACCCCCTGGAGTGGCACTACTACGGCGCCCTATAAAGGGTCCTGCCAACCCTTCACCCCCTCAGTTCCTTCTTGCTGGCACTCCGACAGAGGGGCAGGAAGGTGGGTATTGGAATGGACATGAACAACACATCTCGAAGAACAACAGTTACTAAAAGGCGGGTGTGCTGCCTCTTTGGCCGCCTGTTCTCTTTGGAAGGCTGCCAGTTTGATGCTTTCTTCCTTTTCTTTCAGCTCCATCTCTTTTTGTTTTATTTCTAGTTCCTGTTTGTGTTTTTCCATCTCTCGCCTGTGTTCAGCTTCTTTGAAGTGCTCTTCAGCCTCCATTTTTGTCTTGGTAGACATGGTTCCTGTTTTCTTGTGTTGGGGTGCCCTCCGGTGTTTCTTTTCTGAACTGCAGGTTCTCTGTTGCCTCCTGGAGTCTGCCTAGCAACAGTGCCTTTTTCCCCTTTCTCTCTCTAGCTAATGTTCAATGAAGGGAAACCAGAAAAACCACTTTATTTGCATGCATATAAGTGCTGGTACTTGCCTCCTAATGGGAGGGCTATTGCATGACAAAAGACCCTCAACAGTCTCTTAATGGCTTCTCGCTTAACATGCAAGCCACAAACTGCCAGAGAGAGCAGAGAAAAAAAAAATTCTCTTTGGTTCCCTTTTAAAACCAACTGTTTCTCTCTGCTAAAAAGCCCTTAGCAGAGAAAAGAAAAATATAATATTCCTACTGGCTTCTGGATTCTGTCTATATCCCACCAGCTGCCACTCATGTCATAACCTTATTCCCAGATCTGGACCTTAGCGTCCAAAATATGGGGGTTAGCATGAAAACCTCCAAGCTTAGCTACCAGCTTGGACCTGGTACTTGCTGCCACCACCCAAAAAATTAGAGTGTTTTGGGGCACTCTGGTCCCCCTGAAAAACCTTCCCTGGGGACCCCAAGACCCAAATCCCTTGAGTCTCACAACAAAGGGAAATAATCCTTTTTCCCTTCCCCCCTCCAGGTGCTCCTGGAGAGATACACAGACACAAGCTCTGTGAATCCAAACAGAGTGACTCCCCCTCTCTGTTCCCAGTCCTGGAACAAAAAGTACTTTCCTCTTCACCCAGAGGGAATGCAAAATCAGGCTAGCCACTTCAACACACACAGATCTCCCCTGATTTCTTCCTCCCACCAATTCCCTGGTGAGTACAGACTCAATTTCCCTGCAGCAAAGAAAAACTCCAACAGGTCTTAAAAGAAAGCTTTATATAAAAAAGAAAGAAAAAATACAAATAGTCTCTCTGTATTAAGATGACACAATACAGGGCAATTTCTTAAAAGAATATTGAATAAACAGCCTTATTCAAAAAGAATACAAATCAAAGCACTCCAGCACTTATATTCATGCAAATACCAAAGAAAAGAAACCATATAACTTACTATCTGATCTCTTTGTCCTTACACTTAGAAACAAGAGATTAGAAAACAGAACTACTTCTCCAAAGCTCAGAGAAAGCAGGCAGCCAGAAAACAAAGACCCCAGACACACAATTCCCTCCACCCAAAGTTGAAAAAATCCGGTTTCCTGATTGGTCCTCTGGTCAGGTGCTTTTGGTGAAAGAGACATTAACCCTTAGCTATCTGTTTATGACAGCGGGTAACTGTTTTTTCTTCTTCAAGTGGTTGTTCATGTCCATTCCAAGAAGGTGACTCACAAGCCTGAACCTAGGTGGTGGGGTCGGAGTTCACTGCTGACTGGAGTACTGCACGACCAAAGGCTGCATCATCCCTAGCCTGCGGCGTGATGGCATAGTGCAACGTGAACATGTGGATGGAGTACCAAGTGGCAGCTCTACAAATCTCCTGAGTCGGGATCTGAGCCAGGAATGCCGCAGAGGAGGCCTGCACCCTAGTGGAGTGGGCTGTGACCAGAGGGACAGGGGTCTTAGCTATGCGGTAGCATTCCTGGATGCAGATCGTGATCCATGAAGAGATTCGCTGAGAGGAGACCGGGAGCCCTTTCATCCTATCTGCCACTGCGATGAAGAGCTACGTCGAGCGTCTGAACGGCTTGGTACATTCGATGTAAAAGGCTAAGGCCCTGAGGACATCCAGGGAATGTAACCTCCGCTCCTCACTTGAAGAGTGTGGTTTCGGATAAAACGCCGAGAGAAAGATATCTTGTCTCATGTGGACCTGTGAGACGACCTGGGGGAGGAAGGCCGGCTGAGGTCTAAGATGGACCTTGTCCTTATAAAAGATAGTGTATGGGGGCTCGGATGTCAACGCCCTGAGCTCTGACACCCTCCTGGCCAAGGTGATCGCCACCAGGAAGGCGGTCTTATACAACAAGTACAACAGGGAGCACGAAGCCAGGGGCTCAAACGGAGGTCCCGAGAGGGCGGAGAGGACCAGATTCAGGTCCCATGCAGGAGCCGGCTGATGAACATGTGGAAATAGCCTGTCCATACCCTTGAGGAAACGTTCTACCAGCAGGCTCGCAAACACCGAGGTACCCCCCTTTCCCGGATGGAAAGCCAAGATGGCCACCAAGTGAACGCGAATCGAGCAGAGGGAGAGGCCCAGTTGTTTGAGGTGGAGCAAATAGTCTAGGATAATAGGGATTGTGACCCCCAGAAGATTGTGACCTCGCTGACCCATCCACATGGAGAAGCGCTTCCATTTGGCCAGGGAGGTGGCCCTGGTTGATGCTTTCCTACTACTGAGCAGAACTTGTCTGACCTGCTAGGAGCACTGCATCTCCACCGGGTTCAGCCATGGAGCATCCAGGCTGTGAGGTGGAGAGATTCCAGGTTTGGGTGGCAGAGGGAGCCCCAGTACTGTGTGGTCAGGTCCGGAAGCAGAGGCAGCGTCAGGGGAGCCTGAACGGACATGTGCAGGAGTGATGTGTACCAACGCTGGTGCAGCCATGCTGGAGCTATCAGGATTACCCGTGCGTGGTCCCTGTGGATCTTCAAAATCACCCTGTATATCAGGTGGAATTGGAGGAAAGGCGTAGAACAGACCGACCCCAAGACTGGACGAAGGCGTCCAACAGAGACCCCGGACTGCAGCCCAGGAGAGAGCAGAACCATCGGCACTTCCTGTTTTCTCTCGAGGCGAACAGGTCTAACTGGGGAAAGCCTCAGAGCTGGAAGATTGAGCGTACCATGTCCCATCGGAGGGACCACTCATGACCCCAGAACGAGCAGCTGAGGGTGTCCACCAGTCCGTTCTGCTCCCCCGGAAAGTAGAACGCTGTCAGGTGGGTAGCATTGTGGACGCAGAAATCCCACAATGCGAGGGCTTCCCTGCACAGGGGAGAGGAGCGTGCACCCCCCTGTTTGTTGATATAAAAGACTGCTTGTGTGTTGTCCGAGAGGACTGAAACACATCTGCCAGCCAGGTGGGACCAGAAGGTCAAGCAAGCCAGGTGGACCGCTCTCAGCTACCTGACATTGATATGCAACTTGAGGTCCTCCGGCGACCACAAGCCCTGTGTCCTGAGATTTCCCAGGTGCACTTCTCAACCCCGATTCAAGACATCCGTTACCAGAGAGAGGGAGGGCTGAGGGGCGGCGAAGGGGACGCCCATGCAAACTTTCTGCGGGTCGAGCCACCACCGTAGCGAACTCAGCACCAAGTAGGGAATGGACACCACTGAATCCAAGGGGTCCCTGGCTGGGCGGAATACTGTTGCTAACCAGGACTGTAGCGGGTGAAGCCGGAGTCTGGCATGGTTTACCACGTAGGTGCACGCCGACATGTGACCCAACAGCCAGAGGCAGATCCGCGCTGTGGTAATCGGGGCACGTTGCAGTCCGAGGATGAGCTCAGAAATCGCGTGGAACCTGGATTCTGGAAGGAACGCTCTGGCGTGGGTGGAGTCCAGAACCACCCCTATGAACTCTATTCATTGTGTAGGAGATAGATTGGACTTGGCTTTGTTCAAGAGGAGGTCGAGACTGAGAAAGGTCTGCCTGATGAACAACACCCGAGCCTCCACCTGCTCCTCGGTGTGGCTCTTTATGAGCCAATCATCCAGGTAGAGGAATACCTGGATGATCTGCCTGCGCACGAAGGCCGCCACAACTGCCATGCACTTCGTGAAGATCCTTGGGGCAGCTGACAGGCCAAATGGGAGCACCGTGAACTGCAGATGGGCGTCGGCCACGATGAACCTGAGGTACTGACGGTGTCAGGGAATTATGGCAATGTGGAAATAAGCGTCCTTTAAGTCAAGGGCGGCGTACCAATCTCCTGGATCCAGGGAGGGAATGATCGAGGACAGGGAGACCATACGGAACTTGAGCTTTCATACAAACTTGTTCAGTCGCCGCAAGTCCAGGATGGGTCTCAGTCCCCCTTTCGTCTTCGGTATTAGGAAATACCAGGAATAGAAGCCTTTGCCTCTGAGCTCTCGAGGGACTTCCTTCACCGCCCCTGCCTCCACGAGGGACTGCACTTCTTGAATTAGAAGTTGCTCATGAGATGGGTCCCTGAAGAGGGATGGGGAGAGGGGTTGGTGGGGCGGGAGGGAGGAAAACTGGATAGAATATCCCCTCTCTACCGTGCGGAGCACCTAGCTGTCTGACGTGATTTGGGACCAGGCACGGTAGAAGGGGGACAGACGTGACCCAAAGGTGGGGTAGAAGGATCCAGAGTCTCGATAGGTAGGTTGACCTTGACTGTACCATCAAACAGGGGGCCTAGGCCCCAATGACGGTCTTGATTGACCGGACGCCTGGCCGGAGGGGTGGCGTTGGTGACACCTCCTGCCATTTCTGCCCCGCCTGCGCCCTAGCTCCTGGCAAGTCTGAGGCTGGCAGGGGCAGGAGGCCACCTGCGGCCTAAACTGCCTGCGCTGGGTCGCAGGGGTATGCAAGCCCAGCGAGCGAAGCGTGGCCCTCGAGTCCTTTAGGCTATGGAGACGCTTGTCCGTTTTATCTGAAAACGGCATCTTCCCCTCGAAGGGGAGGTCCTGACTGGTCTGCTGGACCTCATAGGGAAGGCCTGAGACCTGGAGCCAGGCTCCCCGCCTCATGACCAGGCCCATGGCCAGAGTGCGCGAGGCTGAGTCTGTTGCATCTAGGGCTGCCTGGAGAGAGGCTCAAGAGCTCAGTTTCCCCTCCTCCACCAGGGCCGAAAACTCCGATCTTGAGTCCTGGGAGAGGAGCTCCGTAAATTTCGACATGGCTGAACATGTGTGATGACCATATCGGCTTACGATCGCCTGTTGGTTGGCAATACGGAGTTGTAGGCCTGCTGTAGAGTACACTTTTCTACCAAAGAGGTCGACTTTTTTGGTGTCCCTGTTCTTTGGTGTTGACCCCTGAAACCCTTGATACTCCCGTTGGTTGGCTGCGTCCACCACCAGGGAGTCCGGGGTGGGGAGTGAGTGTACAAGTGTTCATGCCCCTTAAAGGGGACGAAACAATGCCGTTCCGTTCTCTTGGCAGTAGGGGCCAGTGAGGCTGGCATCTGCCATAAGGTGTGGGACGTATCCGCTATGGTCTTGATTAATGGAAGAGCCACCCTGGATGGCCCTGAGAGAGCCAGGATGTCTACTACTGGATCCGCGTCCACCTCAATTTCCTCAGCCTGGATTGCGAGGCTCTAAGCTGCTCGCCTGAGCAGTTGTTGGAGGATCCGAGTGTCCTCCAGGGCCAGTGCTGCAGTCGTGCCCGAGACCACTTCGTCCAGGGAGGAAGACGAGGAAATTACTTGGATCGGCCCTTCCTCAGGTGTTTGCAGCCCTTCGGGGTCCTACGGCACAAGGTACTGTGGTTGCAGGGCCGGTTCCGATTCTAAATGCAGCACCGCGACTGGTACCGGGGTCGCCAGTGAGCGGCTTGGCATATCAGGCGGTTCCTGTTAAGCCCGAACTGTAGTCGCTGCCGGTGCCGCTGCTTGGCTAGGGGGTGCTGAACTTGAATATGGCACACCCCTGCCCAGCGACGGTGCTGGTGGAGTACGCAACTGCGCCAGGGCCACCAACGCCGAGGAGACTGAGGCCGACCTTGATCGAGGACCAAACGCCTGACCTACCAACTGGTGGTAGGCCCAGGGAGTCCAAAATGGCCACTGTGAGGGCGGATGCCATTGCTGCTGCCACTGTAGGTAACACTGGTGGCTCACCCCCGAAACCGATCTCCTGCTCTGCGACCGGCTGGAGCGGTAGGAGTCTATCTCTGAGTCTGAAGTCTCCGAGTAAGAGGACCTGGAGGGAGCAGCACCCCGTGCCATTGGAGAGCAATGCTGAGGCAGCGGAGAGCCTCCTATCTGGTCCGGTGCTGCCCTAGTGGTGCAGGGCAGGGAGGGAAGTGACAGCATGGCCAGCTTGCCCCTCGATTGTACTGGGGGACGGGCCGTGGTAGGCAACTCCCTACTACGGTGCAGGGAGGCTGGCGCCTGGAGTCCCATCAAGTCTGAGGCCGCCTCGAATGCCTCTGGTGTCGAGAGGAGGCGCAAGTCTCCGCTGAGATCCGGGGATCTAGGCCGGTCCAGACTCGACCACTCTCTCTGCGGTGCGGGAGTCGATGGAGCAGCCGAGGGCTGTAGCCCAGCCTGTCTGCATGCACCCGCGGACAGCGTCGGCCTCTGGGGGTCCTGGTAAGGTAACCATTCCCTCATTGGCTTCCTCTTCCTAGCGGGCACCAGAGACGGTGAGTGGTGCCGCACTGTGGCCAACTTCCTATGACACCGTTCGGTGCTGGGTTTTAGAAGACTTGGGCTGGGCCCTAAGTTCTGATGCCAGTGCCGGGGCGCTCCGCACTGAGGAAGACGTGCTGGGCACTGCCTCGGCCGGTTCCGGGCCCGAGTGTGGCCGCAGGGCAGCCTCCATCAAGAGGACGCTAAGTCTTTGAGCTCTGTCTTTGAGAATTCTCTGGCGGAAGCCCCTGCAGATAGAGCACCGGTCCTTTTGGTGGCTCTCTCCGAGGCACCTCAAACAAGCAGAGTGCAGGTCACTCTTAGGCATGAATTTCCCGCAGTCCTTGCAGAGTTTAAAGCCGGGGACCCGGGCATGCCCCAACGGATGACGAAATGTGGATGGGGAACCCCCCAACTACCAAGAACTATATACAAATGACCTAAGTAAACTAACTATATACTAACTATTGTGACAAAGTTCCTCCTCTACCTTGGTGGGTCCTACGCTTATTGGCAGATTTGCTCACCTCAGTGATCTTCCCCACAGTCTGGATCAACTCCTTCTGTGTCTGATCAGGAGTTGGGAGGTTTGGGGGGAACCCAGGCTCGTTCTCTACTCCAGGTTCCAGCCCAGGGCCCTGTGCATTGCAGCTGTCTAGAGTGCCTCTTGTAACAGCTGCATGACAGCTACAACTCCCTGGGCTACTTCCTCATGGCCTCCTCCAAACATCTTCTTTATCCTCACCACAGGACCTTCCTCCTGGTGTCTGATAACGCTTGTACTCCTTAGTCCTCCAGCAGCACACCCTCTCACTCTCAGCTTCTTGTGCCTCTTGCTTCCAGTTCCTCATACGCACTTCCTCTCCTCTGGCTCCTCCTCGCCTGACTGGAGTGAGCTCCTTTTTAAACCCAGGTGCCCTGATCAGCCTGCCTTGATTGGCTGCAGGTGTTCTAATCAGCCTGTCTGCCTTAATTGGTTCTAGCAGGTTCCTGATTACTCTAGTGCAGCCCCTGCTCTGGTCACTCAGGGAACAGAAAACTACTCATCCAGTGACCAGTATATTTGCCCTCTACCAGACTCCTGTACCCCACTGGTTTGGGTCTGTCACACTATATACACGGACTATACATGAGGATAGGACACTGCTAACTTGCTATGCGCAAGAGAAGTTCCAGCTAGCCGTCACCGGCGGTAAGAAGGAACTGAGGGGGTGGAGGGTCGGTGGGCCCCTTTATAGGGCGCCGTAGTGGCACCACTCCAGGGGGTTGCAGAAGTTGCTAGGGGAAAATCTTCCAGCTGGCACGCACGCGTCGTGCACACACTTGCTTGGAATGGACATGAACAACCACTCAGAGAAGAATTTACTTTTTTAAATCCATCCACAAATGGAAAAATATGCATTTGAGTCCAACATAGTAGCTAACATTATCTAAATATTAAAAACATTAAGATGAAGAGCCTTGAATATTTTTACTTTGTTTTTCTTACCTCTTTTTGGTACTGGCTACATTTTGACTTACTGATATGGAACCTCAGTTACAGGGCAATCCTTCAGCCCTTACTTGATCCTTACTCAAATGAACAGTCCTGTTGAAGCCAAGAGGTCTACTCATGTAAGAATTATTCATATGAGTAAGAGCTAGCAGAATCAGACCCCTAATTATACAAGCAGGAAGTTCTTTTAATTGTCATTAATTACCCAAAAAGAGTCAGCTATCAAGGCATTGTTATTAACATATGAAACAGAACTATGACCTACATCAGAAATTTAGCATCAAGAGCTCTGCTATTTTAATTACTGTAATACTGTCATTACTTGTAGTTTATACACTTGGATTTACTATCAAACTCTACACACTGTTTCAATTACACATATGTATTAACAGAAACTATCAAGATTTTGAAGTTTTTCAGCTAGTCCTTGAACCCATACTTTTCCCTCTGTTCTCTAGTTAGCTCATTCCTTTACCCAAGTATACATTTATCCAATTATACCAATATGCTAAATAAGAGGTTTTAGTTTATAAAAGTTTTAAATTATTTGCTAATATTTTTCTTGTATACCACACTTACATTTCTGGAGGTTTGAATTATTATTTAAAAAAATTATCAAGTGTAAAATCCTGGCCCCAACTACTACTGAAGTTGGGAGTTTTGCCATTGACTTCAATAGGGCTAGGATTTCACCCCAGGTATATGTACTTGTATTGCAAGAAGAACACTGGCTAATGCTTATACTTTTGCTGGAAAGACTAATAATGATAAGGAGAAAGCAGGGAAAATTTATACATTTATGTTTCAAGGTTGGGAGAATTCTTATAATCAGTTTAACCCTCAGTATAGTCCTAACAAAAACTATTTCATGCATTATAAACTAGCAGATATATAAATACAGATCTAGACTCTCTCTCTCTCTCTCTTTGAGTAGGCCTTGTCCTGATATTCTTAATTAGTTTTTACTCAGCCTTTATTAGTCTAACTGGGTGAACCATAAGAAAGAATTATCCATGAATATAATGGCAATTCTGGGTATCTTACTATTCTCTTCCCTCCTCAGTTATAGTTGCTTATGGGGATACAGAAATAAATCTTTATATTATGGTCATTATGTGTGTTAACAAATTAATGATCTACAGAATGAGTACTGCATTATCTCATTCAGTTCCTCTGAGATTGTATCAACCCTAAAAGACAGTCTCCGGGGAAGAACAGTAAGGACACCACTGGAAATTAACCGTGTCAGTGACAGTGTTTCATATTCTCAACAACATATTGTTCTTAAAAACAACTGAAGACAACGTTAAGGGTCTGATTTCAACATAGATATTTAGAAATACTGAGTTAAATCAGTACATTCTAATCTATGTTCTACTCCATATGTTGGGCCTGATTCTCAACTGCTTTGAAGTTGTGTACCACAGGTGTAATTTGCTACCAAATCATAACTCTCCACTCACACCAGTCGTAATATTTACATCTATTTTACACTCATTTTGTATTGATATTTGACCAAGTTAGGTATAAGACAGTGGAAAATGAGGCTCTTAATGTGTGGCACCACATAATGTGTCATAAAGATGACTATTAGATATGGGTATTATGACTTCTGTGCACAAAGAACTATATACAATAGTTTAAATTACTTTTATTTTAGGTTAAGTATCACTTTTTGGCCCTTTGGTGAAGATCATGTGTATTTAGATTAAGCAAAATAACAAAAAACAGAATAAAAAAGCAGCATCTCCATGGGAAATATAAAAGCAGCAAAGAATCCTGTGGCACCTTATAGACTAACAGACGTTTTGGAGCATGAGCTTTCGTGGGTGAATACCCACTTCCTCAGATGCATGTAATGGAAATATCCAGGGGCAGGTATATATATGTGTGCTAGCAAGCAAGCTAGAGATAACGAGGTCAGTTCAATCAGGGAGGATGAGGCCCTGTTCTAGCAGTTGAGGTGTGAAAACCAAGAGAGGAGAAACTGGTTCTGTAATTGGCAAGCCATTCACAGTCTTTGTTCAATCCTGAGCTGATGGTGTCAAATTTGCAGATGAACTGAAGCTCAGCAGTTTCTCTTTGAAGTCTGGTCCTGAAGTTTTTTTGCTGCAGGATGGCCACCTTAAGGTCTGCTATAGTGTGGCCAGGGAGGTTGAAGTGCTCTCCTACAGGTTTTTGTATATTGCCATTCCTAATGTCTGATTTGTGTCCATTTATCCTTTTCCGTAGAGACTGTCCAGTTTGGCCGATGTACATAGCAGAGGGGCATTGCTGGCATATGATGGCGTATATTACATTGGTGGATGTGCAGGTGAATGAACCGGTGATGGTGTGGCTGATCTGGTTAGGTCCTGTGATGGTGTCGCTGGTGTAGATATGTGGGCAGAGTTGGCATCGAGGTTTGTTGCATGGATTGGTTCCTGAGCTAGAGTTATTATGGTGCGGTGTGCAGTTACTGGTGAGAATATGTTTCAGGTTGGCAGGTTGTCTGTGGGCAAGGACTGGCCTGCCACCCAAGGCCTGTGAAAGTGTGGGATCATTGTCCAGGATGGGTTGTAGATCCTTGATGATGCGTTGGAGGGGTTTTAGCTGGGGGCTGTATGTGATGGCCAGTGGAGTCCTGTTGGTTTCTCTCTTGGGTTTGTCTTGCAGTAGGAGGCTTCTGGGTACACGTCTGGCTCTGTTGATCTGTTTCCTTATTTCCTCGTGTGGGTATTGTAGTTTTGAGAATGCTTGGTGGAGATTTTGTAGGTGTTGGTCTCTGTCTGAGGGGTCAGAGCAGATGCGGTTGTACCTCAGTGCTTGGCTGTAGACAATGGATCGTGTGATGTGCCCGGGATGGAAGCTGGAGGCATGAAGGTAGGCATAGCGGTCGGTGGGTTTTCGATATAGGGTGGTGTTAATGTGACCATCACTTATTTGCACCGTGGTGTCAAGAAAGTGGACCTCCCGTGTAGATTGATCCAGGCTGAGGTTGATGGTGGGGTGGAAGCTGTTGAAATCATGGTGGAATTTTTCCAGAGTCTCCTTCCCATGGGTCCAGATGATGAAGATGTCATCAATGTAGCGTAGATAGAGAAGGGGTGTGAGTGGACGAGAGCTGAGGAAGCGTTGTTCCAGGTCGGCCATGAAGATATTGGCATATTGTGGGGCCATGCGGGTGCCCATAGCAGTGCCACTGATCTGGAGATATATATTGTCATCAAATTTGAAATAGTTGTGTGTAAGTATAAAGGCACAGAGCTCAGCAGCCAGTTGTGCTGTGGCATCATCAGGGATGATGGGAAATATAGTGTCTTTTCTAAAATAGTCCAAACTGAAAATAAATGGATGCCTGTTTTTGTAGAGAAGAGAGTTCTTATAAATGTAAAGGTTCAGAGACTGATCTTTTGAGAGAATCAAAGGAATTGGATTCATAGTATTCATAACAGGAAGTACCAGAAAGCTCATGACAATGTTTCTCATCATAATATTTCCAGGCCAAAACTGAAAATCTAAGAAATTTGGATAGTTTGAATAAGAAGGTTAATGGTGATGGCGGTTGGCGACCAGATTATGAAACTGAAAAACTGAGGCATCTAATATGACTGACACACAAAGGATGCTTTGGTGAAGTTGAAGAAGATTTGCACAGGGGAATTTGGCAGCTGAGTAAAGAAAGGCTGACCAATCCTCTGTTTCATAACCTCAGGCAATCATCATTGTTCCGTCTTCTTCACCAGCATAGACTTGACTTTCTGTGCAGTGAATTTGACTCTTATGCAGAGTACTTCCAGCACCTGCATAAGGAGTTAAAGTAATTCTGGGAACTTGAGGGAAAAAAAAGAGCCTTTCTCTAGTTATTCATAGAAAACAGATTTCTTACCCATCCCCTGTCTCAAACTAACAGTGTCCTTTAAGGAAAAAGGATAAATTATGTTCTCAGATATGTGAGCAGAGTTCCCAAGCATCTGAAGGTGGTCTGGCCCAGTCTGTCACATT